>NC_083740.1:23207387-23807387 GCF_033458585.1 Syngnathus typhle
TCAGTAGTTGTTGGGTTGTCGAACTCTTGTTTTGTTAAATAAAGACCCGTTTACCAAACCCACGTCTTTCCTTGTGCTTTGTATTATATACTAGATCTGTGGAATAACAACGAGGCTGACGTCAGAGCCCACGCGCGGTGTTGTTGACAAAGAACAAGGAATTTGATTGATGGATTTAATGATTTGGAGTGACACAGATGGTTTGATAATATTATTGCTTATATAATAGCTATTTGATATATAACTTATATATCGTTATATGGGCACCCGGCCGCATTGTTGACATAAAGGACGATCGATGGATTTAATGAATTGGAGTGACACAGATGGTTTTATAAACGTGTTATTTATGTAATAGTTATTTGAATAACTTTGAATGTTACGTGAGGCCTGTTCTCAGCTCTTCGTTTGTGTTTATGTCACGTTAGCATACCTATCGTTTAGCCTCTTGTTGCTCGTTCATGTCTGTTCTTGGTGTTGGATTTTGTCGAATAAATTACCCCCAAAATGCGACTTATACTTCGGAGCGACTTATATAGTTTTTTTCACATTATTGTGCATTTTATGGCTAATGCGACCTATATTCCGGAGCGACCTTTAGTCCAAAAAATACGGTAAATGCCAGAGTCAAACTACAAAACTTTTTCGTCATTCATGGCAAACTACAAGACTTCAAAATAGATCAGATCCTGCGCAATCGTGTGTTTCATCATGTGCTTCCGTCAAAATTCAGTCTATCGGCACAAGTCCATCGTGAAGTCGAGACAAGCAGCTGTCAGTCATGTCGATGTGCATGACATGCGTTATGTGTGTGTGGCAATGTGTGTTTGGTCTCTGCAAAGGAAATGCAAAAAAAGACAATGAATCTGATCCTGGATGGTAGAGAGTGGGCAGTGTGATCTTTTGTTTGCAATAAAATCAAAGATGAGATGGACAACACAGCGGCTGAGTCAATATTTGTACGATATCCGCACAAGACTTTTATTTTATTTTTAAACACTTGTATTTTTAAACACAGTTTAAACATTTTAAAGTTAAACTGACTTTTAGAAACATTCTTAAATGCTTCACTAATATTCACAAAAAAACTACCATATATGTATGTGTCGTGGCTCTGCACAGCTGTTGCCGTGTTGGCCGGCTGACGCACGCCGTGGCGCAGCGCGAGGGCATCCGGACAAGACTTTTATAAATTTATTTTTAAACACTTTATTGTACTTTTAAACACTATTGTATTTGTAAACACTTTTTAAACGTTTTAAAGTGTAAACGTGTCACGGATCTGCCCTTGCCGTGCTGGCCGGCTGACGCTCCCCCACGGCCCAGCGCGAGGGCATCCGCACAAGACTCTTTTAATTTTATTTTTTAAACACTTTATTGTATTTTTCAACATGTTTTAAACATTTTAAAGTGCAAACGTGTCACGGCTCCGCTCTGCTCTTGCAGTGCTGGCTGACTGACCTTCCCCGCACAAGACTTTAATAATTTCATATTTAATATCTATTTTCTGTATAAAAATTAAATTTGGTGTTCAGAAAGTCTTTTTTCAAACTTGAAGTAGGTCGTCTTATAATCAGGTTTGTCTTATATTCGGGCCAATACGGTATGCGGACGACACCACTCTCATCGTACTAATCCGGGACGGTGACGAGACTGCGTACAAGCAGGAGGTGGAGCAGCTGGTCCACTGGTGCAGCTAAAACCACCTAGAGCTGAACCTGCTCAAGACCATGGAGATGACAGTGGACTTCAGGTGAGACCCTTCACCACTTCCACCCCTCACTATCCTCAGTAATGCTATTCCCTCCACAGACACCTTCAAGGTTCCTGGGATCCACAGTCTCTCGGGACCTGAAATGGACCGGCCACATCGACTCTGTCCGGAAAAAAGCCCAGCAGAGGCTGTACTTTCTGAGACAGCTCAGGAAGTTCAACGTGCCACAGGAACTGCTGAAGACAACACTACCATCAGAGGCCTCAGGTGGTACGTGTTGGCGACAAAATTTCCGCCAGCATTACGCTGAGCACGGGGGCCCCCCAAGGTTGCGTGCTCAGTCCACTGCTCTTCACCCTGCTGACGCATGACTGCACTGCAACTTACGGTAGAAACCGCGTGCTGAAATATGCCGATGACACGACTCTGGTGGGTCTCATCACCGGGGGCGACGAGACTCAGTACAGGTCGGAGGTCGACCTTCTGGCCACGTGGTGCAGGGACAACAACCTCCTGCTGAACGTCAACAAGACCAAGGAGTTGACTTCCGGAAGGGTCACACCCAACACCTGCCGCTGACCATCGACCATCGACGGTGCTGTGGTGGAGGGAGTGAGCAGCACCAGATTCCTGGGGGTGCACATCAGTGAGGACCTCTCCTGGTCCACCAACACCGCATCACTGGCGAAGAAAGCTCAGCGCCGCCTGTACTTCCTGCGGAAACTCAGGCGAGCTCCTCCGGCTGTCATGACTACATTGTCACAATTTGGAGTGGACGTGGAGCAGGGCGACCAAATGCAGCTTGGACCAGGGTTTATTGGAGAACTCAAAAGGAAAACTGACACGACTTAACAAAACAATATCTTGAGTGACTGACCGGGACGTGAAACGAGAAGACCGCAGGACATGACAACAGCAAGACCGTACGACAACAGGAACCAAAAAGACATCGTAATATTTACAAAACAAACAGGCACAATGATCCGACAAGGAGTGACACACAGACAGGACTTAAATACAAGACAGGTAACAAGAGGCAGGTGAGAATGATCACACTAATCATGGGCACACAGGAGGGGAGGGGTGAGCACACAGACACACGGACAGAAACCACGGACATGAGCACACAGGAGGGGAGGGGCGGGCACACAGACATGATCGGGGACGAGTCGTGACAGAACCCCTCCACAAGGGACGGCTCCCGACGCCCCAAAAACCCAACCCCCCACGGCGGCACGCGGGGGGCGCGGGGGGGGAAGCGCACCAGTCCAGACGACCCTACTGGTTTGTGAAATAGCCTGAACTGCGCTCGGCGGCGACTGGGGAAACAGAACCGCAATCGGCGGCTATTCGGGGACAGAACCGCACACGGCGGAAACTCAGGGACAGAACTGCACTCGGCGGCATTCAGGGGCCCAAGGCCACAACCGCGGCACACACTGGGGACCTGAACCGCAATCAGCAGCGTTCGGGGGGACAGAACTGCTCTCGGCGGCGTTCGGGGGCCCAGGGGCATAATCGCGGCACACACTGGGGCCCAGGGCCACAATCGCGGCACACACTGGGGACCTGAACTGCACTCGGGCGGCAATTTGGAGGACCTGAACCGCACTCGGGCGGCAACTTGGGGGACCTGAACCGCACTCGGGCGGCAACTTGGGGGACCTGAACCGCACTTGGGCGGCATCTTGGGGGACCTGAAACGGACTCGGGCGGCAACTTGGGGGACCTGAACCGCACTCAGGCGGCAACTTGGGGGACCCGAACCGCACTCGGGCGGCAACTTGGGAGACCTGAACCGCACTCGGGTGGCAACTTGGGGAACAGAACCGCACTCGGGCGGCAACTTGGGGAACAGGACCGCACTCGAGCGGCAACTCACACAGAACCGGACTCGGGCAGCAATTCACACAGAACCGCACTCGGGCGGCAACTCACACAGAACCGCACTCGGGCGGCAACTCACACAGAACCGCACTCGGGCGGCAACTCACACAAAACCGCACTTGGGCGGCAACTCACACAGAACCGCAATCGGGTGGCAACTCACACAGAACCGCACTCGGGCGGCAACTCACACAGAACCGCACTCGGGCGGCAACTTGGGGAACAGAACCACACTCGGGCGGCAACTCACACAGAACCGCACTCGGGCAGCAACTCACACAGAACCGCACTCGGAAGGCTACTCACACAGAACCACACTCGAGCGGCAACTCACACAGAACCGCACTCGGGCGGCTACTAAAGGTCATCGCCGTGATCAGCGGCAATCGTTCGGACCGCGATTAGCGGAAACAGTCACAGCCACACACACGGCGGCATACAGGAAGCCAGAGCCGCAAGCAGCAGCTCAGTGTTTCAGCAGTGGGAGCAGGGTCTGCGATGATCGCGGGTCCGGCATTGTTGGCACAAGGCCCGGCAATGCGGCAGGTCCGGTGACGCTGGGGTGGAGCCCATTGGCTGCTGCGAGTCTGATGGCGCCGGGAGGCACTCCGATGGCGGCCGCGGGTCCCGTGTCGCGGCAGTAAAGTCCGATCGCGGCCTAGAAGCCTCTGGCACCAGAAGCATTCCGATGGCGACCGCGGGTCCGGCATCGCGGTTGCAAAGTCCGATGACGGTCGTGGAGCCGATGGCGCCGGGAGGAACTCTGCTGGCGGCCGCGAGTCCGGCGTCGCCGGAGCCAAGTCCGATGACGGCTGCGAAGCCCATGGCGCTGGAACCTGCTCGGACGACGGACGTGGATCGGGCGTCGCAGACAGGAGCTGGTGGTGGAGGAAGGTCCAAGCGCTGGTCACTGTGATGGTCTGATCATTCTGTCACGATTTGGAGTGGACATGGAGCAGGGCGACCAAATGCAGCTTGGACCGGTGTTTATTGGAGAACTCAAAAGGCAAACTGACACGACTTAACAAAACAATAACTTGAGTGACTGAATGGGACGTGAAACAAGAAGACCGCAGGACATGACGACAGCAAGACCGTGCGACAACAGGAACCAAAAAGACATCGACAATGATCCGACGGAGTGACACACAGACAGGACTTAAATACAAGACAGGTAACAAGAGGCAGGTGAGAATGATCACACTAATCATGGGCACACAGGAGGGGAGGGGCGAGCACACAGACACACGGACAGAAACCACGGACATGAGCACACAGGAGGGAAAGGGCGAGCACACAGTCCGAGTGGACCTTGTTCCGCGCCTCCATTGTTGAGGCGGCCGACTGGAGCTGTGGCCGTAAGGTCATTGGTGCCTGTCGTGGCGGCAATCCCCGAACCCGCTGGTGGACACCGGCGGTAGGGGATGCCGCCAACCTGAAGAAGGAGTCCTATCGGGCCGTTTTGGCCTGCGGGACTCCGGAGGCAGCTGACAGGTACCGGATGGCCAAGCGGAACGCGGCTTCGGCAGTTGCTGAAGCAAAAACCCGGGCGTGGGAGGAGTTTGGCGAGGCCATGGAGAATGACTTCCGGACGGCTTCGAGGAAATTCTGGTCCACCATCCGGCGTCTCAGGAGGGGGAAGCAGTGCAACGTCAACACTTTTTACAGTGGAGATGGCATGCTGCTGACCTCGACTCGGGACGTCGTGTGTCGGGGGGGAGAATACTTCGAAGACCTCCTCAATTCCACCTACACGCCTTCCATTGCGGAAGCAGGGCCTGGGGACTCTGAGGCGGACTCTTCAATCTCTGGGTTCGAAGTCACTGTGGTAGTTAAAAAACTCCTCGGTGGCAAGGCCCCGGGGGTGGATGAGATCCGCCCGGATTTCTTAAGGGCTCTGGATGTTGTGGGGCTGTCATGGCTGACACGCCTCTACAACATCACGTGGACATCGGGGACAGTGCCTCTGGATTGGCAGACTTGGGTGGTGGTTTCCCTCTTTAAGAAGGGGGACCGAAGGGTGTGTTCCAATTACAGGGGAATTACACTACCTGGTGAGGTCCATTCAGGGGTGCTGGAGAGGAGGGTCCGTCGGGAGGTCGAACCTCGGATTCAGGAGGAACAATGTGGCTTTCGTCCTGGCCGTGGAACAGTGGACCAGCTCTTCACCCTCAGCAGGATCCTCGAGGGTGCATGGGAGTTCGCCCAACCAGTCCACATGTGTTTTGTGGACTTGGAGAAGGCATTCGACCGTGTCCCTCGGGAGGTTATGTGGCGGGTGCTTCGGGAGTACGGGGTACCGAGCCCACTGATAAGGGCGGTTCGGTCCCTGTATCACCGATGCCAGAGTTTGGTCCGCATTTCTGGCAGTAAGTCAGATTCGTTCCCAGTGAGGCTTGGACTCCGCCAAGGCTGCCCTTTGTCACCGATTCTGTTCATAATTTCAATGGACAGAACTTCTAGGCGCAGCCGAGGCGTTGAGGGTGTCCGGTTTGGGGACCTCAGCATCGCGTCTCTGCTTTTTGCAGACGACGTGGTGCTGTTGGCTTCTTCAGGCCGTGATCTCCAGCTCTCACTGGAGCGGTTCGCAGCCGAGTGTGAAGCGGTCGGGATGAGGGTCAGCACCTCCAAATCCGAGTCCATGGTCCTCGATCAGAAAAGGGTAGAATGCCCTCTCCGGAACGGGGATGAGATCCTACCCCAAGTGGAGGAGTTTAAGTATCTTGGGGTCTTGTTCACGAGCGAGGGGAGGATGGAGCGCGAGATCGACAGGCGGATCGGTGTAGCGTCTGCAGTAATGCGGACTCTGTAACGGTCCGTCGTGGTAAAGAGAGAGCTGAGCCAAAAGGCAAAGCTCTCAAATTACTGGTTGATTTACGCTCCTACCCTCACGAGCTATGGGTCGTGACCGAAAGAACGAGATCCCGGATACAAGCGGCCGAAATGAGTTTTCTCCGCAGGATGTTCGGGCTCTCCCTTAGAGATAGGGTGAGAAGTTCGGTCATCCGGGAGAGACTCGGAGTAGAGTCGCTACTCCTCCACGTTGAGAGGAGCCAGATGAGGTGGCTCGGGCATCTCATCAGGATGCCTCCTGGACGCCTCTCTGGGGAGGTTTTCCGGGCATGTCCCACCGGTAAGAGACCCCGGGGACGACCCAGGACGCGCTGGAGAGACTATGTCTCTCATCTGGCCTGGGAACGCCTTGGGATCCCCCGGGATGAGCTAGATGAAAAAGTCAGTCAAAGTCAAATTTATTTATATAGCACATTTCATACACAGAGGCAATTCAAAGTGCACTGAAGTGGCTGGGGAGAGGGAAGTCTGGGAGTCCCTCCTGAAGCTGCTGCCCCCGCGACCCAACCCCGGATAACCGGAAGAAGATGGATGGATGGATGTTTATTTATTGTTTATTGTCAGCTCAGTGTCCTAGCGGTAGAGTGTCCGCCCTGAGACTGGAAGGTTGTGGGTTTAAACCCCGCCCGGGTCATACCAAACACTATAGAAATGGGACCCATTGCCTCTCTGCTTGGCACTCAGCATTAAGGGTTGGAATTGAGGGGTTAGATCACCAAATGATTCCTAAGCGCGGCAGCGCTGCTGCTCACTGCTTTCCTCTCCTCCAAGTGATGGATCAAAATCACACGGGGATGGGTTAAATGCAGAGGACAAATTTCACCACACCCAGATGTGTGTGTGGCGATCATTGGCACTTTAAATTTATCCATCACTCTTATTTATTCATTGTTTGTGCCTTCTTGTTTTTATTTTTTGTGTTGTTTACTTGTATGTATATTGTGTACTATGTCTTGTCACCGTGGGATAGTGGGAACGTAATTTCGAGCTCTTTGTGTGTCTTGGCATGTGAAGAAATTGACAATAAAGCAGACTTTGACTTTGATCATCCAGTCTATCTTCTGCACCTCCATCACTGTCTGGTTATGATTGATCACCAAACAAGACAAGCACAGACTGCACGGACAATCAGGACTGCGGAAAAGATAATCGGGACCAACCTGCCATCTATCCAAGAATTATACTTGTCCAGGATCAGGAAACGTGCAAGTAACATCTCTACAGACCTTTCTCACCCAGGTCACAGTCTGTTTGAACTACTCCCTTTCGGCATTACAGAGCACAGACACAGGTTTTTTCCCCAGGCTGTTGCTCTGATGAACTCACACCACTCATAGAGTCTCAGAGACATCACTGGGCAATAATATCCTGTTCTTGCCACTTAAATGTTGTTAGTCACCTGAATGTTGTTAGTCACTTAAATGTTGTACAGAGGCTGAGATCAACCGAAGTCAAATTACTTGTTTGGCATGCACAAACTTAGCCAATAAAGCTGATTCTGATATCCTAACTCTAACACGTCAGAGTTCATCTCCTTTACCACTGATCTCAATTTCAAGGGCTTTCATTTCTTCTCGTTTTCTTTGTGCGCTCTTCTAAGGGTATTAGACTTGGTCAGAAGCTAAGCCATCTTGCTCTCAGCTTGTTCTGCACCATTGTCAAACGGGCACTTTTTATCGAAGTGCCTCCGGCCGGCTCCCCAGTAACGGGTTCAATAAGCCGGGACGAAGGGACTCGTCCGTAGCTGACCACCCAAGTTAAATTAATTCTACCAGAATCAATCTAATTTCTATACGACGCCAACCCCTTTCAAGTCATCCGACGCGCGAGACGAGTAAATCAATTCGAGGCAAGTCGTCGATATGACCGCGCCGTAATGATTGCTCCCTTCGGTTGTTTGATGCTGGTATTACGTTACGGATATTTTTTAGATGCCTTTGTTAAGACCTCAAGGATTCGTTAATTTACTCGAGTGCCCTCACCCCAGCTGAGCTCAAGATAACTACTTCGAACCAGATCTGACAATTCCTGATGTTAAGGATTAAAGCTGTCTTCACTTTAAAAAGAATTGAATGGATTTAAAGAATGACTATGATAGATTCAAGATTCAAGATTCAAGAGTTTTTTATTCGCCATGTTTGAGCGTGCCAAACAAGGAATTTGACTTCGGTAGAAACACACCCTCTGTTCAACATTTAGGTGACTAACAACATTCAGGACATGTGAAATGGCAAAAACAGTGTAGACAAATTCAAAAAGCTGTGAGGAGCAGGATGTTATTGCACAGTAATGTCTCTGAGACTCTATGAGTGGTGTGAGTTCATCAGAGCAACAGCCTGGGGGAAGAAGCTGTCTCTGTGTCTGCTGGTTTTGGCGTACCGAGCTCTATAACGCCGTCCGGAGGGGAGTAGTTCAAACAGACTGCAACCCGGGTGAGAAGGGTCTGTAGAGATGTTCCTTGCCCGATTCCTGGTCCTGGACAGGTACAAGTCTTGGATAGATGGGAGGTTGATTCCAATGATCTTTTCTGCAGTTCTGATTGTCCGTTGTAGTCTGTGCTTGTCTTGTTTGGAGGCCGATCCAAACCAGACAGTGATGGAGGTGCAGAGGACAGACTGGATGATGGCAGTGTAGAAGGTCTTCAGAAGCTCTCGCGGTAGGTTGAACTTCTTGAGCTGTCTCAGGAAATACAGCCTCTGCTGGGCTTTCTTCCGGACAGAGTCTATGTGGCCGGTCCATTTTCGGTCCCGAGAGATTGTGGTTCCCAGGAACTTGAAGGTGTCCGTGGAAAGAATAGTATTACTGCGGATAGTGAGGGGTAAAAGTGGTGAAGGGTCTCGCCTGAAATCCACTGTCATCTCCACGGTCTTGAGCGGGTTCAGCTCCAGATGGTTTTGGCTGCACCAGTGGACCAGCCGCTCCACCTCCTGTCTGTACGCAGTCTCATCACCGTCCTGGATCAGTCCGATGAGAGTGGTGTCGTCTGCATACTTCAGGAGCTTCACAGGAGAGTCACCTGAGGAGAAATCATTGGTGTAGAGGGAGAAGAGCAGTGGGGAGAGGACACACCCCTGAGGGGCTCCAGTGTTGGTGGTCCGGGTGTCAGATGTGATGCCCCCCAGCCTCACACGCTGTCTCCTGTTGGTCAGGAAGCTGGTGATCCACTGACAGGTGGAGGCAGGCACCGCAAGCTGGATGAGCTTCTGTTGGAGGATGTCAGGGGCGATGGTGTTGAACGCCGAGCTGAAGTCCACGAACAGGATCCTGGCGTACGTTCCTGGGGTGTCCAGGTGGTGCAGGATGTAGTGCAGTCCCATGTTGACCGCATCATCCACTGACCTGTTTGCCCGGTAGGCAAACTGGAGGGGGTCAAGCAGGGGGCCCGTGACCTCCTTCAGGTGGTTCAGTACTAACCTCTCGAACGATTTCATGACCACAGATGTCAGTGCGACGGGTCTATAGTCATTCAGACCTGTGATGGCGGGCTTCTTGGCTACTGGAACGATGGTGGAGCTCTTGAAGCACGAGGGCACCTCACACAGCTCCAGAGAACTTTATAGGGAAATAAAGACATTTTAAAGTTGTAATTAACGCATATAAAACCATGCTCGACATGGTTAATACAAAATAATCAATACCGAATTAAGGCTCAAGAAGAGATTTAATGAGTAAGCAAGAAAAAGAATTGCAAGTCGAAAAAACAAAATAACAAGACTCACCCACACAGAACAAGAGAGGGGAATAAAGGTCTAAAATCCTATTTGGTTGAACAAGTCGAGTGATTGCTCTCCTTTGTTCCAAAATCCGAATTCTGTTTAAAAAAGAGGAAAGGTCTGGCCATGAGGAGAAAGTAAAAGTGGCGACTTCCCCTTTCTGCCCGGAGCGACTTTCTCCCCTGCCTTCCTCGAAGCTTAAAATTTGACAAAGTCCATGTTAGAGTGGTGCTCACTCTAACTTATTTTGCAAGAACCACTCTGAGACAAGTTAGTCGTTTTAGACACCTGCAGGCGGAGAGTTCACTCGTCGCTGTGCTTACAGCGATGGTCGAATGAAGTCTGACTCTCGCTTCCCACAAGAGCATCTTTATTAAGAGAAAAAGGGTGGGGGTGACAGTGGACAGAATAGACAAGTTAAAGCCCTTGACCTCTAGATTAGCAGAGCAGGGGATGTTTTACGACATTGTGTAGGATGGGACAAGCTAGGTTGTTTATTACTGGTTACACACCAACATAAGCATACAACTAATCTACCTAGGTTATTTATTACCGGTTACATACATTGCAACATAATCATACGATCAAGATAGTTTTGGAAAACCCTGACAGTCCAATTCGAAGACTCTGGAAATTCATTTTAGTAGACTTTGGTTCAATCTCAAAAAGAATGCAAAATCCATCTTCGTTCTTTTACTCCGGGCAGCGTCACGGCCATCGCCCTGACTAGGAAGAAGCGCGCCCGCTCTGTGTCCGGGCAACCTATTTATAGGCTTCTGGCATTAGCTCATCGGAATTACATCATCCGCCACGTGAGGTGGCCTTCCTGGAAGTTTCTGGAAGTTTCGAGAATGTTCCTTAGCTGATGCCTGTCCAGGCCAGCTAGAAACCACTGGTTGTCTTGGCAACCTTGCTTCAAGCAGCAATCACCGGAAACAGATGTTTCCTGTTTTGCTCGTTCTTTACTTTTAGTATTAGCCCTTAAGTCTCCTCTCAACTTAATGCATTCAGGTATGGATGGAACACTAATGTTAAATACAGGTTGGACAAAACATTGCAACATGAATCACATATATCTTGTCTAATAAAGATCAATCTCAACACATAATAGTACTTAACACAATAATGGGTTCCTCCAACTTAAACACATATATTGATATTGCTCAAGCTGTTGCATCTTAAAATTATGGCATAGCAAATTCATATTCCAAAATTGTGCGTTGCTACGTGTTTGAACAGGTCGTGTCCTCCCAATTGCTAACTATTTCATTTATTAGATTTGATTTGATTTCCATCAGGTCACCCCTATGTCAAGCTTTAACACCATCTCCTGGTGAAATCTTGAACTACTACATGTTTTGGGATAGCCAATGTGCCTGGGCCAAATTCACTACCTAATTCTACACCATCTCGTACCACCATGTCACTTGACACCATCAATCTGCATCAATCTTAAGGGGGAGAAAGTGAAAGGTACCTTTTTAAATTGTGACGGGAAAAAATAGCACATCAAAACATTTTTTTATTTTTACCAATGAAAGACAACATTTCAAAGATCACGTGAAAGAAAACAGCAAAAACGTTTTCTTAATTTCAAAAAACAAAACAAAAAAAACCCCGCAGAAATCTTAATTACAGTATACGTACTGTATCAAAGTTCGTGTGGATCGAGCTTATTGTCGATTTTGCCATGCAAAACCCCCGCACCAACTCTGACACACGCACACCGGACTCATATTTTGCGATTATCCATCCATCCATTTTCTGAACCTCTTAGTCCCCACGGGGGTCGCGGGACTGCTGGAGCCTATCACAGCCGTCATCGGGCAGTAGGCGGGGGACACCCTGAACCGGTTGCCAGCCAATCGCAGGGCACACAGAGACAAACAACCATTTGCACTCGCACTCAGGGACAATTTGGATTCTTCAATCGGCCTACCAAGCATGTTTTTGGGATGTGGGAGGAAACCGGAGTGCCCGGAGAAAACCCAGGCAGGGCCGGGGAGAACATACAAACTCCACACAGGGAGGGCCGGAGGTAGAATCGAACCCCCACCCTCCTAACTGTGAGGCGGACGTGCTACCCAGTGCGCCACCGAGCCGCCTATTTTGCGATTAATTCTTTTTTAAATTCAACCGTTTTGCGCACTACTTTCCTCTTCGCCATGATCAGCTTTACTGCTCCCACTTGCTTCCTTTGGAGGCATGATAAATCCTCAGATGCAATCCTCAGAGTAATGAGAATGTAATAACGAACGGAGTCAGTGGGCATGCGGGTCCTCTCAGCTCATCTCGCAAGGTTCGACAACCGAAATTCCGTCCGACATCCAAAGCAAAAGAAATCTCAAATTTTTCATTCGAATACCGATTTGTTCGAGAACTGGGACGTTCGAAAACCGAGGCTCCACTGTAATTCATAATTAGTGTACAAAAGGCTGTAACATTGTTGGCATGTTGTGCGGTTCGATGTGCATGTTTGTGTTGGCAGCGGCTCTGCCTTGTGTTCCCGCTCCGCATGTCACGTGACTCCATGGGGTGACGCGGCATTCTCTGCGCATGAGCAGGGCAGTCCGGAAGAGAGCAGTTCACGGTATGGTGGTGTAGAAGTTCGCTAGTCACAGTTGAAGCAAGTAAAGCCGAGTTCATGACCAAAAAGTAAGCCCTATATCTTTGCTGTCGTATGATAAGTATATTTGTTTGTATTTGTTGCCTTCGTGTCAGTTCGGGTCCTTGTATGGCACTGGGAGCGGATTCGCGGACGAGAGACACTTTCCTGCTGCCGCCATTCCTGTTCCTCATTTCGATCACTAGAGGTCTCCCCAGACCATCCGATTGCCCACATTACTATGAGTAACATTGAGATATGCATAATGCGGCCACTTGTAGCATTAGGATTTAACCATGTATGTTGGCAACAACTTTATTATACTGTATTTCCTTTAGGGTCATTTAAAGCATGTTTGCGCCATATTTGAAATATTTAATTTGGGATTGTTTCTACCCTTATTCTTATTATTTGTTATTGCAGACTCCGCCATTCTATAAATCTGCAATTTGCAATTCTATTATGACCTTCAATCCTGCAACCCAATAAACCTGTCCATCCATCCATCTACCTTTTGGCCATTCCCTGTGTCCAGCGTCCTTTGCGGCCTCCTGTATTCTAACCGATACACCATCTTGTACACTATATACACCCAAGATCTAGCGCATTACCCTCCCTAACATTGTGGTCCTTCGAGCCGGATATAGTGTTCAGGATGGAGCAAGATCAAGAAAGACACCCGGATGTGAGGCCAAAGCGTCGGACGCACCCCCCAGCTTGGATGCAGGACTTCGAGATGGACTACGTGGGATATGAGCACAGCGGCCAACCACGGTGGGACCCGTTTACACCGACCCCAACAGGCAGATCGTCATATCCACAGAAGGGACTAGTCCAGACGATCTCCTCGCATGCACCTCAACTTCACACGGAGAGCTTCGAGGATGCTGCTCAGTATAGAGCCCCTCAGCTAGCCTCACGCTTCACCCGGAGGAGGAATGCGGATGATAGAACCTCATCTGCACCTGTCCAGTCATACCAACAACAGCCAACCCAGGACCCGATGTACCACCCGAACCGCCAAACCTTACAAGATGAGAATGCGGTTCTGCGTGAGACTCACGAAGCCATCCATGCCGGACTGAAGGAGCTAAATAAAGCCTGTAGTGACCTGCAGCAGCTGATTGACGTGGCCCACTCTCTAACAACAGGCACGAGTCAAGTGAACATCCCTCTACCAGCATGTTCCAGTCCCAAACCACCTGATGGGGCCGTCACCACGAGCAACAGCTCGACATTCACTGAGTCAGACGAAGAGGAGGATTGGCCTGATCCTCCGCCATGGCCTGAACCTGAGGAAGCCCTAAACGCCAACCTCAGTGCCTTTAATCTGGGAGCTCATCAGTTACCTCCTTACCTGACTCCACCGAAGACCAAGCCTCTACACTACAGGCCTCAGCCACAACCAGCCCAATTCCGTCATCCACAGTTTATTCCTTCTAGCCGTGAGTCCTCCCATGTTCCTCCTGTACCTCCATGTAACTTACCCTTACCTTTAAGAGCATCCCCAACTGGTCCATCACAGTAAAATTCATAATTGACGACACATCGTTTGATGCGATGGTGCAATCCTTGATGGTGTGTTATTGTCAAATATTGTTTGTTTTTTAATCTCCATCGCAGACCGGATATCATACCGCATGACAGTATGCGCAGAACGGATGCGCAAGACACGTCAGCTACATAAATAGCGAGAGTTCAGTTCTCTACCTCCATCCATCCATTTTCTGTACCGCTTAGTCCCCACGGAGGTCGCAGGCTTGCTGGAGCCTATCCCAGCCGTCATCGGGCAGTAGGCGGGGGACACCCTGAGCCGGTTGCCAGCCAATTGCAGGGCACACAGAGACAAACAACCAATTGCACTCGCACTCACACCATTTTAGAGTGTTCAATCGGCCCACCAGGCATGTTTTTGGGATGCGGGAGGAAACCGGAGTGCCCGGAGAAAACCCACGCGGGCCCGGGGAGAACATGGAAACTCCACACAGGGAGGGCCGGAGGTGGAATCGAACCCGCACCCTCCTAACTGCGGGGCGGACGTGCTACTTAAGTGCGCCACCGAGCCGCCCCAGTTCTCTACCTATTAGTTTCAATTCACAGTTTAATTAGCAGTTTTAATCAGCAAATAACAAAATGTGTATTACAGGTAATATTTTATTTCACAACACTTTGCCTTGTTCCTTTCTTCTCTGCTGTTCACTTCAAACACGCTCCATACAAACACAATGCTCTCGTATCAGACGCTTGCTCGATCACCTGCTTGTTTGCTGTCACAATGTACCCTACACAAATCCGAAACATTTCTTCGCTATCGAGTTTGCTAGTGCATGCGCAGTCAGTGCCGGCTCTACGCAGGGGCAAGAGGGGGCAACGCCCCCTCAAACAGATGTATTGCCCCCTCAAATCAAACTTAGAAGTGAAAGATCCGCTGATAGAAACACACGTTAATCAGCCCCCTCTCTTCTCTCATGTTGGTGCAGTGTGTGTCCTCACACAACCTGCTGTCAGGACTCCGCGCCCCTCCGTAAACATCCAATCACTGTAAGTATGCAAATGAGGCAAGACACAGCCAGAGTGTCAAGTTACAGTCAGCGCGGTAGGAGTTGGAAGAAGCAGTAAAAACTCCACCAAACTCGTCGTAATGACCCGTGATATAACTAATGATTAAGGACAACTCAAATAATAGTTAATATAACATTCATATTATATATTATATAACAAGTTTATCGAATCATCCGTGTCACTCCAAATCATTAAATCCATCGAAATCTAATAGATAAAAAAAAGTCATAGAAATCGGAACAGAGTAAATAATAGCCCCCCAAAGAGAACATAATAGTGTCTCTGCAGCAGCTGGAGGGATATATTATACTTTTCTACACTCCTAGATACTCCAGATACATAAAAAAATAATTTTAAAAGCAAAAGAAGGCAATTGTCCATGGTATGTGTCCTTTAAGACTAGACTGGCTAAAATTTAAGACCCAGAACATAAATATGGGTATTTTAAAGACTTTTTAAGGCCTTAAATTTCACGTTTTCAATTTTAGAATTTTAAAGGCTTTTAAAGGATCTGTGGGAACTCTGTTTGTAGAATCCATCCTCACGTTCAATATCCTAGTCTGGTTTGGTTCTCTCAGTCTCACCCATCACAACATTCTCAACAAAGTCATTTGAATTAGCAGCAACATCATTGGACAGCAGCAGGACTCACTCACCACCATCTATAACCACAGATTCCTGAGGAAAGCCTCACGGATGTCCACAGACCCCACTCACATTCTGCACCAGCACTACACTCTTCTACTATCAGGCCGCAGGTTCAGGTTGCTGCCTCTCAGGACTAAGAGGGCCATCACTAGTTTCCTGCCCACCTCTATCCAACTGCTTAATAGTTGCTAATGAGGCTAGTCGTGTCACAGGGCTATGTTTGGCTTTTATTGGCTTTGTAATTATATTTATTAGGAGTTTTTTTGGTAACAATGTGGGAGCAGGAGGGAGAGGTGTGGTCACAAGACTTATAGTCTACTGTCTGCTATTAAAGGTTACAAAGCCTTCTCATTTTCAGGCTGATCCAGTTCATCTGGTTAGTAACATCTTTTCATTGTTTCATCTGTCAAATTATGAAGATCTGATTTCTGGATATAAACAAATAAATTAGCAAAGACAAGCATGGATTCTATACACTGGCTGTGACTTTGGTTTATCCTTTTTTTAGTAGATAATCCAAATGTCTGTCTGGGAAGGCATTGATCCGTGTCTGGGCCCCCTCCATCCCCAGCCCCTCGGAGATGCTACTCCATGCACGGCGGACAAATGTGTCACTGCTATCCTACAGGTATGCTCAAATACTCCCCAGTCTTCCTCTGCAGAGCTTCCTGATACTCTCCTTCCTTTGTGCCTTGTGTCAACTGCAACTGAGCTGTCGGTCTGGAAAGGGGATCATGTGGACTACGCGGTACCGGGTAGGTCTGCTCGGATGCTGCATGGGGAAACTCAGGGTCCCGGTGTGTGTGCCGGTGCGTCGGGCAGGAGCTCTGATCAAGAGACCGTGGGACAACTGCGTGAAACTGTTGTGACCTCGTTTGGGAGTGGGAGGCATCTTCATCCAGACATTCAACATCAACAACAAACCCTTCTCAATCGTAGCTCTGTCGCCAAGGTAACAACAGTAAACAGAAAGCGGCTCAATCCAGAGATAGCAAAGCACCGGAAGTGGTCATTTTTTCAATCTGTCAATCACCCAAAAATAGTTGGGCACCCTAAGGCAAAACCTAGTGGATTGCTGGGTGGGCATTTAGATATTAGAAGCATTATATGAAAACGGAGCAAGTTAACCACCTTCTGCTTAATTCTAATAGAGACTATATCTGTCCATCTGAGAACTGTCTTAATAAGAATGCTCCACCTGCAGCAGTCAATACCCCTGAATATAACATGTTCAGGAGAGACAGGGGAGAGTGGTGGCGTTATGATATGACATATATATATATATATATATATATATATATATATATATATATATATATATATATATATGTCGGCTGGATAGCTCAGTAGGATAGTCGCCAGACTATCAACCAGCGGGACCCGGGTTCGAGACCAGGTCGGGGCGGAGCCATACCATCATCCAGTGTGGGTCTGTGGGCAAGACCCTTGACGATATCGCCTACCTCATAAACATGATGAGAGATAAAGAATCAAATAAGATGCCGGCTCAGACGTCGCCCGGACAAACAAGGTCTGCGTCAGGCGTTGGGGAACCAGAACGCCTAGATGTAAAGTGGGCTACTGGAACAAGGCGGAAATGGGCGAGATGTGAGAACCTAACACTGTTGGAGTGCTACTACTCCAGTGAACCAAGACAGAGAGGGTACATGAAGCGAATGTGGGAGCAATGGCAAGGGCGATATCCACACTCAACACTAACCGCTAAACAACTAGTAACTCAGTGCTCCAATATCCAGAAACGGCAATTGATATCACAACTTGAGATTGACGAGGTACAACACAGATGCCAAGTCACACAGGAACCCGAATACCAGGTCAGAGAGGAGTCAACATCAACTGCCCAAGTAATTGTGTACATAGCTCCAAGAGAATATGCAAGCCTGAACAAGTCAGCAACTGACCTGAAAAATAAGATCATGACTCGAATGAACAGCAGCCAACCCCGACGCCAACTACAAAGGCTAAGAGAAGCACCACCAGAAAGCCTGGTTGAAGATCTGAATGCAGCACTGAGAACAATCCCTACAACCACCATCACTGAAACCAATAAGTTGATATACACTTCAGCAACAGTGATCCTGGAGATGCTTGGTTACAAGAGCAATATCAAGCATGAGATACAAGACCCACCATGGAAAACAAGGTTGGAGGCTAAGATCAAGACAGTGCGGAGAGACGTGAGCCAACTATCGGAGATCCAGAAAGGTGCAATGAAGAAACCAGCACCCAAGAAGTACAGCCAGATGAACATACCTGAAGCACTGGAGACTGCCAAACAGAGGCTCCTAGCCCTGTCCAGCCGCCTAAAGAGATACACAAGAGAAAGTGAAGCCAGGCGAATAAACAGGCTCTTCACAACCCAACCAGGAAAAGTGTACTCTCAATGGCAGGGTAACAACAGCAGAGCAGACCCACCAAGACTGGAGACTGTGCAATACTGGAAGGGCATATGGGAGAAGAACACATCACACAACAGGGAGGCACAATGGCTAGTCTCTCTAAGAGAAGACCACAGCAACCACCCTGAGCAGAACCCAGTTACCATCACTGTGACAGACATCCAAGAGAGAGTCTCAGGTATGAAGAACTGGACAGCACCCGGGCCAGATATGATCCATGCCTACTGGATTAAGAAGCTCACTGCACTCCATGAGCGCCTAGCAGAACAAATGAACCAGCTACTAAAAGTTGGAACTCACCCCGAATGGTTAACTGAAGGACGCACAATCCTGATCCTGAAGGATCCCACGAAGGGTACAGTCCCATCCAACTATAGGCCAATAACCTGTCTCCCTACAACATGGAAGATCATGTCAGGCATCATAGCGGCTAAGATAAGTGTGCACATGGCTCAATACATGAGCACAACACAGAAAGGCATAGGCAGCAATACCAGAGGAGCCAAACACCAGCTGCTGGTTGACGGAACAGTCGCCCGAGACTGCAAGACTCGACACACCAACCTGTGCACTGCCTGGATTGATTACAAGAAAGCCTACGACTCCATGCCACACTCATGGATCACTGAATGCTTGGAACTGTACAACATCAACAGGAACCTGAGAGCCTTCATTGCAAACTCGATGGGACTGTGGAAAACAACCCTTGAGGCCAATTACAAGCCAATTGCACAAGTCTCCATCAAATGTGGCATATACCAAGGAGATGCTCTGTCCCCACTGCTGTTCTGCATAGGTCTGAACCCCCTCAGCCAAATAATCAACAAGACTGGCTACGGATACCGACTCAAAAATGGGGCCACCATCAGTCACCTCCTATACATGGATGACATAAAGTTGTATGCCAAGAGCGAGCGAGACATCGATTCACTGATCCACACAACCAGGATCTACAGCACAGACATTGGAATGTCATTCGGACTAGAGAAGTGCGGTCGCATGGTGACAAAGAGAGGGAAGGTAGTCCATACAGATGGGGTCTCACTCCCAGAAGGAACAATAACAGACATTGAGGACAGCTACAAGTACCTTGGTATCCAACAAGCAAATGGCAACCTCGATGAAGCCACAAGGAGAGGAGCCACAGCCAAATACCTACAACGAGTAAGGCAAGTCCTCAGAAGTCAGCTAAATGGCAAGAACAAGATCCGGGCAATAAACAGCTACGCCCTGCCAGTCATCAGATACCCTGCAGGAATAATAAGATGGCCAAAGGAAGAGACTCAGACCACAGATGTCAAGACACGGAAGCTCCTAACCATGCACGGAGGGTTCCACCCTAAGTCCAGCACCCTGAGACTGTACACTAGCCGCAAAGAAGGAGGCCGAGGACTACTGAGTGTGAGAGCCACTGTTCGGGATGAAACAGCCAAGATCCATGAGTACATCAAGGAAAAGGCCCGAACGGATGTCGTGCTCAGTGAATGTCTCAGACAATGGCAAACAGAGGAGGAGTGGCTAGAGACACCATCATGGGAGGACAAACCCCTACATGGGATGTACCATCGACAGATAAGTGAAGTGGCTGACATCAAGAAATCCTACCAATGGCTGGAAAAAGCTGGACTGAAGGACAGCACAGAGGCACTCATCATGGCTGCACAGGAACAGGCTCTGAACACCAGAGCAATAGAGGTCAAGATCTACCACACCAGACAAGACCCAAGGTGCAGGCTGTGCAAAGAGGCCCCTGAGACAGTCCAGCACATAACAGCAGGGTGTAAGATGCTAGCAGGGAAAGCATACATGGAACGTCATAACCAAGTGGCTGGCATAGTGTACAGGAACATCTGTGCAGAGTATGGACTGGAAGCCCCAAGTTCAAAGTGGGAAGCACCCCCTAAGGTGACAGAGAATGGGCGAGCCAAGATCCTGTGGGACTTCCAGATCCAGACTGACAAGAAGGTGATGGCGAACCAACCGGACATTGTGGTGGTGGATAAACAACAGAAGAAGGCCGTTGTAGTGGATGTAGCAATACCAAGCGATGGCAACATCAGGAAAAAAGAACTTGAGAAGCTAGAGAAATACCAGGGCCTCAAAGAAGAGCTTGAGAAGGCCTGGAAAGTGAAGGCCTCGGTGGTGCCCGTGGTCATTGGGGCACTTGGGGCAGTGACCCCTGTCAGGGTTTTCCAAACTATCTTGATCTATGATTATGGTGGAATGTATATAACCGGTAATAAATAACTTAGGTAGATTAGTTTTATGCTTACGTTGGTATGTAACCGGTAATAAACCACTTAAGTCTGTCCCATCCTAAACAATGTCGTAAAACATCCCCTGCTCTGTTTTCCTAGATGTCAAGAGCTTTAACTTGTTTATTCAGTCTACTGTCACCCCCACCCTGTTCCTCTTAATAAAGATGCGCTTGTGGGAAGGGAGAGTTAGACTTCATTCGACCATCGCTGTGACAAACAGCGACGAGTGAACTCTCCGCCTGCAGGTGCCCAAAACGACTAACTTGTCTCCGAGTGGTTCTTGCAAAATAAGTTAGAGTGAGCACCACCCTAACATTTTGGTGCCGAAACCCGGGATCCCTCATACCCGCCATCTGGCTGACGGAGGACGACACGCTGCACACCGTCGACGGGCCAGCGTCCATTTAGCCGGACCTGGTACAGAAAGACCTAGGAAGGAAATTCTTCGCTGGGCCAGCATCTTAAGTCTGCCTTCGTCTGACAGATGTGGATTGACGGGATCCGGCTGAACAGCGAACCAAGGAGACAAGTAAGTTAAAACCCTAAAGTTGTGGGATTGTGTTGTTGTGAAACGCGTAAAAGTGCACAGGAATAAAAATAGGCAAGACAGAAGATAAGAAGTCTTGTGGAAGGAGGGGGTGTTGTAGAGTCCCCCTCTGGATGAAGTGGCTCTTCTGGAGCAGTGGTTTTCAAAATATTTTTGTCAAATCTCACGTACCTCCGTGTACCCTGATTTGACAACCGCTGTTCTAAGGGGACAACTTCGCGTTGGCAGGGCTGGGTAACTGGACGGTTGTCTTTAGTTCCCAGGGAAGGAAGGGGTATTGTAGAGTCCCCTATCCGGATGAAGCAGCTCTTTTATTTTTAAAAGAGGACTTCACGTTGGCAGGGATAAGAAATTTGTGTGGTTGAGAAAGTGTGACTGGTAGGATAAATTGACTAAATAGCAGTTCTAGCATTGATCCACGAAAATAATACAGGCTAGTAATTGTTCAAAGGTCAATTTAAACTTGCATTGAGGATCCTCAAAGAAAAATAATAAAAATAATAATAATAATAATAATAAATAAAAAATTGTATAAACCTAAAATACCAAATTAAGATGGGAAATAAAAACTGTAAATCCCTAGCTCTTGACGGAGATGAGAAGTACATGGCGAGTAAATTTGTTAATTGTATGCAATACATGCCGAAGTGGAAGAAAAAGTATGGAGTAGAAGGGAAGTTGAAAGTTGAAGTGTGGAAGATAGTGGTGGATGTTCTGGAGGAGAGTGTGAATAGAAAGTCAGAGGGACTGAAAAAGAAAAGAAAAGAGAAAGAATTGATTTGTGCTAAAATATGGTTGAATGCTTCACAAGAGAGAAGAGAACAACTCCAAAAGACAAAAGATAGAAAGATGAAAAGTGATGAGGCTGCGACCATGTTTGTCAGGCCGGAAGACAATGAGGCCACAGTGCGCAGGCGCACTGTCCCGGATACAGCGCAAGCAGAGGAGCAAGAGAGGCTGTCCGCTTGTGCGCAAAACTTGTATCCAAGCTTAACAGACCTGCGCCCTCCCCCATATAACAGCAAAAAAGGTCAGGGTCAAGTGATTAGAAGCCCTGTACAAACAAGAAGTTTGACCACTGCTGCTAGATTTTCCCAAAATTTAGACAATGTTGATGTGTGCCCAATGATCCAAGTGCCAAACCCTATTGTAGGGGAAGGCCAACCTCCACATACATATGTTTTTCGGCCATGGACTTTGGAAGAGGCAAGGAAAGCAGTTGAAGGGGTTACCCCTGTTGCTGAAGACCCAGAAAAATGGGCAGAAGACATGGCTGGCATCATACATTCCTATAGACTGAATGGACATGAGGCAGGAGAAGCTGCAATGTCTTCCTTGGGAAAAGACTGGGCAAAGGTTAGAGGAAATTACACAGGTAGAAATAATCAAGGGCCTTTTCCCTATCCCGTTGAGGGAAATCAATTGGGAGGGGAGTATGCAGCACAATGGAATGATCTTGTGCAAAGAGTGCGAACAATATTTCAAAGACGAGCGAATTATGGTCATTTGGCAGGAATAAAACAGAAGCCTGGGGAAGATACTGATGATTTTCGCTTGAGATTTGAAAAAGAATTCAGGGTGCATAGTGGCATCCCATTCAATGATGCAGCTGAGAGTGCTTATCAGCAACAGCTCTTAAAAATGCGCTCCTTACTAATTTCCGCCCTGAAATAGGCAACTGGGTGAGGAAACATTTGGTGGAAGTAGATATTGCAAGTGTGACAACAACTATGCAATGGGCCAGACATGCTGAAAAAGTGATAAAGAGGTGCACAGTCCTTAACCCAGCAACGTTGATTCCGTTGCCGGGGGATGGTACACCACATAACTGTTTGGATGCCACAGAACATCTACAGCTGCCCAGAGAAGATTTAAGTGACACGCCACTTGACAAAGGAGAAAAGTGGTTTGTGGATGGATCATGTTCAAAGGATCCTAGAGGGAACAATCAAAGTGGCTATGCAATTGTGGGATTGCCAAACCAGATTGTTGAAGCAGAGAAGCTTCCATACAACAGGTCAGCGCAGGCTGCTGAGCTAATTGCGCTAACAAGAGCTTGTCAATTAGCAGAAGATAAGGAAGTCACTGTATACACAGACAGTCAGTATGCGTTTTCTACTCTGTTCTATTTTGCGAAACAATGGGAGCGCAGAGGGATGACAACATCGACCGGTAAGCCGGTTACCCATGCCTCCTTGTTAAAAGACTTGTTGCAGGCTATTCATTTACCTGCTAAACTAGCTGTGTGTAAATGTGCTGCTCACACCACTGGCACAGATGAAGTCTCAAATGGAAACAGATTAGCAGACAAAATTGCTAAAGAAGCAGCAGCAGGGAAACATGGCCATGAATTCTTTTTAATAGATTCAGAGGACACACAACTCATAGATAAAACTATACTGACAGAGATGCAGGGCAATGCTCCAATGGTGGAAAAACGAATGTGGACGACAAAAGGTGCAATGATGGATACAGATAATATCCACCGCATCGATGACAAACCTGTTTTACCAAAATCACTTTTTAAGGCAGCAGCAATTGCGACCCATGGGCCTTGCCATGTGTCGACAGGGGGGATGAAGTCTATCATACATCAACAATTCACTACCTTTGGTTTAGATGCTTACTTAAAAATTTTTTGTAAAGCATGTCCTGTTTGTGTGAAACATAATCCACAAGGAAATATGAGACCTAAGAGAGGCTCATTTCCAAAACCGTCTTACCCATTTCAAACCATGCACATGGATTTTATTGAGCTCACACAAAGTGGACCTCACAAATACTGCTTAGTGATGATTGATGCATTTTCCAAATGGGTGGAAATAGTTCCATCTAAACGAGCAGATGCCTTAACAGTGGCAAAAGCCATCTGCAAAGCCATCATACCGACTCATGGCATCCCCCAAACCATTTACAGTGACAATGGTCCACACTTTGTGAACCAAGTTGTACAGAACATGGCTGTACACCTTGGGATGACATTAAAAAACCACTGCGCTTGGCATCCTGCGAGCGCTGGTCTGGTTGAACGAGCAAACTCCACTATCAAAAGCAGGTTGAAAAAATGCATGGAAACAACAGGCAGATCTTGGCCAGAGTGCCTAGACTTAGTGAAGCTCTATATGAGAATTACTCCCACTTCAGATGGGCTAACACCTTTTGAAATCATCCATGGGAGACCATATAGACTACCTGTGTTCCCTGCAGATTTGCAAAAAGCAGATGAAGAGCAGTCCTTGGCAGACTATATGATAAGGACGCTCAAACTGAAAGATGTGTCAAATGCAAATTTACTGCCGCCTGATCTTTCCTCCTCACAGGTCGACAAACCCATCGATCCAGGAGACTGGGTCTACATCAAGGTCGTAAAAAGAAAGAACTGGCTCAGCCCACGGTGGGAGGGACCATTCCAAGTCTTGCTGACTACCCCCACCGCAGTGAAGATTGCTGAACGGCCCAGCTGGATTCACCTCAGCCACTGCAAGTTGCAGAGAGTGCTGGACCCCTAATTCGGAGTGGTGGGGAAGACTAACTTCAAAGGAGTCCTATCGTTTAGGGTGGGACGTCTCAATGTTGGTGAAGAAAACAACGATCCCCACTCCGCTAGGCGAGGGGATGTCCCGGTGTCTCTGCCATCCTAGTAGCAACGGGGCTCCATATGCCAGATGGATCCTCTGCTGCGTTGTGGTTGGAGCGTGCTATGGTCTATGGACTCATTTGAACAGACCAAGTGACAATGTTGACCGTGGAAAACGATGGTCACACGATGAGAACTTTGAGGACTGGTCATGGGACCCCAAAAACCCATACGAAACCAACACGTGGTACCGGTACGTTAAGTTCACTGTGAGAGCCCACACACAGGAGGGATGCTGTGTGTGTTCAAAACTCCCCCCTTCCTCCACGCAAGTTCACTTGGAGGCCAGAGCAATGAATGTCACTGAAGCAAAATGCATGGCATCCATGGGAGGAGTTGGATATCAACACCCTGCCGTCAAAGTGAGTGATGACGACCCTTTCCGCCCTGGACTTGTGGAAGGCACCTGTGATAAGCTTTTCTGGACAAATCTCAATGTGACTGTTAAAGGACGAACATTACCGCAGGTGGCCTACACAGAGCGGCGGCCTGGAGTGAACTATACGTGTTACATCCAAGGAAGTGAGACCCACAAATGCATTGACAGTGACTGCTCTCCAGGAGGAAACTGGATGGGAGCTTTGGACATCGTCACTGAGTGTCAAGATAGGAGAGCCATTTCAGTGGGGGGGGGGCTCTCCGACTAACATGTCTGCACCATCGAACGGAACATACTTCATACAGAATGGCTGGTGGCTGTGCGGTCACAAGGTTTATCCAATGCTGCCCGCCAACTGGACAGGAGTGTGTGCACCAGTGTGGGTGACAGACCACACCTACAGGATACGACATCGACAGCTGACGACAGCACGCAACTCTTCTGGACGTCAACGCAGAGCGGTTGCAACCTTTGACCCTCATGACCCTATCTGGGGTGCGAATGTTCCAGGCGACCATAAAGTATGGTCCGTTGGAGACAAAGTTGTTCATGCGCTTTTTCCCTGGGTCGGAGTAGGAAAACAATCACTCTTCATCGAGACACTGAACTATCGTTTTCAATCCTTTGCGAATCTCTCACTACAAGTCAACGATGGACAAAATAGAGAGATTCAGGCTATTAGGCTGATGGTCTTGCAAAACAGGATGGTTCTGGACTTGTTGACGGCAGCACAAGGTGGTGTGTGCCACATCATTGGGACTTCCTGTTGCACATACATTCCTGGAGAGAATGATACACACATCTATGACGCCATGGCTTCGCTGAAGAACTTACAGCAGGCCATGTCAAATGACAAAGTTCCACAACAGTGGGGTTTCTTTTCATGGCTATTCTCTGGCAACTGGTGGCAACTGCTTTTGAAACTAGTGTCTCCTGTGCTTGTTGTGCTGGTGTTGTTGTGCTTGTTTACGACCTGTGTTATCCCATGTTTGAAGTCTGCTGTGACGAGGGTCGTCTCTTCTACCGTAGCACACGTGAATATACAACTTCTTAGTCGTGACGGATGTGATGACCATGATGAAACGCGGATTGCGTAGGTGCTATTATACTGGACGTGTTTTACAGAAACTTGATGATTTGACCATCGAAAATGCTTCGCAAGTGATGGATACAATGATGTACTGTTTCTGTGTTTTTCTTTTTATTTTTTTGTTGATAGCATTCTGGTCGCCTAAGGCAGAGGGACCGTGTGTGACTTTTCCTGCATATTAACATCGGCCAGCAGGTTTTTAGACCACACAATAAGTTTAATCTGGAGTATTGAGGAATGTCCTCATCTTCACTGGAAGTTGTTGCTATCGGTGTTTGTTGTTTTTGTCGTGTTTCACCCTACACGCTCCCCAACCCGTCCGCTGTGATCTCAGTTTTTATTGATCTTTTTTATTATTGTTTTTTTATTTTTGCTATTCTTCTTTATATTTACTTACTTACTTATGTTTGATTGATCGGGTTCACATAATCATATGATAAAACAGGAGGGAGATGTCAGGGTTTTCCAAACTATCTTGATCTATGATTATGGTGGAATGTATATAACCGGTAATAAATAACTTAGGTAGATTAGTTTTATGCTTACGTTGGTATGTAACCGGTAATAAACCACTTAAGTCTGTCCCATCCTAAACAATGTCGTAAAACATCCCCTGCTCTGTTTTCCTAGATGTCAAGAGCTTTAACTTGTTTATTCAGTCTACTGTCACCCCCACCCTGTTCCTCTTAATAAAGATGCGCTTGTGGGAAGGGAGAGTTAGACTTCATTCGACCATCGCTGTGACAAACAGCGACGAGTGAACTCTCCGCCTGCAGGTGCCCAAAACGACTAACTTGTCTCCGAGTGGTTCTTGCAAAATAAGTTAGAGTGAGCACCACCCTAACAACCCCCAAACTGGAGGAGTGGCTACAGCAGATTCCAGGAACAACATCAGACATCTCAGTCCAGAAGAGTGCAGTGCTAGGAACAGCCAAAATACTGCGCAGAACCCTCAAGCTCCCAGGCCTCTGGTAGAGGACCCGAGCTTGGAGTGGGAGACCACCCGCGGAGGGTGAGAGGGGAATTTTTATATATATATATATATATATATATATATATATATATATATATATATATATATATATATATATATATATATATATATATATATATATATATATATATATATATATATATATATATATTGTTGCCTATATATATATATATATATATATATATATATATATATATATATATATATAAAATTTCCCCTCTCACCCTCCGCGGGTGGTCTCCCACTCCAAGCTCGGGTCCTGTGGTGGTGGACAAACAGCAGAAGAAGGCCGTTGTAGTGGATGTAGCAATACCAAGCGATGGCAACATCAGGAAAAAAGAACTTGAGAAGCTAGAGAAATACCAGGGCCTCAAAGAAGAGCTTGAGAAGGCCTGGAAAGTGAAGGCCTCGGTGGTGCCCGTGGTCATTGGGGCACTTGGGGCAGTGACCCCCAAACTGGAGGAGTGGCTACAGCAGATTCCAGGAACAACATCAGACATCTCAGTCCAGAAGAGTGCAGTGCTAGGAACAGCCAAAATACTGCACAGAACCCTCAAGCTCCCAGGCCTCTGGTAGAGGACCCGAGCTTGGAGTGGGAGACCACCCGCGGAGGGTGAGAGGGGAATTTTTATATATAAATAAACAGCAGTATTAAGTGTCAGGAAAATCTGTCACATGTCTGCGTCATCTGTCATCCAGTCACCCAGCTTTCCACCACGTCAAGCATTCAAAGCCACGCACCGCCAGTCAAATAAATCACCTGTACCTGTCACACCTTGTTAACAGCTCCAATTAAACCCCGTGATCACAACCAGTCATTGTCAGTCTGCCCCGTGATGCTACTCGCTGCGCTCTCTTCGTCTGACTCCCGTTGCTGACCTTGCTTGTTTAGTGACCTGTCTTGTTCTGCCTGCCGCCCGTCCATTCTGACCGATCGCCCACTTACGACCTAGCTCTGCCTGCCGCCCGCCCTGACCACTTGCCCGTTTATGACCACGCTCTGATAGCCGCCCGTCCCGACCACCTGCTTGTCCCTGACCACGATTATCCACTGCGCCCTGCTCGGATGCGCACTTGCTCTTCCGCTAGGTATGTTCGAGGCATCTGGCAGCCAGGTACACCGAGGAGAGTGACCAGTCACGGCGCTGACGCCCTCACCCACCAGTCACGTTCCGACAACGCTGTTGTACCAACCCCGCCAGACCAGTTTTGGAAAGTCGTTTGCATTCTCTCCATGCAAGATTTGCAAACTGGGCCGCCATTTGACACCAGCCACATATAAAGGTTGAAATATAACGTTATAAAATAACTGGATACTGATTAAAACAAGGGAGTATTTTCGTCAAAACTGACAAACGAATTGAAAATGTTCCTGACTTGTTCCATGATAGGAAATGAGAAAATCAAGATTTGTTTTAAAGTTGGTATTTCCATTTTAAAAGGAAAATCCATCAAACAGTCATTTTTTTCTATTTGTTTCCAAACGTGATCTGATATATATGCCAGATGAGACACGTACACAAGAAGCTCAGCACACGTCACATGTTTTTGTTTCTTGTCTTGCCAGTTTTGTAATGTGGTGCGACAAGTTTGTTGAGGTTTTCAGCTGAGCCGAGGTGAGCTCTTGTGGTTTTCCTTCACTTCCTGCACATCAAGCGCAAAGCAGCAATAGTAAGTTGCCACTTCCTTTCAAGCCTTTTATTTATCTCATTTTCTTATCGGAGTGAGTTAACTTTCACAACAGCATTTTACTTTAGTTTTCTCATGCGGCAACTTTATTTAACCCGTCGGGAAAACTTTAATGTGATTTGGCTTTTTTATTCTTCACTTGGTTTTTCGCTGTGAGTTGTTGGATTGAAATGTTATTTTTTTTGTGCGTTGTAACAAAGTGGTAACAAAATGGTTTTGTGTGATTCCAGATATTGACGTGTTTTTTGCTGCGAGGAAGTCTAAAAACACAATCAGGAAGTGCTCTTAGATGCCTTCACTTGTGAGGCGGATTAATGCACTGTAGCTCGCCTGAGAGTGCGTTGGTTGCTTGTAAAGTGAGACCCACAAAGACCATGACTAACCGAGTTGAGGAACATCTCCAATGTCCATCCTGTTCGGACATCCATGAAGATCCCGTCATGCTGCCGTGTAGTCACAGCTTCTGTCGTGCGTGTGTGCAGCAGTGGTGGGAGCAGAAAGAAGAGCGAACGTGTCCACTCTGTAGAAAAAGGTGTAATTTGATGGATCTACGTCCAAATTTGTATGAGGCCTTTTCACAAGCTTCAGTGGAGTCCGAGTACATTTGCAGCTTACAAAAGGAGAAACTGAAACTTTTCTGTTTGGACCACCAAGAGCTTGTGTGCCCCATCTGCAGAGATGCTGAAATTCATACTGGCCATGAGTTCAGTCTCCTTGAAGAAATTGTCACAGGTAACAAAGAGAAAGTCCAGGAAATCCTGCAGGATGCAAAGAAAAGACTGGAAGAATACAATGAGATAATGGATGAGTGTAATGAACAGGGGACATACATCAAGGTCCAGAGGCAGCAGGTGGAACGCAAGATTAAGAAGGATTTTGAGGAGCTTTGTCACCTACTGCAGGTGGAGAAGGAGGCCAGGTTGTCTGTTGAGAGGGAGGAAGAGCAGGAGAAGAGTTGCAGGATGAAGAAGAAGATTGAGGCTCTCAGCAAAGAAAGAGACGCTCTCTCAGATGCCATCAGAAGCACAGAGGAGCAGGTGACATCTGACCCTGTTTCCTTCATAAAGAACTTCCAGACTGCAATGACCAGAATTCAGAAGCTCCCCGAGAAGCCCGAGCTGTTCCCAGGAACTCTTCTGGACAAAGCCAAACATGTGGGCAACCTCAAGTTCGCAGTGTGGGAACGAATGAAAGAGATGGTCTTCTACAGTCCTGTCATTTTGGACCCAAACACTGCCGGGCCAAGACTCACTCTGTCTGAAGATCTGACCAGTGTGAGTTGTCAAGAAGGACAGCAACGTCCAAACAATCCAGAGCGGTTGACCTGGTATTGTGTGCTCGGTTCTGTTTTGGGCTTTGGAACACACACCTGGGATGTGGAGGTGGGGCACAACAGAGACTGGAGAGTGGGGGTGATGTGGGGGGACCCTTGTGTGCCTTACAGGAAAGAATGCAGCATTGAAATTCTTGATGGTACCTACAGGAAGTTTGGTGCCCAATCTGAATCCTTCTTTTCGTCAGTGAAGCCGCAGAGGATCCGAGTTCAATTAAAAATGAATGAAAGATCAGTTTCATTCTCTGAATCCAGTAAAAACACTCAATTGTGGAAATCATATCCTTCCAATTGGCTATGTTTGTCCGACAACATACACATTTTTCCTTTCTTTAGGACAGTTGATAAAATTCCTCTGCAAATAATTCCACTTGACCCTCGGGTTACGACTCAGTAAATGATTTTGGGGATGTTATGGTCACGGGTACGGAGTGTGGAAATGGCGCAGAGCGACCAAGTGCAGCTTGGACCAGGGTTTATTGACGAACACAAACTAACATAACTCACTAACAAAACCAACAACAGGACTGACCGAGACGTGAAACAAAAAGACAGGGTGACTGTCAGGTTTTATTCACTGACTGAATAACTGTTAAGAGAAAAGCATCAGCAGACAAACCACAAGTGAGACAGAATATTGAGTCTTAGCTTGCGCAAGGAGTGCAGTACAGACAGCTTACAATGACCGAACTACACTAATGTCTGTCTGCATCCTTGCTCTTTTTATTTGGACTTGCCCTACCCACAAAGTGAAACAGAAGCCACTAAGGGAAAAAAGGGGAAGCGCGAAGGCTCTGCTTCGTAAACGTAAAAAACGGCAGGTGATATACTTATATGGCGATATAGGAAGAGGCATTAAGAGTTCAGCAAGTTCAGCAACCACTTGGGCAGGAAACCAGGGGCGCTCTTAGCGCTCGGTCTGTCGAGAGTGTGAGCCACTCGACCAAGAAAGATGATTGATAGACACAATGCCGTTGCAGGGCATGGTTTTCTCTGCAGCTGCATCCCGCCGACCCAGATGTAACCTCACACCTTTTCTGTGGTAAAACATAAGAACAGCAAAGCAGAGCAGCAAGCACATATTCGCAGTAATATTGCGGTAAAGCATTCGTTGTAATATTGAAATAAAGAAATAAAAAGCGAACGCATGATAACATATATATACATTTTTCCAACAGTGACATTACCAAAAACAGGAACCAAAAAGACATCATGACATTAACACACATCATCATCAATGATCCGACAGGGAGTGACACACAGACAGAGGCAGAGTAACAAGAGGCAGGTGAGAATGATCACACTAATCATGGGCACACAAGAGGGGAGGGGCGAGCACACAGACAGAAACCACGGACATGAGCACACAGGAGGGTAGGGGCGAGCACACAGACATGATTGGGGACGAGTCGTGACAGAACCCCCCCCCCCCCCCCACGACGGCACGCGGGGGGGCAGCGCACCAGTCCAGACGACCCTACTGGTCCTTGAAATAGCCTGAACTGTGCACGGCGGCGACTGGGGAAACAACCGCACTCGGCGGCGACTTGGGGGACAGAACTGCACTCAGCGGCGTTCAGGAGCCCAGGGCCACACTCGCGGCACACACTGGGGACCTGAACCGCAATCGGCAGCAACTTGGGGGACAGAACTGCACTCTGCGGCGTTCAGGAGCCCAGGGCCACAATCGCGGCACGCACTGGGGACCTGAACCACAATCTGCAGAAACTTGGGGGACAGAACCGCACTCGGGAGGCAACTTGGGGCACATAACCGCACTCGGGCGGCAACTTGGGGCACAGAACCGCACTCGGGCGGCAACTTGGGGCACAGAACCGCACTCGGGCGGCAACTTGGGGGACAGAACCACACTCGGGCGGCAACTTGGGGAACCGAACCGCACTCGGGCGACAACTTGGGGAACCGAACCGCACTCGGGCGGCAACTTGGGGAACCGAACCGCACTCGGGCGGCAACTTAGGGAACCGAACCGCACTCGGCCGGCAACTTGGGGAACCGAACCGCAATCGGGCGGCATAAAAAGTAATCGCCGCAATCGGCGGCATTTGAAAGTCCAGACCGCGATCAGCGGCATTCGGAAGGTGGAGCTGTGGCGGCAGCAAGAACCACCACGTGCCGCAGCAGTGGGAGCAGGGTCTGTGACAATCGCGGGTCCGGCATTGTTGCACTCCGATGGCGGCCACGGGTCTGGCGTCGCGGCAGCGTAGTCCGATGATTGCCGCGGAGCTGATGGAGCCGGGACGCACTCCGATGGGCGGCCGCGGGTCCCGCGTTGCGGCAGCGAAGTCCGATGACCGCCGCGGAGCCGATGGCGCCGGGACGCACTCCGATGGCGGCCGCGAGTCCGGCGTCGCTGGAGCAAAGTCCCGATGGCGGCCGTGGAGCCGGTGTCGCTGGAGCGAAGTCCGCTGGCGACAGCGGAGCCGATCGCGCTGGAACATGCTCGGACGACGAATGTGGCTCGGGCGTCGCAGACGGGAGCTGGTGGTGGAGGAAGGTCCAAGCGCTGGTCGCTGTAGTGGTCGGATCATTCTGTCACGATTCGGGAGTGTGGAAATGGAGCAGGGCGACCAAGCGCAGCTTGGACCAGGGTTTATTGACACAAACTCAAAAGACTCGGCAAACTGACATGACTTACTAACAAAACCCACAGGACTGACCGTAAAAGACGTGGAACAAAAAGACAGGGTGACATTACCAAAGACAGGAACAGGAACCAAACAGACATGACAGTAACACATGCAATGATCCGACGGTGAGTGAGGGGCAGACAGGACTTAAATACAAAACACGAAACACGAGGCAGGTGACCGTGGTTACATTGATTGAGGTGACACAGGAAGGGAGGGGCGACGCGAACAGAAACTATGGCAACCTAGACACATAGCAAAACTGGGGACGAGACATGACAGACAAGACCTCTTTACCACCCACTGCTCCCCTGGATATGACACGTCTTGATAATAGTCTTTTTTTTTCAAATGTATTTAGATGAAGGAAAAACGCTGTGTCTTTTCAAATGCCATTTGATTGAAATCTTCCCTCAGAGAAATCTGCCTGGGCATATTTCCACTGAGACCCCCCACAGCCATCCTATGCCTGGAAGGGCATCCCCACCCTTACACACCCTCAAGACACCGCCACCTTTCAACTTTGGCTGCCACAGACTTCATACCTTCAGACTACTGTTTCTAACTAACAAGTCTCAAATGGCATCACATGGGCAAACTTTTCTCAACATCCCCTTATCTTAACTACCGGGAGGCAAAGAAAAACTCACAATACCCCAACTGGGCAAAAATGAGAAACCTTGAAAAGAGACCACAGATAGGAGAATCCCCCTTCCAGGATGACCAGGCTGCAATGGATGCATAGATGGCAACATTGAACATATAATGTAAAACAATCCACAGAAAAAGTGGATGTCCATTGTTGAATTTTGTCCACAGTTTAGGGAGCGCCTCACGGCAAAAGCCATTGCCAATCACCTATTATCCAATTTACTCACTGCGTGGTCGTTTGATTTCTTCAGATTTAGGAAAATGCTAAGACACTGAAGCAGAAATTAGACTTACACAGGTTGGTTGAGTTCAATCACAATTCTTGTTAAGAAAGCTCTGTTTTCAGGAAAGTACAATACAGCGCTGGGCCTTTCGTGCGACCATGCTCAAGAGCAGAAAGTCTCCATTCCAAAAAGGCAACGTTCAAGGTTCTTTGGTCAGCTTATATTCAGTTGCACATGCCGGTGTGGGCCGAGTTTGATGGGTGATGAGTCTTTGGGATGGGGCAAATTCGCAGGAGATTTTGATTCCATGGGAGTGGGTGCTGGTTCGGTGAGAGCTGGTTTCGTGGGGATGGGTGCTGATTATGGGCGATTCGGTGTGTGGGGGGGCTGTTGTCTTCCATCCCGTCTTTCGGCCTTGGCGATAATCTTTGGCCGGGTTCTTGGCTGTCTCCCTCTGGCACCTGCTGGTTTTATCTCCAAGTGATTTTCCTGTAAACATTCTGCTCCATTCTTGCACATACACTGTCGCACCTCATCCATTCGTCATTCTTTCAATTTTGTCATTTTGTACGGAATTATGTGAGCTTTTGGCTGTGACATCATCAATTTATTAATGTTCCCTGACTATGCAAAGTTTGTACTCACCACTTACCATGTTTTTGTTTGTTTGTTCTTTTGATACTCCATGTACTTGCTTACGTCATCATATTCTTAGTTTAATCATGCTTCCAACCATATATTTTCTTTGTTAGGCAAAATATTTCCCTCTGTCCAGAACATTCAGTAGTAATCAAAAACTGGCGTCCAGCATTAGTCAAAACATAAGAAGTACTGAACATTTTTAGATGACTTTGGCAGTGTCCGTGATTTAGAAAATCATCAGGCATGCATTAAACAGTTCCTTAAGGGTCATTAAGGTATTCAGGCAATATATCAAAAAACATTTGTTATTTCAAAGTGCTCAGAAATATATATCAGATCATAAAGTTATAAAAAACACCTTTCAAAAATGTCTAGTTATGTCTTCTTTATTGATTTGGTGTGTAGGTCTAATTATATGCTTAAAATATTTCTTTTATTGCTTTAATATGTGAATATACTCGTCTGCTTATGTACTTTATTCAATGAGGTTTGAGCATATCTGTTTTTGTAGCTAGGCAGAACTTTTTGTATTTCTACCCCATTCCTTCACCATACTCAAAGTGAAGAGCTGCAGGAAGGTGCCTGTTAGAGTGGTGCTCATTCTAACTTATTTTGCAAGAAGAGAGAGACAGTATGCCTTTTGAACACTTGCAAGTGGAGAGCTCGTTCGTCACTGTGCATACAGCAATGATCGAACAAAGTCTGACTCAGGCGTCTTGCAAGAGCATTTTTATTGAGAGAAACAGGGTGGGGGTGGGCGTGGACAGGATGGGGTTGAAAACCCTGGCCTCTGGTCAAATCATAGCGGGGGTGTTTTACGATGATGTGTAAACAGAACATCTTTGATTGATTCCTCTGCAGCTGGTCAATCAGTTCAAAGGATCTTAGCACTTTGTTCTACTACTTTGTTAAGACAGGATACGTTTGGTTAATTATTACAGGTTACATTCCAACATACTAAGCATAGGACCAAACTAATCTATCAACCCCAACAGTGCGCTCAATTGTCCAATTGACTCTTTGAGGGTGGTAATCCGCCTCAGATCCCTCATCCCAATTGGTCGACAAGAAATCCAGACAGCCATTTTCAGTTTGGGTGTCACCTGGCCCCCTCCCCAGCTGGAGATGTAGCAAACCTGTACCACCTGCCATAGGCTCAAACAGGGGTTGGCAACCTTTTTTACTCAAAGAGCCCTTTGGGACCGCCCCCCAATGAAAAGAAAGCACCCGGAGCCACAACCCATTTTGACATCATTACATACCGTGATTTTCCATGTAAAATATGCCCCCGTGCATAATACGCACCGTAAAAATGTCATGTCGATGCTGGAAAAAAGCCTGTACCCATGTATAATACGCACCCAAATTTTGACTCTTACTTAAATCCGTAAACGTAAAGTTTTTTCAGAAAAAAGATCATCTTTGGGAACAACCGGATGTTATTCTGCCGGTCAGTATCACTGCGCTAGCAAACTCGATAGAGAAGGAATGTTTCGGATTTGTGTAGGGTACATTGTGACAGCAAACGACCAGGTGATCGAGCAAGCGTCTGATACGAGAGCATTGTGTTCGTATGGAGCGTGTTTGAAGTGAACAGCAGAGAAGAAAGGAACAAGGCAAAGTGCAATGACTGCGTTTCCCCAGTAGATGGGGAACCGCTCGCCTGCGCATTTACTACCGGAAGCCGTGTCAGAAACCTCGGTGCACACTCACAAGTGCGTGTACGTACTCAGTAGGACGGACATGGCGCACTCAGGCTCTACATATTTGTATCAGTGCCAAATTTAGAGCGTGGGCTGTGACGACAGCATTCTTGTAATTCGCGCGCTGAGCTTTCAGATACAGTTTTACGCTAAAGCCACCCACAAACCTTCCCCTGGAATCCTTCCATTAAAATGAGTCGCCCAAGGAAAAGCAAGGTGGACACTGAGTGCCGAGTGTTTAAAAAAGAGTGGCCAATTTGGCTCGACGTACGCGACGTGACGTTCAGCCACATGAACATCAACCCGTCACCGATCGAGGTAAATGGACCAACACCTCGGATCTCTCCTAAGAATTGCCACAACAAATTTTACTCCAGACTATGACGCACTAGCAAAAAAGGGAGACCAACAACACTGTTCCCACTGAAAATGAAGGGGAGGCTCTCAAGTTTGTTGTAAAAAAATGCCTTTAGAATATGATTTGTACTAGGGGTGTAAATTGCGGGTTTTGTCACGATACGATATCATATCGATACAAAGAACTACTATACGATATTTGCCGATATCTTAAAGCCTGCTGCGATTCATTCACGATATATCACGATATAGTGCTCTACGATCGATTCATATATTTTTTTTAAATAAAAAATATAGAACAATATCCTGATTTATAACAATTCATACGCAAAATCAACAAGGTACTGCAAACTCTTTATTTAGGAAATTACAAGAGTATTGTAGTACACAAAGTGCTTATTTTAACACTGAACTTTGATGTCGTGTTTTTTCTTTAAATGTGCGGCGAGATTTGTGCTCCCTGAATATTGGATCACCGCATGGCAGGATTTACAAACTGCACGTGTCTTGTCCGTTGAGCCATTTTTTCTTTGGAATCCAAAGTGCCTCCAAACGAATGACTTGAAGCCTAAAGGGGAGCAAATTTCCTCGTCTTTTTGGACACTAGCCATAGCACCAGCCCAGGAGCCGCGTACTAGTTGTCGACTCCCCTTTCACGTTCCTGCTCTGCTCACAACACAACGCCGCGCACTGCTCCCTGCTCCCGGAAAGAGGAAGCAAGCAACAATGAACTGGATTTCAAAATAAAGTCGCGTCTAATGTCCGAGGTCAAACACGGCGATATAAATCGATGTTTACGTTTAGCATCGATGCCAATAAATTGTAGAGCATTATATCGATTAATCGATGTGTATCGATGAATCGTTACACCCCTAATTTGTACAAATAGCAGGGACCGAAACTAGCGACCATTCTCATTTTCAAACAATGAAGGATGCTCAAGGACATTGATGCACCACCTGTTTGCGACTAATCTTAACCTGTAAAGTTCTTAAGGCTTACTTTAAGGAAGTGTTTCCTGTTTCCTCACCTCTGTTACCAGGTGTTTGTGAGTTAAAACTCTGCTCTGATTTTCAGATACCCCTCACCGTGTTGCCGTTTTGATTATTTTATTTGGACGTATACACCGATTCTTCAGGATGATATATTTGGTCAGAATGTTTGCCGTTTGATGTGATCTCATAAGATAAACATCTTTCATTAATCTGACCTGCAGGCACTGAAGTGATGGAGACTGTTATTCATAATAACAGTGTCGTATTTTATGAGAATCACTGAAAGCAGTTTTTTTGTGATTTTTTTTTTTAATGCTGTTAATAAATGCATTTGTTTTCCAAAAACTTCTTTTGAATATCCATGCTTTACTATCTACTAAAAGCCAAAACTTTTTATGCAATGACCTTTACAGGTCCTTTATATTACTTCACACAAACACTACATCCATCTGCTCCTTGTTCGGCCCTCCGGTCCAAATTTAGAACCCAATTCGGCCCGCAAGTCAAAAGGTTTGCCCACCCCTGGACTGAGAGGAACGGAGTGTATTTTGATGGCAGATGCTGAAGGGGGGGAGAGAGAGAGAGAGAGAGAGAGACAGAGAGACATTCTCTATTGATCCCAGCGGGGAAATTCAATTTTCCAGCAGCATTCAAATCGCAGAGTGAGTATATATAAGATACACAGATGACATGAGCGCAAACTTAATAGGGCTGCCACTCACGACGCCGACAAAAGAAACTAATACGTGCGACACAATACAAGTCATTCAAGACAAAACGTTGTAAATAAAGAAACAACTAACTGCAGGCCTGCTAGTGAGAGGCCCAAATAATATAGACTTGGACACAGAGACTTATAGGTCTGCCACACAGCCCCCTCCCCAAATACCCAGAAGAACACTGGTCCTGGTCTTTGTGGGTCTTCAGGTGGGTGAAGAGGCCGATCCTGGACCCGATAACTCTGGTGCAGTGTGGACACGGGAATGTAATGGTGGTGGGTTTGGGTTGGTCCAGCTTGGTGGAGGCTCTCTCCTTTCTGCGTCTGTGTTTGTCTTGAGCAGCATGGTGGAGGTCAACGTTATATTGAGCGGCGCCATCAAGGACAAGGTTTCTCCACGTCGTCCTGTCTGTGGCCTTGCCTTCCCAAGTTTTAAGATTTATGTGACACTTCGTCAGGTTTGCTTTTATGTTGTCCTTGAACCTCTTCTTCTGACCTCCCGGGGCCCACTTTCCTTCAGCGAGCTGGGAATAAAGGACTTGTTTTGGGAGGCGAGAGTCAGGCATACAGATTACATGGCCAATCCATCTGAGTTGGTTTTGGGCAATGGTGGCAGTGATGGTAGGCGAGCCAGCCTCCTCTAGGACGCTGGTGTTGGTGCGTCGGTCCTTCCAGCTGATCCTGAGGATTTTCCGGAGGCATTGCTGATGGTAGGTCTCGAGTGCCCTTAAGTGCCTGCTGTAAGTGGTCCAGGCTTCTGACCCATACAGAAGGGTGGGGAGGACCACAGCTTTGTAGACCAGGATTTTGGTCTTTGCTTGGAGGTCAGGAAGACTCGCTTCCGTAGTCTTGAAAAAGCCCCACTGGCACAGCTGTGGCGATGGTCAATTTCATCATCAATGGTGGCTTTAGATGACAGGAGGCTGCCGAGATAGGGGAAGTGGTCAACCTTTTCCAGTCGGATGTTATTAATAGAGATGTTTGGGGGGCGGACAGGCAAACTGCAGTTTGGTCGTGGTTGGTGGAGGATTTGGGTCTTTTTTATATTAATGGCTAGACCAAACTGTTTGTATGCCTTCGCGAAGGCAGACAGAATACTCTGTAGGTCTTCTTCCGACAGGGCTAGAAGGGCATTGTCGTCTGCATACTCCATCTCCATGATGGATATGCTGGTGGTTTGACCTTTAGCCCTGAATCGGTTGATGTTGAGAAGTTGACCGTCAGTTCTGTACATGATTTTGACTCCATGGAGCAGATGCTTGCTTGTGTGGCGGAGGATAGCAGCGATAAAGATGGAAAATAGTGTTGGAGCGATAACGCATCCCCGTTTGACACCTGAAAGGTTCCGTCTCGTCTCCACTGCCGCTGAGCACTGTGGCTGACATGTTATCATGCAGTAGTCTCAGTACTCTGATGTGTTTGTCTGGGCAGCCAATCTTGGATAGACCCAGCCAAAGGGCCTGACGGCTAACTGAATCGAAGGCCTTGGTGAGTTCTGTGAAGGCCACGTATAGTGGTTGATTTTGTTCCCGGCATTTTTCTTGCAGTTGTCGAGCAATGAAAACCATATCTGTGGTGCCTCTACTTGGGCGAAATTCACTCTGAGACTCAGGAAGGATGCTTCCTGACAGGGGGGTGAGTCTGTTGGCCAGAACCCGAGCGAGGGCTTTCCCTATGGTGGAGAGGAGAGAAATGCCGCAGTAATTTTCGCAGTCTGCCTTGTCTCCTTCCGCAGCCCTCTAGTGGTCGGTGGCAGTATTGCAGGAGGTCCGTGAAGTTGGAAATAGAAAATAATTGTAACATTTTTACAAATAAAATTTATGTATTTACACTTAATTTTCCAGCTAATCTTGTGAATCATTTATTCATTCCCAAATAAAATGTACAGATGCAAGTCAAAAGCCTGTATAGGTCGGTGCGAAATAAAAAAGTTAAAAAGGGTTTCTTAAAACCCCAATGATCACCACACACATCTAGGTGCGGTGAAATTTGTCCTCTGCATTTCACCCATCCCCGTGTGATTTTGATCCAACCCCTGGGGGAGAGGGGAGCAGTGAGCAGCAGCGGTGCCGCGCTCAGGAATCATTTTGGTGACGTAACCCCCCAATTCCAACCCTTTATGCTGAGTGCCAAGCAGGGAGGCAATGGGTCCCATTTTTATAGTCTTTGGCATGACCCGGTCGGGGTTTGAACCAACAACCTTCCAGTCTCAGGGTGGACACTCTACCACTAGGCCACTGAGCTGGTAGTAATAATGGTCCAGCAAAGCTGTGGTCCCCGAGTTACTTCTTGGACAAAACCAGTTGAAAACCCCTGATCTAAGACATTACAAAATTATAGGTCATGACTAATCAGCTGTTAACATGTCCACTTAACAGTTTTTGAGTTTTCCTGTTCTCCTCGTGCCTGCGTGGGTTTTCACCGGGCCCTCCGGTTTCTTCCTGCATCCCAAAAACATGCATGTTTGGCAACCAGTTCGGGGTGTCCCCTGCCGACTGCCCAATGCCTGTTGGGAGAGGCTCTATAGCACGACCGCGACCCCTGTGGGGACAAGCACTACAGAATATGGATGGAAGTAAGCCAGGGTTCTTGACATCCTTTTCCTCTGCCTGTTGTCAAGTTTTCTGTCATATCAAGTCAAGTTTATTTATATACCCCTAAATCACAGGCAAGTTTCAAAGGGCTTCACAAATTGACAATTATTCTCAAACATCCCCTGATCTTAAACTCTCATGGAAAATTTTCTTTTCTACTCTCATTTGGTTATTGACCTTGTTTCTGTATGCTTTGTATTTTGTAAGTGTTGATTCACTTTTTGATATATACTAGGTACTTTTTCTTTTTGCAGGCTTTCAGTAAGACTTTACTGATCCATGGCACATGTTTCTTTTTTCCCCTTTATTATCCATTACCTTGATTATAGGGCAATGCTGACGCGACGTCGCGCTGCTGACGCGCGACTGCGACGTCGCGTCGCGCTGCTGACGTCAGCATGACCATTTCCCGTGACTCCCGGTTCAAGATGGTGGACAGGTCTGCACGTTTTCAACCAGCTAAAGCGATCATCTAGTGTTTCTATGTATCTCTATGAAACCAAATCCCAAAGTAGTAGTAGAAGAAGAAGCAGCACATGTGATTGGCGCTTTGCTAAAGGGCTGCTGATGTCAGCAGCGCGACGTCGCGCATCACTCGAATGAGCTCTCTTTCACTTCCGTGGTTGAAGTCGGGCGCCGGCGCTCGGCCGGGTAGCTGTCCGAGGACGGTGGCTGGGGCTCGGTCATGGCTTTTACGCACGTCCGGTCCTATTCTATGGAGCTCTCTTCCACTTCTGTGGCTTGAAGTCCACGACGCCACACGCCTGTAAGTTTGTTTTGTTAAATAAGAAGCCGTCAGGGCCGTTCTCAGCTCTTAGTTTGTGTTTATGTCACGTTAGCATACCTATCGTTTAGCCTGTTGTTGCTCACGTGTTGTTGCGACGCTGCGACAGCAGCGCGGCGGTTGTTTACATAAAGGACAAAGATTGACTCGACGAGCTGCTGCTGACGCGACGTTGCGCTGCTGTTGTCACTTGAAATTCAAATTACAGTAATCCCTTGTTACATTGCGGTTTGTTTATCGCGGTTTCACTTTTTTTTGGAAAATCTTTGAAAAAAAAACATATATAAGTCGCTCCTGAGTATAAGTCGCCCCCCCACCCAAACTATGAAAAAAAACGCGACTTATAATCCGAAAATTACGGTACTTGTCTCTCAAGTGATTCACAGCAGAGTTACCAGTCACTCTCCTGTATCGTACTGTCACCGTCGTTCAAACGTTTCATCGCAAAATAAGGTGGGAAACCAAGTTGGTTATTGCGCTAATAAAAGACGGCAGGGGATTCAGCCACGCTGTGCTCTCTGGGGCAAACGACTTTTACGTTTTGACGACAACAGAGAGAAAAGGTAACGGCGTAGTGGTTTTATCATTCTTAATAAACATCACATCACATTTGGTCTGAAAGTCATACAAAAAAGAAATATTTTGTTACGGTTATTCTGACAGCTTGCGTGCGACTGACTGCTGCAGAGTGAACGCCGCGTGCACATGCGTGAGGAAGGAGGTTGGCGTAGCCGGGGGGCTTATCTGCGTTTAAATGTCGTGTCAGCAAATGGTGCAAAATAAAACGAGGACTGTACTGCATGACCTCTGTCTCACTGTTGTGTGTTGTTGGGCTGCCGGCTTCCTTCTTCCTCCTCCATCGCCGTCCTTGGAGAAACGCTCCCCAAGCACCTCCCGACTACAACAAGCCCTCGTTTATTACTGATAACTGGTTCCAAGACTGTTGTGATAAGTGAAAATCCGCGATCTGGAGTCAATATTTTTATTATATTCGCACACAACTTTTATAATTGTATTTTTAAACAGTTTATTGTATTTTTAAACACTTTTTCAACATTTCAAAGTTAAACTGACTTTTAAAAATATGTTTTAGGGCTTCACTAAAATTTACAAAGTTGCAAAAACACGAAAATTACGAATGTAACAACAGTTCTATGAATTCCGAATGACGTATCATGGAAAATCCACAATTTTTGCTTTGATATTCATTTTATTATGTACTTAGAGCAGCGCATGTCCAAAGTCTGGCCCGCGGGCCAAATCCGGCCTCTGGTCAGATTTCATACATCCCACAGCTTCGGTCTTATAATGTATTATTTATGGCCCGCCTGCACTGTTAAAATAAATTAAAAAAATAATGAAACTATAATTCCTCCTTTTACCAAAAGGTGGCAGCACCACTTTAATAATATCAGTCTGCATCCGTGGCGCGAACCCCTCCGCTCATTTCTGCCATGCCGACTGCAAAGAAAATGAGGAAAGGACATTGAGGGTCGTTGCTTTCAAATGAGATGGGAGTTACAATACTTCTTCAAGGAAAATCAAGGCGATTGTGTTACTCTAATTTGTAAAGACGGTTGCCTTGTTTAAGGATTTCAACGTAAAGAGACACTACTAGACTAAACATGCTAACACATGCGACAAGCTAACAGGGAGTGACCGTGTTGATAAAGTGAAGCAGCTCCAGGCTGAACTGGCATCACAACAGCGATTCTTCACGCGAGGCTGTGAGTCAAAAGTAAATATTACTAAAGAAAGCTACGAAGTGGCCATGTTAATACTGTTTGTCAGGTTTATTTCGCTGACTGAATAAATGAATAGAAGAGCAACAGCAAACAAACCACAAGTGAGACAGAAATATTAAGTCTTTTCTCGCGAGGAGTGCAGTACAGATAGCTTAATACAATCTCTACACACACTGAATATCTGTAGGCACTCCCGCTCTTTTTATTTGGATTTGCCCTACCCACAGTGTGAGACATAAGCCACTAAAAGGGGAGGAGGAAAGCATGTGGGCTTTGTCTCGTAAGCAAAAATCACTAGGTGTTTACATACTGATAAGAACATCCGAGAAGAGGAGTTTGCGTGGACTGGATACAGAAGAAAAAACCTTTGACCTTTAGTTAAAACATAGCAAGGGAAGTTTTACGACATTGTGTAGGATGCAACAAGCTAAATTGTTTATTACTGGTTATATACATTCCAACCTAATCCTACGATCAAGATAGTTGGGAAACCTTGACTTTAATGGTCACTTGGAGGTTCATCTGGGGTGCAGGACAGCAATGAGGCATGTTGTCTAACAAAGTGGTCTTTGTCAGAAAGGAACTGTCCTTCTGTGGTACATCATAAAAACAGCAAGGCCAAACAGCAAGCATATATTGCAGTAATATTGCGGTAAGGCATTGATTAGAGAACGCATGATAACATATATATACATTTTTCTAACAATTCCCTCCTGTTTATCATAAGTTCTCAGAGACCATCTTATCACCTAAAAGCGGCCATTTCAAAAAGATTTTCAGCCGTAGGGTCACAATTCATAAGAACAAATTTAAACCCGGGAGGAGATCGAACCTTAATAATCAATGTCAGAGTCGGGAAACAAATCGGACAGGTTTACCACAGGAGCTTCACAGATGGGGCCGTCGCTAGAGCGACAACCCTCGTCAGTCGCAAAGTCTTCCCCTTGGAGCAACGGAAAAGTCTCAGCTGCTGGAGAGATAGCAGTTGTAATTAACCTGTTAATTAGAGACCGTAGACACGGAATACAACAACATCCACACAAGGTCAAAACAGCAGAAAAAACGGCAAGGGAGACTAGGACCGAGGAAACCAGGGTACGGTACTGTCCGAACACGTTTAGCCAGTCGTTCCAAACCTCCGTGTTCACTCCACTGTGTTCCTTCATTTTCCCATTCAAGGTCCTCAGGCCCTCAAGGGCCTGGGACAGGCTTCCATCAGCGGCAGTACCATTTGGAATAAATGTGCAGCATTGCTCACCAAACATGGCGCAGACACCACCCTCTTTTGAGAGTAGCATGTCAAGGGCCATTCGGTTCTGGAAAGCCATGAGGGAAGTCGCGGCCAGTTGGGAGTGGACCGCCCTGAAACCCGCCTCGGTCCAATTTCCAAGCCTCTGCACGTTGTAATGGATGTAGTTGATCCTGTCAACATTTTTGTTAAGAGTACACCACCAACACAGGGTGGATTCAAAACCAGCTATCTGATTCACCAGCTTACACTTATCCGGCACTCCTCCGGGAACACCAATTGCATCAATTTCGGTCAGATCATCGTCGGCTGTCAAATTCAAAGATATTTTGGTTTTTACCAGCTTTTTTTTTCTTTTCTTTTTTCAGATCTTGGGATGTTGATACATATACAATTTAGCTTGACTACATTCTCTGAAAGCAATGGCTTCTTTTTTCTTTCTTCAATGGATATTACTATATAGAATGCTCTGTCACACATCTTACAATCCAATCGACGTGATAGACTTCACACGATCTTTGATCAATGGTGACGGTACAACATAAAGCAATGGTTGCAAACCCATACACATGACATATTCAATTGTCTTTACAGCTTGTTTTGCCATTAGCAATTAATTGTTTCGTTTAGCAGTTTATTCTTATACTAGTTACCTGAAACAAATGATCCACATTCACTTTAGATACATTCATCCCATTCTTTAACATCTACAGTGGTTGTTGACAAAGTATACATATAAGCATCATTCTCTCATGGCAGTCCAGATCTGACACAGCAGATCATCCTGCAAAGGTCAAATTGATCTTTTAAATTGCTACAATGCAGCATAATTAAAAACATTTTTGGGAGTGATCAATATAAGTTGTTCACTCATCTCTCCCCTACTCATTATGACTTAGTTCCCACAAATACCATATTGCTGAAGTTAACAAAGTGGCAACAAAGATACATGCACCTTACATGCAATAACGTCATTGTTCCATTTTCTTGTTCCCGGCATTTCTCTAAGAGGTAAGGCTCCCTTTGGGTCACTTTTTCCCGATTGAACGTTACCTCAAAAGAAATTACCCTTTTTTAATTCGCTAGGACCACCTCAACTGACCTTTCTGCTATTTTAATACCAGTTGATGTAATTATCAATATTCAATGTGGCCCTTCCCCCTTGGAAGAACACCAGCATTTTGTTTTCAATGCTCTTAATGAGAACGTGCTTTGTTCTTTTTGCCTTTAAAATATTAATTATAAATATAAAATGTAAATGCCAAATTTGAATCATCCTTAGTTTCCCACTTGGTTTTAAAACATGGTAATCTATATTGTCGCCCAAACAATTTTTCATACGGGGTTAAACCCACAGTACTTGTAATATTTATGTACAGTTTGACCAGGTCTAAACATTTTGTCCATGATCTTCCATTTTTCCCATGCACATTTTCACACTTTATACCAGTTCTGTCACGAGAATTAATTTTCAAAATCCCATATCTCGGTATTATTATTATTATTATTATTATTTTTACATAACGTTTTTGCCACTGTTAAGGCATTCAGTGTTTTTGTTTAAACCAAATCAAACCATTTTGAGAATGCATCTATTATGACCAGGCATTATAACCCTGTGGATTGTGTTTAGCACATGTTAAACAAGCTCTACAATTGTTTTATTTATTTTTATTTTTTTTAAAATGTTTTGAATATGAATCAAATCCGTATGTTGAATAAAGCTGACTGACCTGCCCCACTATCCCTCCTCTTGAGCCATGTGACACGCACTATGGCTCAATATTGCTGCCAATTGGTATAGGTTCTTTGGTAGGATGGGTCTGTCTTCTGGTCATTTATCGACACCATTCTCCACTCATGCCCCACTTTTCGTCCATAATTGAGTTTCAGTCTATGGACTTTGTCGCTGCACATCTTCAAACAAAAAAAACAAAAAAAATTCTAGTAATTCAATCACCTTCTTGTGTGTATAAAATTTGAAGCGTCTTTTGCACCGCAGCTATGCGGTTCCGTCTGCAAGCTTGTTACCTCTTGACACCTTATCAGTCTCGTGCGTGCCCTGCACACGTGCATATAGCTATTTGTCGTGGCAATTGGACTGCTTCCACAACTAGCTTAGTTGTAGTTTCTTGTAGTTTTTTTTTTCAATTAGTTTCTCATCGTTTATCACAAGAATCTTAGTAATTTGAACAAAAATCAAAAAGTATGTTTTATTTTACTCAATTGTACGATTTAAAGAATCCATATGTAGTAAAGTGTTTGTTTCATCAGGGCTAGGCATTAATGCAGTGTGGACCAGTTTCTGCCCACAAAAAAATTGCTTGCCTTTCTTTTCTTCTTATTTTCACAAAATTGCTTTTGTTTTGCGGTGCAAATCATATAGACTACAATCTAGCAAATTCTTTTGTGCACCCACATTAGCCAATTTTAACACATAACACTGACAGCACACAGACAACACAAAAACTTACAGCAGAGACACAGCTCACAAACAATACAAACAAACAACGCTGCGCAAACGTCATCCTCTGTTTTGACGTTTTGGTTATACTTTTGTTTTCTCATCAGTGCCTTTTATCCTTCATGCAAATATTGTCACATCTTCCTTAAGCATCACCCTGCTTCAAATATTCAAACATTCTCTGAGAAACTCACACTTTCCCTGCTTCGCCTGCAGCCACAGCACCTCTCGTGCGAGGGGTGGGGGGCCAGCATCAATGTTGATTGGTCACAGGCTGGCCATTTCCTGCAACAACCATGATGCCGGCCCACCGCCCACACGAGCATAGCAATGGCCCCGCGACAACGCGCGAGCGCAGGCATGCTTATCAGTTTCACCTTCTCAAAGGGCAGGCCAACTTTGCCGTTGCCCCCTTCATCATGTTCACCTTCAACATCTTTCAGTCTTCTACACAACATTTGCTGTCTCTTATTCTCGTCCTATCAAGCCACCATTCTAGTCACTTCCTGCCACGCACGTCTTATTTTCTCTACTTCCACACACTGCTCATCTTAGATTCTCCAACCAACTTAAACACACCATCATCCACTTCTTAATTTCCCTATTATTGCTCAACAGCCTCCAGAACATTCTCCATTACTGATTTCTTCCATAGGACACACATCTCACTCGCACTCATACACACACCCATTCATGAGGATCCTCTGCGCGCACACGCACACACACCAGCACAAAAGGATGACGCACAACATATATGATCACATAGAACGCACTAAGAACACCTTTTTACCCGTCTTACTTGTCAGATTTATTCCCTATTTTACTTTTAGAAGCTATTTGTAATTCTTTTCCATTTATTTAGCCAATTTTAACTTCAGTACTTTTTTATCTTACTTTATCCGTTTAACACAAATATCTCGCACTGGTACTACTTACCTATGTTTCCCTTCCATATCGATCCGTAGATTTACTCGAAACATCAACAGAGCAGCCTATTTTGACATGAAATAGCCTCGCGCGTAACCTCCACCGGTTGGTGTACAGCCGACAGGTGGACGGCACCCTGGCATTAAGGATGGTCCGCCTGACAGGCAACGTACAGTGCTTTAGCAGCGGGTCGGGCCCTTCAGCGGCCAAATGCACAAGCGTAGACTGCGCGGGTTCGGATACCAAACTCCACCGCCCCGTTGGGACAAAAGGTCCACCCTGACGGGGAGACGACACGGCTGCGCATGTCCAGGCCGGCCAGAAGGGGGCCACCAGCAATAGCGCATGACCAGTCGTCCAGGTACGGCAACACCGTCATGCCTTCAGACTCAAGGGGCGCGAGCGCAGCCTTCACAAAACGAGTGAACACCCTTGGAGCGCGGGAGAGCCCGTAAAGGGGCACACAGAACTGCCAATAACGGCCTATGAAGGCGAAGTGGACCAGGTAGGACAACATTTGCCCATGCTCCGTGGTCATAAGTGCAAAGGCCTGCAAGGCCGCGTCACTAAAAGAGAAGGCATCATCTGCGTCGCCCTCTCACAGAGAAGCAAGGACTGCGAGTGTTAGGGTGGTGCTCACTCTGACTTATTTTGCAAGAACCACACAGGAGACAAGCAAGTCATTTTAGACACCTGCAAGTGGAGAGTCCATTGATAGCTGTGCTTACAGCGATGGTCGAATGGAGGTCTGACTCAGGCCTCATCAGGTGCATATTTATTGAGAGAAACAGAGTGGGGTTGAAAGTGGGGGTGTGGGAAGACAGGATGGGGTGAAGCCGCTTCCCTGCTGATCAAAGCATAGCAGGGGGCCTTTTACGACGTTGTGTAAACAAAGCAACTTTGATTGCTTCCTCTGCAGCTATTCAATCAGCTGAAAAGATCTTAGCACTTGGTCTACTACTTTTGTTAAGACGGGACAAGCTAGGTAAATTATTACAGGTTACATTCCAACATAATCATAGGATGAAGATATTCTGTAAACCCTAACAGCGAGGATGAGCCATGGACTTGCCAAAACGACCCGCACGTGCACCAGCATTGTAGGACCTCATGAGGTCATCGGTCACCCGACGCCTCAGTGTCGAATGACTGAACAGATGGCCTAAGGGTCTTCTTCGGGGACACAATCAAAGAAGCAACAGTAGGTTCCACAGCAGGCATGCGATCCAGGCCGTCGGCGGCAGCACCATGCACAATTCACAGCCGTCAGCCGAAAGCCAGGAGAGTAGCCTGGTATCCCTCCAGCAAGCATGGAGCTAGGGGTGAGGAGTGGGACGATGTACAATGGAATACCATACAAAACCAAAATAAACTGTCATTTTTAACATCCACATACATTATTTTTAAACACAATTACAGTAATCCCTCGCTACATGGCGGTTCGTTTATTGCGGATTCACTACATCGCAGATTCTTTTATTAAAATTCAAAATAAAATTTATAATTTGGGGAATTATGGCACAAAAGTTGCCCACACGCCAGCAGAAGACAGGGAGTGCCCACACAATTGCAGTGAGTACACTTGTACCTTTTTATATAAAAATTGTTATAATAATAAAAGAGTTCTAAAAACATATTTACAGTATGTACCTTGTTATAAAAAATAGTTACAATAATAAAAGCTGTTCAAAAACCATATTTACAGTACATGTTAAGAATTCTCCATGTTACGTTATTCAGTCGTGCTTTGATTTGAGGTAGGGTGCTTTTTTTTGAAGGCCGTTTTCAGGTGATACCACTTCCTGTTTCAAGTTCGTGTACACACATGTTACAGTGGTACAGCAGTCATTGATGATGTAAGTGGGTCTCCTAGCAAGAGAAATACATGATCACACATGTCTAACCTTTAGGACAATGTAGTATTGCTCCAAATGTTGGTTTACATTCCTTTAGAGCAGTGCTTCTCAAATTGTGGGGCGGTGCAGTACCATGGGGGCGCGTGTGACACCAGGGAACATGCTTTTCTTTTGGCTGTACTAGATTAAAGGGTAATTAGACATACACTGCCGTAGGTGGCAGTATCACTGGAAGAGTGTGCGCAAGGAGTATTCGCTCTACAGTGTAGAGCGCACGGAACATACGCACACACAGCACAGAGCAGGTGATAAAAAGTGCAGTGGGACACCATGTAAAAATATTACAGGGTTGAAAACAATGGCGGGAAGAGACGGAGATAAGAGAATCGAGAGTCACACAAAAGCTAAGACAAGGAAATATGACGAAGCGTACGCACCGCTCCACTTCAGTGTGACTACAATGGGAGACTAGGAAAGACCGGTGTGTTTACTGTGCCTTACAATGTTGGCAGCGGACAGTATGAAGCCAAATAAATTAAGGCGGCACTTATGAAGTCATTGCACCCCAATCACGCTGATAAGATGCTTGAGGTTTTTCAGCAAAAACAGGCTGAATATTGCCAACAATCATCTCACTTTGTGAATGCTACTTCAGTCAATCGGCAAGCACTGTAAGCATCATATAAAGCAGCGTACCATATCGCTCAGTGCAAAAAAAAAAAAAAACACCATTACAGAAGAGCTGATACTACCTGCAGCCGTGGAATGCTGCCTCATTTTGATTAAAAAACAGCACAAATGGTTTTATTCATTTTTGTTTTGTAGTTGAAAGTGTTTTATATATTGTGCTCCTGAGTTAATGTTGCTGATTACTTTGAATTGAATATTATTTATTGCTGTTATTTAATTTAATATTATGTATGTTTATTATTATTTTATTGTAATTTGTTCAGCATAAAATGGCAGTTAGGCAAGAATGTTTATAGTTTGAATAATTATAATTTATGTTTTAATTTCAGGCAAAATGATGTACTTTGAATCTGTTCTGTTACAGACTCAAAAAACAATGTTATTAATAAAGTTATTCTTTATTGTAAGTTGATCTTTCTTTTTTATTTATTTTTTTGTTTTCGTTAATGATAATAACATGGGGGGGTGCGAAATGTTTTCTTCTCCCTAGTCACAGAAAATAATTGAGGAGCACTGGTTTAGAGGTCCGTTTTTGTGTGTTAGCACGACCACGTATTAGCATCTTTCCGCTAACTAGTTAGCCTGCCCAATACTTCTTGTTAACATGTTACACGCACACATGTATAATATTTATATTTTCAATATTTATACAATTTCTGTATGTTATTTACACTATTAATGTATTATTTACATGTTTGAAACAATTATTTAATGTTCTAATAATAAAATATGCACTTAAAGGGTTTCATATACATTTGACACACAAGAAATGTACAGATGAGTGGGTGACCCTACTTCGCGGATTTCACTTATCGCGGGTGGTTTTTGGAACCAATTATCGGCGATAAACGAGGGATTACTGTAGATTCATCACCTCAGTGCTATTGCATGCATCTTTCACACAGCCACTGATGAAAACAACAAAGTAATTCACTTCAGTCCAACTGGAGGTGAGCAAGAGCACGCACATTTCTAATTCATGTTTCAGGCTCTGCATTCCCTTGAACGTTTTATGCATGCCATGTGAATGCGATATCTTATGTTGAGCACTCACTCTGTTCATGTAGCCTCTGTGATCACAACTCTCGCCTATGACTGCCACAACGCATTAACACAAAAAAATTACTACTACAATGAACAGGGTCAATAAATGTTGCTCTTCCTTCAATTCACATACTTGCCACTCTTTACTAGGAGCCTTTTATTTAACCCTCTTTGGGGACATGCGCAACAACCAAAGCCTCACAATCTAAAGAGGAATAGAATCATGTAAAATGTAATACAACGTATTACAGAAGCTGCTCTTCAATAACTAAGCAGCTGCTCTTCTATAACTATTATTATTTTACAATGTGTACAAAAAGATGGATAATTAAGATGATAGTACTGTACATTCAGTTTTGAAAAAACGTAACGGCTTCTATTAGCCTTCCTGAGATCTTGAAAAAATTATATATTAGAGTGCAACTTAAAGTGAAGGCCATATTGTGGCCTCAACATTTTCATCTGTAAATAAGTAGTGTATTTTAAGATGGAACCAAAAACTACTGTATACATCATGCACACTTAAACTACGAAGACGATGAAAGTATAGATTATTACAAAGATAAATACTGAACATATTTCATTCTTCTGAGGTATCTAGTTATTTTTTATTCACATAAAAGAATGAGAATCAAATGAATAAAATTAGAAAGCACTGGGATGAAGAAAACTAAAATAACAGTAAACACATCTGTTTTTTATGGATCCTTTATTTATTACTACTTCCAGTGCTCAGTGGGAATGGAATTTCTTGATTCGGTTTGCCTGTGGAGCAAGTCCCTGAGCAGACTAACCCTGAAATAAGCACTGTGCGTGGCCACGATGTGGGCCTACCGCACACGGATCTTCGTACGTCTTTGTCATTTGCTCATGTACGGCTACGGAGCAACTTCCTGGCTGGATAACCGAAAAATAAGCACTGCAAGCAGCCTCCTCCACCAACTACAGGCTTGCTCAACCAACACCACACTGACCAATAGGCGGCTATGACCCGCCGTTGGTGGGTCCCTTGCTGGTAGGGCTCGCACTGGCATTTAGGCAGGCAGTTTGCTCTCTGCCCAATTCTCAATCCGACGTGCCCACCCAACAGAGATGTTCAATATTCCATCCAGCCATGGAACCCACCACCTCATCTACATCTCTTTCTCGCCCACTCACGGTAACAAAACTGGATTTCCCAGGAGCCTGTGGTGGGCGTTCCAGCAAGTGCTGCATTGCTTGTCTCAAAGATAAAGCCATGGCCTGTGACTGAAACCTGTAACCTTTAAAATCCCAGTATGTTCGCAAAGACTTAACATTGGAGTTCTACTTATCTGCTGTCGCTATCATTGTAAAAAGCACTCCTGACGCTTGTTAGGGGTCTGTAATATTCAACCTGCCCAGCTTGAACATGTAGTATCTAATTGTTGTTTTCTTGGGCTTGAATGTTGACCTGTTTTCACTATTTTCCATTATAAATCCTTGCGCAACAAAGCCTTGTTTACGTAAACCAGGGGTGGGCAATTCAGGGCCTCAAGGGCCGGTGACCAGAATTGCCCACCCCTGATGTAAACAAATGCACACTGGGATCAGTGGCGTGATGTCTGAGCAGTATTGGTGGTGTGTAAGACAAACCATTTTGTTTTGAAAGAAGGAGGGTTGAGGTGGAAGTAAATTCAAAACACACGTTCTAATCACAATGGAGAAAATAATGCAGTACAGAAATATTTACAATAAAATTTTGAATTTAGAATTGACTGATTAATTGATAACAGAGTCGCAGGTGGGGTGGCCAAACATTTGGTTGGGGTGGCAGCTGCTACCCCTTGACACACTGTAAAACTGCCTATGTAAAGCATATACAGGAAGCGGTACGTAGTGTGGTGTAGAAGTTAATGTTACAGCTGCCATCCAAGTTCTTGACACATGATGCCCCTGGATGTTTGTCCATATCCACAGAATATGTGATCACAGCAATAACTGACACCACTGTGGAAACAAAATTCACCACCAAAGATGCCTGAAACTGAAAGACAAGAAAATATTGAGTGTTGATTTAATTAATAGAAATTCCAATTCCCACAGGAATGGGGAAAAGGGAAAACTGTTTGACACATCATGTCTTATCATAACAAGCTTCTAATGCATGGAAAGGTAGAACCTCAGTGATGTGAGATGTTATGAATGTTTTATGACTGGCTGTTACTATGATGTGCTGGCGATGCACTGACATTGGTATATTATTGTTTGTATTATTGTTTGGAGTCAGCAGTGCCCGATTACAGTGATAATGGTAATTTACTTCCCCTGTTGTGTTTCATCACTTCACAACATTCATGGGTCAATGTAATATACTCTAACATTCAGACATAAAAAATATCACATAATATAATAAAGTTTTTTAAGTGAAAGAAAGAAAGAAAAAAAGAAAGAAAAGAGACAGAGGGACGGACGGACGGACGGACGGACGGACGGAAGGAAGGAAGGAAGGAAGGAAGGAAGGAAGGAAGGAAGGAAGGAAGGAAGGAAGGAAGGAAGGAAGGAAGGAAGAAAGAAAGAAAGAAAGAAAGAAAGAAAGAAAGAAAGAAAGAAAGAAAGAAAGAAAGAAAGAAAGAAAGAAAGAAAGAAAGAAAGAAAGAAAGAAAGAAAGAAAGAAAGAAAGAAAGAAAGAAAGAAAGAAAGAAAGAAGAAATGGATGCTCCAGACAAAACTTGGGGACTTGATAAATGTCCATTGTGGGCAAAATTGAATTGAGGTCCTCAAATTTCTCTCTGCATTCTCTTCTAACCTTGCCTCTTAAGGTACACAATGTCTCTCAGAACGGTGTTGTCCTAAGTGCCTTAAAACATTTGACTCAATTCCGCAAACGTATGGCTTAAAAGAACCATTGACATTTTCCTCGATTGTCAAAAATCACCTTTTTATACCACCCAACTATGACTCTACTTTTGCCAGTTGGCGGGATAGGATCCTGGCACCAATTACTTATATGTGGATTACCACTTTGCTGACTTTAAATAATTCGTCGGACAGTTCACGTTACCTCAGGCACATTTCCTTTTTCCTTTTTTTTTTTTTTTTTTTTTGGAGATTAGGTACTTTGTTTAGGCTACATACCCTGATTTTCCTAACAAACCACCTGGGTCCCTGGCTGATCTTGTGCTTACACCCGACCCTGCTCAAAGACGCTCTATAGCAGGCGTGTCCAAACTTTTTGCAAGGAGGGCCATATTTGATAAAGTGAAGGGGCCCGGAGCCAATAGTTTTTTCAGAAATTATTGACCGTATTCTCCCCCCTATAAGGCGCACTTAAAACCCAGATTTTTTATCAAAAGTCGACAGTGCGCCTTATAGTCCGGTGCGCCTTATATATGGATAGATTGATGAATTTGTTGATCCATACTGGTTGTACACAGTGCTCTGCCAAAATGTTTTAGTACGTTTTAGTACGACTAGTAAATTACAAGGTCGCATCGCTTCCCAACATTACGGTAACTGTAGTCAGGGGGCATCACCGAATAGCTGTTGTACCCGCGAGGCTATTTCATTTCAAAATAGGCTGCTCCGTTAATGTTTTGAGTAAATCTACGGATCGATATGGTAGGGAAACATAGGTAAGTAGTGCCAATGCGTTAGATCGAACTTTAGTCAGTTCTGATAATTTTATAGGAGATCATTTGAGAAACGCGATTGTTTACACTTTGCTGAGGCTCATGGGAGATTGCAAGCTGAGGCTCATGGGAAATTGCGGATGGCTAATGCTATAACGATAGCTGCTATACGCGCGAGGCTATTTTATATCAAAATAGGCTGCTCTGTTAATGTTTCGAGTAGATCTACGGATCGATATGGAAGGGAAACATAGGTAAGTAGTACCAATCCGTTAGATCGAACTTTAGTCAGTTCTGATCATTTTATAGGAGATTGTTTGAGAAACGCGATTGTTTAACCTTTGTTGAGGCTCATGGGAGATTGCGAGCTGAGGCTCATGTGAAATTGCGGATGGCTAATGCTATAACGATAGCTGCTATACGCGCGAGGCTATTTTATCGTGAAAAAGGCTGCTCTGTTAATGTTTCGAGTAAATCTACGGATCGATATGGAAGGGAAACATGGGTAAGTAGTACCAATGCGTTAGATCGAACTTTAGTCAGTTCTGATCATTTTATAGGAGATCGTTTGAGAAACGCGATTGTTTACACTTTGCTGAGGCTCATGGGAGATTGCGAGCTGAGGCTCATAGGAAATTGCGGATGGCTAATGCTATAACGATAGCTGCTATACGCGCGAGGCTATTTCATGTCAAAATAGGCTGCTCTGTTAATGTTTCGAGTAAATCTACGGATCAATATGGAAGGGAAACATAGGTAAGTAGTACCAATGCGTTAGATCGAACTTTGGTCAGTTCTGATCATTTTATAGGAGATCGTTTGAGAAACGCGATTGTTTACACTTTGCTGAGGCTCATGCGAGATTGCGAGCTGAGGCTCATAGGAAATTGCGAATGGCTAATGCTATAACGATAGCTGCTATACGCGCGAGGCTATTTCATGTCAAAATAGGCTGCTCTGTTAATGTTTCGAGTAAATCTACGGATCTATATGGAAGGGAAACATAGGTAAGTAGTACCAATGCGTTAGATCGAACTTTAGTCAGTTCCAATCATTTTAGAGGAGATCGTTTGAAAAACGCGTTTGTTTACAGAGGGCTCATTGGTTATTGGCTAGTGGGTGCATACCGCAACCCTAGTCAACCTCAGTTTGTTGCAGTAAAGCTTCTATTTTATGTGCATTCTAGTCTGGTGCGCCTTATATATGGACAAAGTTTTAAAACGGGCCGCTCACTGAAGGTGCGCCTTATAACCCGGTGCGCCTAATAGGGCGCAAAATACGGTGACTACAAAAATTTCATACAAATACACACTGTTATAAAAGAAATTTCATTGTCCCATTTGTCTTTGTTATTTAAATGACAAAATAACCAAATATAAGCCACTCAGGTGGATGTGAACAACTCTAAACACACAAATTCTGCTATTCGTATCTGAAGAGTCAGATAACATTGAACAAACTGTATCAAATATCTTAAATGTACACGAGTTTAAAATTATTTTTGCCTCAAACATTTTAAACAGGAGTTATAAGTAATGCAAAGTTGTCTGTTATTATTAAAACTTACAACAAGTGAATGTTGCTTTTGTCATTTACAATATATTTCAGAAAATAATAGTTTGTGTCACGTCTACAGGTTCATAACATCAACAGTATTAACATGGCCACTTTGTAATATTTGATACTAAGTAATATTTACTTTTGATTCACAGCCCCGCGTGAATTCCCGTTTCTCTTGAAAACAACACTCAACGTCACCTTTCCTTGTTTTCTTTACAGTCGCCATGGCAGAAATGAGCGGAGAGGGGTAGTGCTGCCACCTTTTGGAAATAGGAGGAATTACAGTTTCAAGTTTCATTATTTTTTGTTTTTTGAATTCAGTTTGACAGTGCAGGCGGGTCATAAATAATACATTATAAGACTGAAGCTATAGGCCGTATGAAATCTGACCGACGGCCAAGAGTAGTATAAGAGTAGGGACGGGATCTTGCAGGTGGGGGTTAGACCTTCTTCCGCAATTGTAGTTAAGGCTTCACAGCTGTGTATCAAACTTTCTGGCATGAATTAAAAAGTTAAAAAGAGAAGGCAGCCTCTTGGTAATTACTATTAGCAGAGCAAGCATTAAAGATAAAAAAGAAAATGGGACAAAATCTAACAAATGGTGCCGTGACCCGTGGTCTTTTGCTTGCTGCTCTTTGTTTTTTCCTTTGACGCCATTCCCGTGGAAATTTTAACAATTATAAATTGAGCAGAATACCTTTTGATAGAAAAACATATTTTGCCTATCCCCTTGCCTACCCATATGTACGTACATATTAAAGCCCTCACTCCAGGCCTGGCTCCAGGCGTACATAGTATTTTGCCGACCCCAAGTAGGCAAAGTATAAGAGGGATTGTTGGCATTTCTGAGCACGAGGATTGGGATTTATGGTTTAAATCTTCTAAAAAATTAGTGAGGTTAAGAAAAATTGCGATCTCATTACTACAAGAACGTGTGTTTGTTGAGAAAATAACTGCTCAAATAACAGTAAATCTCAACTGAAAAGTGGTGAAGTGAAGCATAAAGTATTCTTAAGAAAAAGCTGATAAGAGAAGTGAGAAAGCCCAATGACAAACAAGAGTGGAAAAACACAGAGGCCCTGATTGGGCCACAGGCCCTATGTTTGTTTTTCTCCAACCCAGCCATCCCAAAGCCCAGTTTGACTCTTTGACTTTACGCGACCTCATCGGACACTCCACCTCACTGTGCTTCTCTGTTCCTTTTGTTGATAAGCATAGCCGGTTGTTTTGTTTACAGGTTTTGTTTTCTTTTTTTTCTACTAACGCTTGGTACCGTATTTTTCGGACTATAAGTCGCGGTTATTTTCATAATTTGGGTGGGGGTGGCCCCTCCGTGAGTCGTCACCTTATCGTGGTGGAGGGGTTTGCGTGCCCTGATGATCCTAGGAGCCATGTTGTCTGGGGCTTCATGCCCCTGGTATGGTCACCCATGGCAAACGGGTCCTAGGTGAGGGGCCAGACAAAGCACGGCTCACACGAGTCCCTTATGACGAACTAAATAAATGGATCTCGTTTTCCCTCGCCCGGACGCGGGTCACCGGGGCCCCCCTCTGGAGCCAGGCCTGGAGGCGGGGCTCGAAGGCGAGCGTCTCCCATGGGGCCCGGCCAGGCACAGCCCGAAAAGGAAACGTGGGTCCCCCTTCCCATGGGCTCACCACCTGTGGGAGGGGCCAAAGGGGTCGGGTGCAGTGCGAGCTGGGCGGCGGCCAAAGGCAGGGACCCTGGCGGTCTGATCCCCGGCTGCAGAAGCTGGCTCTTGGGACATGGAATGTCACCTCTCTGGCTGGAAAGGAGCCCGAGCTGGTGTGTGAGGCAGAAATACAATCCCTCGAGAGTGGCCGGACTCTCTTCCACTCTGGAGTTGCACACGGTAAGAGGCGTCGAGCAGGTGTGGGTATACTTAGTGCCCCCCGGCTGGGCGCCTGCACATTGGGGTTCACCCCGGTGAACGAGAGGATACCCTCCCTCCACCTTCGGGTGGGGGGACGGGTCCTGACTGTTGTTTGTGTCTATGCACCAAATGGCAGCTCAGAGTACCCACCCTTCTTGGAGTCCCTGGAGGAAGTGCTGGAGAGCGCTCCTTCTGGGGACTCCATCGTTCTACTGGGTGACTTCAATGCTCACGTGAGCAATGACAGTGAGATCTGGAAGGGCATGATTGGGATGAACGGCCCCCCTATCTGAACCCGAGCGGTGTTGTATTATTGGACTTCTGTGCTCGACACGGATTTTCTATAATGAACACCATGTTCAAACATAAGGGTGTCCATGTGTGCACTTGGCACCAGGACACCCTAGGCCGCAGTTCGATGATCGACTTTGTAGTCGTGTCATCGGATTTGCGGCCGCATGTTTTGGACACTCGGGCGAAGAGAGGGGCGGAGCTGTCAACTGATCACCACCTGATGGTGGGTTGGCTTCGATGGTGGGGAAGATGCCGGTCCGACCTGGCAGACCCAAACGCTCTGTGAGGGTCTGCTGGGAACGTCTGCCGGAATCCCCTGTCAGGAAGAGCTTCAACTCCCACCTCCGGCAGAGCTTTTCCCACGTCCCGGGGGAGGCGGGGGACATTGAGTCTGAGTGGACCTTGTTCCGCGCCTCCATTGTTGCGGCGGCCGACCAGAGCTGTGGCCGTAAGGTCATTGGTGCCTGTCGTGGTGGCAATCCCCGAACCCGCTGGTGGACACCGGCGGTAAGGGATGCTGTCAAGCTGAAGAAGGAGTCCTATCGGGCCGTTTTGGCCTGCGGGACTCCGGAGGCAGCTGACAGGTACCGGATGGCCAAGTGGAACGCGGCTTCGGCGGTTGCTGAGGCAAAAACCCGGGCGTGGGAGGAGTTTGGCGAGGCCATGGAGAATGACTTCCGGACGGCTTCGAGGAAATTCTGGTCCACCATCCGGCGTCTCAGGAGGGGGAAGCAGTGCAACGTCAACACTGTTTACAGTGGAGATGGCGTGCTGCTGACCTCGACTCGGGACGTCGTGTGTCGGTGGGGAGAATACTTCAAAGACCTCCTCAATTCCACCTACACGCCTTCCATTGCGGAAGCAGGGCCTGGGGACTCTGAGGCGGACTCTCCAATCTCTGGGGTTGAAGTCACTGAAGTAGTTAAAAAACTCCTCGGTGGCAAGGCCCCGGGGGTGGATGAGATCCGCCCGGATTTCTTAAGGGCTCTGGATGTTGTGGGGCTGTCATGGCTCACACGTCTCTACGGCATCGCGTGGACATCGGGGACAGTGCCTCTGGATTGGCAGACTGGGGTGGTGGTTCCCCTCTTTAAGAAGGGGGACCGGAGGGTGTGTTCCAATTACAGGGGAATTACACTCCTCAGCCTCCCTGGTAAGGTTTATTCAGGGGTGCTGGAGAGGAGGGTCCGTCGGGAGGTCGAACCTTGGATTCACGAGGAACAATGTGGCTTTCGTCGTGTCCGTGGAACAGTGGATCAGCTCTTCACCCTCAGCAGGATCCTCGAGGGTGCATGGGAGTTCGCCCAACAAGTCCACATGTGTTTTGCTGACTTGGAGAAGGCGTTCGGCCGTGTCCCTTGGGAGGTTCTGTGGGGGCTGCTTCGGGAGTACGGGGTACCGAGCCAACTGATGAGGGCGGTTCGGTCCCTGTATCACCGATGCCAGAGTTTGGTCCGCATTTCCGGCAGTAAGTCGGATTTGTTCCCAGTGAGGGTTGGACTCCGCCAAGGCTGCCCTTTGTCACAGATTCTGTTCATAATTTTTATGGACGGAATTTCTAGGCGCAGCCGAGGCGTTGAGGGTGTTCGATTTGGGGACCTCAGCATCGCGTCTCTGCTTTTTGCAGACGACGTGGTGCTGTTGGCTTCTTCAGGCCGTGATCTCCAGCTCTCACTGGACCGGTTCACAGCTGAGTGTGAAGCGGTCGGGATGAGGGTCAGCACCTCCAAATCCGAGTCCATGGTCCTCGATCAGAAAAGGGTGGAATGCCCTTTCCGGATCGGGGATGAGATCCTACCCTAAGTGGAGTAGTTTAAGTATCTTGGGGTCTTGTTCACAAATGAGGGGAGGATGGAGCGCGAGATCGACAGGCGGATCGGTCCAGCGTTGGCAGTAATGCGGACTCTGTACCGTTCCGTCGTGGTAAAGAGAGAGCTGAGGCAAAAGGCAAAGCTCTCAATTTACCGGTCGATTTACGCTCCTACCCTCACCTATGGTCATGAGGTATGGGTCGTGACCGAAAGAACGAGATCCTGGATACAAGCGGCCGAAATGGGTTTTCTCCGCAGGATGTCCGGGCTCTCCCTTAGAGATAGGGCGAGAAGTTCGGTCATCCGGGAGGGACTCGGAGTAGAGTCGCTACTCCTCCACGTTGAGAGGAGCCAGATGAGGTGGCACGGGCATCTCATCAGGATGCCTCCTGGACGCCTGTCCCACCGGTAGGAGACCCCGGGGACGACCCAGGACGCGCTGGAGAGACTATGTCTCTCAGCTGGCCTGGGAACGCCTTGGGATCCCCCATGATGAGCTAGATGAAGTGGCTGGGGAGAGGGAAGTCTGGGAGTCTTTCTGTGCATGAGCTGTTGTAGAGCCTACTGGACGGTAGCGGGGCTCCGGGAAGAAGCTCTATCGTGCAATCGTAGGGGTGAAGAGGTCGTAAGGATGAAGCCTTGCTCTTGTTGAAAACCTGTCTTAGGTCATGGTATTGTCCGGAAACATGTGAAAGAATGATCGAAGCCGGTTCCTCAGGTGTCACTACAGCCGGGCGAGATGGCACGGCAGACTGAAGACAAGAGGATAAGCACATCGTGGACCAGGACTCGATATGGCGCTCTGACCAGTTGATCTGGGGGAACCCAAGGACAAGGTTTGACTGTCTGATTGGAAAGACAAAAAATGAAATAAGTTCTCGATGGTTGCCAGAAATGACCAGCTCCATGGTTTTGGTGCGTTGGGTGATGCTAGAGAGTCCCCTCTCATCCAGGGCAGAGACAGAGAGAGGAATTGCGAGAGGTTCCGTCTCGATCTGGGCTCGGGAGACGAATTCCGGGTCGATCAGGTTTCTTTCACACCCGTGTCGACCAGCGCGGATAGCTTATAGCTATGGTCGTGGACAGAAATCATGGCGGGTCGGGAGAAGCGAGAAGACTTGATACTCGGAGGATGGTCCGGCGGTCCTCCACTCATGACCTTCGGACCCTCTCTTTTGGCCAAATCGGACAGCTGGCGACTAAGTGATCCGAGGAGCCGCAGTACAGACATTGTCGGGACTCTCAGCGCCGCTGCAGTTCCTCCAGAGATAGTCGAGCCCGGCCAATCTGCATGGGCTCGGGCTCTGGAGAGGACTGGCGAGGCGATCGCCCCGGCAGGATGGGTCTGGCTAAAGAGGACTGTGATCTTCCTTCCGTTTGCTCCCATCGGGAGCCTCTCCGTCTTTCCCTCATCCGATTGTCCAAACGAATGGCCAGGTAAATCAGGCCGTCCTATGTGTTTGCTTCTTCCAGGACTGCCAATTCGTCTTTTAAGGACTCATCCAAGGCTTGAAAGAACGCCGTTTTCAAGGATACAGGGCCCCACCTGGACGCGGCTGCTAACGTACAAAACTCAATGGAAAAATCTGACACGGGGTAGTTCCCTTGCCAAAGCCCCCCTAACCGACGAGACACACCGGTCTGATCGGTCTCGGTCGAAAAGGTCTGCTTAAATTCCCTCAAAAAATCTTCGCAAGAACAGCCAAAATGCCTGTCGTCAGTAAATCGGACTTCTGTCCATCTTAGCGCCTTGCCCGTGAGGAGTCCCAAAATAAATGAGATCTTTGCTCCGTCGTGGGAAAAAGACTGGGGAGAGCGATTAAAAACTAGTGAACATTGCAGGAGGAAACCTGCGCAACTACCATGCTCTCTGGAGAAGTTCTCCGGATGAGGGGAACGAACCTCGCTGAAGTGCAGACCCTCGTGGCGCCAGCTGGCGGCGAGGGGGTTTCTCTGATCTGGGTATCTTGAAGCAATCTGGTCACTTGTTCCTGATGAAGGTTGGTGCGTTGCTGCTGCTCCAGGAGGGCTTGGAGAGTAGACTCGTGGGACTGGAGTTGATGTTGCTGGTCTGCGAGAGCTTGTCTGAGTGGCTCTGCTGGGTCTGATTGGCCTGAGTGTTCTGTCATTGTTTTAGCGATTATTTTGACCCACATGCAGAAAACCAACTCGGAAGTCCAGAATGAGTAAGGAGTCTTTAATGGAGGTGGTACGGTGGAGGGTGAGCAGGATGAGCTGAACCAGGAGCACGGAGCGGGAACAGCGATGACGGAGCGGGAGGAGTCCGGCCAGAGCAGTGGATCTTGGCGATGGTCCGTGGAGGAAATTGTGGAGGAGATCACATAGGCCAGAGGTGGCCAACCCGCAGTTCGCGAGCCGCATGCGGCTCTTTGGCTGGTTTCATGCGCCTCTTTTACGTTCATATCAACATTTGTGTTTATTTTTCGTGCGTATTTGCTTCGCTTGAGTTCAATATGGTACTTCGGTCAAACGCGCATGCGCGTGAGGTGAAATCCCGCAAAGGAGGAGGGACAAACCCATTTGAGGAGTGTCAATTTCGCTCTCAAAATGGCAAGGAAAAAATGCACAGCTAAACGAATATATGACGATGAACACAGGGCAGAGCGATTGGTTTCGCTGGCTTTTTAATGAATGGCGACTGTGACTACGGGGGCCCAATAGGTCCAGAAAAGCTGACAAGACGCTAAGCCAGGGATGGCCAACCCGGCCAAAATGGCAAGGAAAAAATGCACAGCTAAACGAATATATGACAATGACCACAGGACGTTTTTAACAGAGTGAAAGTTGTTTTTTGTTGAACGTAATGGCAAGCCATTCTGCCTGATCTGTCGGACGTCATTAGCGCATTTAAAAGCTTCAAATGGTCAGCGCCACTTCAGCTCACTTCATGCCAATATCGATAAGGACTTTGCAAAAGGGACTGAATTTCGCAAGCACAAGTTTGGACACTTTGAAAAGTCAGGCAGAAAAATAGGTACAGTTTTTCAAAAGAATTACGAGGCACTCAGAGACTGTCACACTTGCATTGTTTCAACTGGCTTGGAACATTGCACAGGCTAAAAAGCCATACAATGAAGTGGAGTTCGTTAAAATATGCCTCAGTGACGTTATTGAAATCTTGTCTCCTGAAAACGACAAACTAAAACGAATGGTCCCGAAATGTCCCGCCACACATAGTAAGTGAAAAAAACTTGTGTTTTTGTTTGTGGAATTTGTTGAACTGAGAGTTTGTCTGTGTGAGACAATGCACACAATGTTCATTGTTGAAAATGTGGTCTTTGGTCTGTGGTTTGAGTACTGTAGGAATCAATTTGTCATGATCATGTTGGTGCGTGACATAATGTAATAATGTCACACAATAAATTTGGCTGAGCAGAGGTGTGTGTGAGTGTGCGTGTGTGCACGTGCGTGCTTGTGTGTGTGGGGGGAGGGGGTTCATGTGTGCTCATGTGTATGATGTGGCTCTTTCCGATGACACAGTAAAAAATGTGGATCTTATTCTCTGACTGGTTGGCCACCCCTGACATAGCCAGACACTCAAGCGACGAGCCGCTGGCAGCACGCTCCTTAAAAGCCTTCCCCTAATGAGCCAGATGATCCGCACCTGAGTCCTCCGCCACTCTGCTAACGGCTGCCACCTTTGGACCTGAAAAGAACACCTCCCTGGACCCTGACAGAAGCTGGCTCTTGGGACATGGAATGTCACTTCTCTGGCAGGAAAGGAGCTGCTGGGCGAGGCGGAAAAGTTCTGATTAGACATAGTTGAACTTGCTTCCACGCACAGTTTTGGTTCTGGTACAAGCCCTCTTGAGAGGGGCTGGACTCTCTTCCACTCTGGAGTTGCCCACGGTGAGAGGCGTCGAGCAGGTGTGGGCATTCTTATTGCGCCCCGGTTGGGTGCCTGCACATTGGGGTTCACCCCGGTGAACGAGAGGGTAGCCTCCCTCCGCCTTCGGGTCGGGGGACGGGTCCTGACTGTTGTTTGTGTCTATGCACCAAACGCCAGCTCAGAGTACCCTCCCTTTTTGGAGTCCTTCGAGGAAGTGCTGGACCGTGCTCCTTCTGGGGACTCCATCGTTCTGCTGGGTGACTTCAACGCTCACGTGGAAAATGACAGTGAGACCTGGAAGGGCGTGATTGGGAGGAACGGCGCCCCCGATCAGAACCCGAGCGCTGTTCTATTATTGGACTTCTGTGCTCAAGTTGGATTGTTCGTAATGAACACCATGTTCAATCATAAGGGTGGCACTTGGCACCAGGACGTCCAAGGCCGCAGTTTGATAATTGACTTTGTAGTCGTGTCATTGGATCTGTGGCTGCATGTTTTGGACACTCGGGTGAAGAGAGGGGCAGAGCGGTCAACTGATCACTACCTGGCAGTGGGTAGACTACGATGGTGGGGGAAGATGCTGGTCCAACCTGGTAGGCCCAAACGTACTGTGAGGGTCTGCTGGGAACGTCTGGCAGAATCCCTTGTCAGGAAGAGCTTCAACTCCCAGCTCTGACAGAGCTTTCCCCATGTCTTGGAGGAGGCGGGGGACATTGAGTGTGTGGACCATGTTCCGTGCCTCCATTGGTGAGGCAGCCAACCGGAGCTGTGGCTGTAAGGTGGTCGGTGCCTGTCGTGGCGGAAACCCCTGAACCCGCTGGTGGACACCGGCGGTAAGGGATGCCGTCAAGCTGAAGAAGGAGTCCTATCGGGCCGTTTCGGCCTGTGGGACTCCGGAGGCAGCCGATATGCCAAGCGGAACACAGCTTCAGCAGTTGCTGAGGCAAAAACCCGGGCGTGGGAGGGGTTAGGCCGTGGAGAATGACTTCCGGATGGCTTCAAGGAGATTCTGCTCCACCATCCGGCATCTCAGGAGGGGGAGGCAGTGCACAGTCAACACTGTTTATAGTGGATATGGCGTGCTGCTGACCTAGACTCGGGACATCGTGAGTCGGTGGGAAGAATACTTCGAAGACCTCCTCAATTCCACCAACACATCTTCCTTTGTGGAAGCAGGACCTGAGGTGACTCTCCAATATCTGGGGTCGAAGTCACCAAAGGAGTTAAAAGTCTTCTTGGAGGCAAGGCCCCGGAGGTGGATGAGATCAGCTCTGAGTTCTTAAATGCTCTGGATGTTGTGGGGTTGTCCTGGCTGACACGCCTCTACAACATTGCGTGGACATCGGGGATGGTATCTCTGGATTGGCAGACTGAAGGTGGTGGCCCTCCTCTTTCAGAAGGTGGACCGGAGGGTGTGTTCCAACTACAGAGGAATCACACTTTTCAGCCTCCCTGATAAGGTCTATTGAGGGGTGCTGGAGAAGAGGGTCTGTCGGGAGGTCGAATCTCACATTCAGGAAGAGCAGTGTGGGTTTCTCCTGGCCGTGGAACAGTGGACTAGCTCTATACCCTCCGCAGGATCCTCGAGGGTGCATGGGAGTTCACTCAACAGTCCATGTGTTTTATGGACTTGGAGAAGGTGTTCGACCGTGTCCCTTGGGAAGTTCTGTGGGGGGTGTTCGGGAGTACAGGGTGCCGAACCAACTGATAAGTTACGTCCCTGTATCATCGATGCCAGAGTTTGGTCCGCATTTCCGGCAGTAAGTTGGATTCGTTCCCAGTGAGGGTTGGACTCCGCCAAGGCTTTCTTTCTTTCTTTCTTTCTTTCTTTCTTTCTTTCTTTCTTTCTTTCTTTCTTTCTTTCTTTCTTTCTTTCTTTCTTTCTTTCTTTCTTTCTTTCTTTCTTTCTTTCGTGTGTCTTCAGACTTGCAGCTCCGTTGAGGTGAGTCAGGTCAACGTGTCGTCGTCCAGGTCAATCAGGCCTTGTTGGCCATTCGGTGGCCGGTGTTTGGGGCAAAAGCTGATTATGTGCTCTACTGTCGTGACTGGGTCGCCACACTCGCAGGAGCCACTATCTATGAGTCCCCACCTCTTCATTGCTGCTCCATAGCTGCCCTGTGTCACCGATTCTGTTCAGATCTTTTATGGACAGAATGTCTAGGTGCAGCCGAAGCGTTGAAGGAGTCCGGTTTGAGGACCTCAGCATTGCATCTCTGCTTTTTGCAGACGGCGTGGTGGTGTTGGCTTCTTCAAGCCGAGATCTCCAGCTCTCACTGGAGCGGTTCGCAGCAGAGTGTGAAGTAGTCGGGATGAGGGTCAGCACCTCCAAATCTGAGACCATGGTCCTCAGTTGGAAAAGGGTGGAATGCCTTCTCCGGATCGGGGATGAAATCTTGCCCCAAATGGAGGAGTTCAAGTATCTTGGGGTCTTGTTCACAAGCGAGGGCAGGATGGAGCGTGAGATTGACAGTCGGATCGATGCAGCGTCGGCTGTAGTGCGGACACTGTACCAGTCTATCATGGTGAAGAGAGAGCTGAGCCAAAAGGCAAAGCTATACATTTACCGGTCGATCTCCGCTCCTACCCTCACCTATGGTCATGAGCTATGGGTCGTGACCAAAAGAACAAGATCCTGGACACAAGCGGCCGAACTGAGTTTCCTCCGCAGGGTGTCCGGGCTCTTCCTTAGAGATAGGATGAGAAGCTCGGTCATCCAGAAAAGACTCAGAATAGAGCCGCTGCTCCTCCACGTTGAGAGGAGCCAGATGAGGTGGCTCGGGCATCTCATCAGGATGCCTCCTGGACGCCTCCTTGGGCATGTCCCACTGGCAGGAGACTCCGTGGACGACCCAGGACGCGCTAGAGAGACTATGTCTCTCGGCTGGCCTGGGAACGCCCAGGATGAGCTGGACAAAGTGGCTGGAGAGAGGGCAGTCTTGGGGTCCCTCCTAAAGCTGCTGCCCCCGCGACCCGACCCCGGATAAGCAGAGGATGGATGGATGGATGGATGGATGCGTATGTACTATAATATATCTGTTGGGAAGATTTATTGAGTTGATTGCATGCTTGAGAAGAAGGGCAAGAGTTACAGGTAAAATTGATATCCTACTATTTTCCATATATTTTATGCAGTAGGTATGGGTGATGCCCTAAGCCAGTGGTTCTTAACCTTTTTCCTTGTTAGCTTAACCAAAGGTCCAGGCTGACACATATTTCAGTTTTATTGCAACCAGTCTTTTTGTTTTTCATTCCCATTTTTTTTGTCTTTAAATTTTTTCTTTCAACTTTTTCTTGCGAACACCCTTGTTCTTTGTTTGGCCAACTGACGTCAGTGCCTCCCCAGTCATGAACCTCACCGCACGTCACTGGTACAACCCATCAGTGCTTTAATTGGGTAATAGGAGTTATGGTGGGGGAGGGGCACGGTGATGCACTGGTTAGCACGTCCGTATCACAGTTTAAAGCTTGCGTGTTAGATTCCACCCCCAGCCCTCCCTATGTGGAATTTGCATATTCACCTTGTGCTTGCGTGGGTTTTCTCCGGGTGCTCTGGTTTCCTGCCACTCCCGCAATCCCAAATTGCCTGTAGGTGTGAGTACGTGTGCGAGACGTTGTTTGATTGGCTGGCAAACAATTCAGGGTCCCCTGCCTACTGCCCGATGACTGCTGGGATGGGCTCTGAAATAACTTTATATAAACAGCCACTTTGTTACAAAATATGTGCCTATGACAGGATTTTGTTCTTACCCATTTCATGTGACTTATGTTTTCAGACATCACTGGACAGCTTCTCAACATTGGGCATGTAAAATGTAACTTTAATCTTCACGCAGGACTGCAAGCTCTCATCTGTGAGTAGTAGTAGTAGTGTAGTAGTAGTAGTGCAATTTGAAGTTGCAATCCACTTTTTAAATTTATCCTTGCGGTCCTCTAATTTCTACAGCAGTAATGCAATCGCACTTTATTGCTCATTCCCAGCTGGCTACTCGGGTGCAAATGAAGCATGCCCTCCCTGGAAATGTCTTTCCACATTACTCTTTTTTTTTTGTTGCATGACAACTTCTCATTACAAAGCAAATATGTAGGCAACCCCCCTGCATTGGCAATGAAAGCAAATTATTTGGTCCAAGAATTGTTGAATCCTCTGTTCTCCTCAGCTATATTTCTCTTTTTCCCTTTGGGATCCATCGATCATCACACACCCACCGATTTATTTACAACAGTGACCATCGACGCGACACGCCGAGTTGCAGGAAACGTGTGTCACAGTTTATGGTGCAAATCTCAGTTGAGAGATATTTTAAAATTTAATATCCATCCATCCATTTTCTGTACCATTCTAGACTTTTTCCTATTTACATACACGCTAAGGAGCCGCATGCGGCTCAAGAGTCACGGGTTGTCGCCCCCTGCCCAAGCACTTCCCATGTAGACTTAGAGAATAAATGCGGAGTCCTGCCGCCAATGACTAACTAATTATTTCCTTAAGTAATTCATTTGATCATTATTGCCACCCTTTTTCACTACAATCCTACTTTTTATTAATATTGCCCAGCCCAGTCCAGTTTTAGATGTTATGGTTTTGTGGCTCCGTGTTTTTGTTGTTTTCCCTGTGGGAGAAGGTCAAAATGCCAATTTGAGTATAAAAGATTGGCAATCCTTTGCATAAGGTTTTATTATGCATTAAGGACGTTTTTTTTCTATTGCCTAATTTTTGTCCAATACCTATTTGAGAATAAAAGGTGGCCAATCTCTTGCATAGGTTTTTATTTTGGATTACCGTTTTTTTCCATGTATAATGCGCACCCTAAAAATGGCATGTTGATGCTGGAAAAAAGCCTGTACCCATGTATAATACGCACCCAAATTTTGACTCCTACTTAAGTCCGTAAACGTAAAATTATTTCAGAAAAAAGATCTTTGGGAACAACCGGATGTTATTCTGCCGGTCAGTATCACTGCGCATGCGCTAGCAAACTCGATAGCGAAGAAATGTTTCGGATTTCTGTAGGGTACATTGTGACAGCAAATGAGCAGGTGATCGAGCAAGCGTCTGATACGAGAGCATTGTGTTCGTATGGAGCGTGTTTGAAGTGAACAGCAGAGAAGAAAGGAACAAGACAAAGTGTTGTGAAATAAAATATTACCAGAGACAAAGGCAGTCTGACTGAGAATACCCGAGGATCCCACTGCACTAAGTTAACCTGGAGACTGCAATTAAATTGACACAGACACAATGACAAGTAAAAACTGCTGTAATCATCTACGACAGAAGATCGCCATACTGGAAACAACAATCTTTCATCTTTCGAAGGACTCCTCACTGCCAACGAGTCAAAATGATAAGACAGCAACTGCTAACGTGAGTACAGAGACTATCAGAGACAATGCTAACCTAATGCTAACCCAGGGAAAAGACCTAGGAAATATCGAGGCGAATTCTAACCCAATGCTAGCCCAGGGAAAAGTCATAGTAAACACAGCCAACCAGAATCAGAGTGGACCGAAGCAGAAGTCTACCCCCGGCAGATTAGTGTTTCCCGAAACCACGACTGCTCCGCTAATGCCTGAAATTAGCTCAGCAACAGGCTGGCCCTCCCTGGCTTCCAGCCTGCGGTGCTCAGTTGTACCAAACGACTTAACTACTATCACCAAAAGAGGCTCTGAAGTCCCTCCCCTGCGCCCAGAAGTGAAGAACTGCCAAAAAGCTCCAGAAAGAGCGCAGACCTCTGCTCCTAAGTTCCAAAAGGCCAAGCCCCAGCCGCTCCTAAACCTTAAACTCTCAAAAAGATTTCAAAGATTACAAATACCTGGATCACCAACAGCCGACATGAGGAGAGAGGGACTAGAGCAGGGGTGGGCAAACTTTTTGACTCGCGGGCCGAACTGGGTTCTAAATTTGGACCGGAGGGCCGGACCAGGAGCAGATGGACGTAGGCGTTGTGTGAAGTCATATAAGCGACCTGTAAATGTCATTGCATAAAAGATCTTGGCCTTTAGTAGGTAGTAAAGCATGGATATTCCAAACAATTTTTTTGAAAACAAATGCATTTATTAACAGCATTAAAAAAAAAATAATTCACTAAAAAACTGCTATCAGTGATTCTCATAAAATACGACACTGTTATTATGAATAACAATCTCCATCACTTCAGTGCCTGCAGGTCAGATTAATGAAAGATGTTTATCTTATGAGATCACATCAAACGGCAAACATTCTGACCAAATATATCATCTTGAAGAATCGGTGAAAGCATACATCCAAATAAAGTCATCAAAACAGCAACACGGTGAGGGGTATCTGAAAATCAGAGCAGAGTTTTAACTCGCAAACACCTGGTAACAGAGGTGAGGAAACGGGAAACACTTCCTTAAAGTAAGCCTTAAGAACTTTACAGGCGAAGATTAGTCGCAAATAGGTGGTGCATCAATGTCTTTGAGCATCCTGCATTGTTTGAAAATGAGAATAGTCGCCAGTTTCAATCCCTGCTATGTGTACAAATCATTTTCAAAATGCATTTTTTTACAATAAACTTGAGAGCCTCCCGTTCATTTTCAGTGGGAACAGTGTTGTTGGTGTCCCTTTTTTGCTAGTGCGTCATAGTCTGGAGTAAAATTTGTTGTGGCAATTCTTAGGCGAGATCCGAGGTGTTGGTCCGTTTACCTTGATCTGTGACGGGTTGATGTTGACGTTCATGTGGCTGAACGTCACGTCGCGTACGTCGAGCCAAATTGGCCACTCTTTTTTAACATTCGGCACTCACTTCTTTTTTTCGGGCCACTCATTTTAATGGAAGGATTCCAGGGGAAGGTTTGTGGGTGGCTTTAGCGCAAAACTGCATCTGAAAGCTCAGCGCGCGAATTATAAGAACGCTGTCGTCAAAGCCCACGCTCTAAATTCGGGACTGATACGAATAGAGCGAGAGTGCGCCAAGTCCGTACTACTGAGTACGTACACGCACTTGTGAGTGTGCACCGAGCTTTCTGACACGGCTTCCGGTAGTAAATGCGCAGGCGAGCGCTTCGCCATCTACTGGGAAAACGCAGTCATTGCAGGCAAAATGACCAAAAAAAAAAAAGTTTAATAATACAATTTGTTCAGGGTTGGCGGGCCGGATTAAACGGTCCCGTGGGCCGGATGTGGCCCGCGGGCCGTAGTTTGCCCACCCCTGGACTAGAGAGATGCGAAGAGAAACAGACCAAAAGGCATCCGTCACTAGACAGCCCCATAAGGCCCCCAAGACCTCAAAACAGCACAAACCCACAGTCAGTAACGGCATTGATCATTGGAGATCGCACGGTAGAGAACATCAAGATTGGCAGAGACCAAAACATACTGCTTCCTCCAGAACAAGATCTCTGACATAACAGGAAGTATCACAAAGCTACTAGAAACCCACAAAGATGTGTCCAAGATTATTGTGCATATCGGAGCAAACATCATCCTCAGATCAGAATCAGAGAAGCTAAAAGCTGACTTTCGCATACTGCTGAACATGCTAGCCTCCCTAAATAGTGAAGCTTTTATCAGCGGCCCCTTACCAACAAACTGGGGCTCAGAACGTTTCAGCAGACTACTAGGAATAAACACATGGCTCTCCGCAGCCTGCCCCTTACACAAAGTGAACTTCATTGAAAACTTCAACCTGTTCTGGCTGCGCAAACACCTATTCACTATGGACGGCCGTTATCTCAATAGTGATGGTAAGACGCTGCTCACCTCTAACCTACATCACACCGTGGATTATACAAAGGCGCATAGCTCAGCACGACGTGACACAGCCCCCGACCTTCATAAACAGATAGCAGACGTTCCACAAACAACAGCTGACGACTCATCTCAACCGACCAACAAAGCTCCTAGTCCAGCTGGACAAACTAATGCCACACCGCCTACAACCTCTGGCCTACAGACTGGCTCAACACTTGACCCAGTGACCTCTGCCCTAGTAGAAAAAACTGACATGTCAGCAGCAGCCACAGACTCTGATGGGAAGACGCTACTCTCCTCTAAACTACATCATACAGGAGATTATCACAAGGACAACCCCCACCACACAGACACAACGGCGCACAGCCCAGCACGACGTGTCCCCGCTCCTGACCATAATATACAAATAGCAGATAAACAAATAGCAGACGCTAAACAGACAGCAGAAGCTCCACAATTAGAAGATGATGACCAATCTCAACTGACAACTGATTGGACCGCCCCACCGCCTGCAACCAACGTCCAACTTCTACTGAATGGACAAACATCAGACGCAGAGACCACTGTTCCAGCAGAAGAAGCCGAAACCCTACAAACAGCAACCACAGAATCATCTCAACCACTAGACCGGACCCAGACCGACCCTCTATCGCCTAGAGTCGCCGGTACGGAGACCAACCAAGCTCAGCAGCTCCTACACGCTTCGGACCCCCCCACCTCTTCAACTCCAGAAACCCATCACCCCCCCCTCTCATCCACCCCCCACACCTCACCCTACACCCCCCCAGTAACCCACTACCCCCCCCCCCCCCTTCTCTCATCCAACCCCCACTTCCCACCCTCCTCCATATCTTTATCTCCCTCCCCCCCTCCACTGTCCTTCTCATCACACATGAACGAGATGATTGAACGGGCAAACATCAATATAGCCAGCCCCCATCGACGCTCCAACCAGGCTCAACCCCTCCCCATAAGCAAACCGAACAGCTCTCTACACAAACCCCCTTTCCCTCACTTAACTCCCCCCATACGTCCCCCTTTGTCCCATTACTCCCCGCAAGCCAGAGTTCGAAAGAAAATTCCTCTCCCAAAAACAGCAAGAACAAGGTCACACAGGAACATACTCCAGAAGCTATCACAATGCTGATCACTCCCAGAATAAACAACCCTATCATCCCAGTTCGTTCCGTCCCTGGATCAAACCTGATACCCGTCCGTCAGAAACAGCTCCAGAAATCAAAACACTCGACCAGAACCAAAACAATTCGAGCGGCCCTGCTCAATATCAGATCATTAGTCAATAAATCACTTCTCATCAATGACCTCATTACGAGTAATGAATTAGATATCATGTTTCTTACAGAGACCTGGCTTGATCTAGATAACAGAGAATATATCCTTAATGAATCAACTCCACCTAATTTCAACTGCATTGACGCCCTCAGAATTGGAAAGAGAGGGCGAGGCGTTGCCCTAATCTATTCTGATTTGTTTCAATGTAAACGGACGTCATTTGGAGATTGTCTTTCGTTTGAGTATCTTGCACTTGTAATGAAGTCTTCTCCCCCTGTCTTACTTATGGTTGTATATAGACCCCCAGGTTATGCTAATAACTTCTTCGTCGGATTCTCTGAACTCCTTGCTATAATCTCCTTGGAACATGACTGTATATCAATAGTAGGTGACTTTAATATTCACATAGACAAACTCAATAATAATAACACCAAAGAACTAAACGACCTCCTTGACACCTTCGACCTATCCCAGCATATCTCTGGACCTACACACAACAGAGGCCATACACTAGATTTATTCATAACCAGAGGTCTTGAGTCATCTTTCCTCTCAGCAGTCGATATTGCCTTATCTGATCACTTCTGCATCTTTATCGAAATGAAGGTCACCCCTATAGCTCTCAGTCAACCACAAACCATTAAAAAGCGGCACTTTAATGAGGCCACTAGTACACTATTTATGGAGGCCTTCTCGCAGGCCCCTACCCTTCCATCAGAATCTCTCAATGACCTCCTAGATAACTTCAACTCTAAAACCCTAAAAGCTATCGACGCAGTAGCCCCTCTGAAAACTAAATTAATCTCTGGTAAGAAGAAAGCACCATGGACATACTCTCTCTCTGTAAAAGATAAAAAAAGAGAGTCTAGAAAAGCAAAATGCCAATGGCGAAAAACTTAACTTCAACTTCATCATGATATTTACAAAGACAGCCTTAAATCCTATAACCAAGAACTAGAAAAGATCCAGACAACATTTCTTTGCTGACATAATCAACAAAATACAGCGACAACCGTATAGTGAAGTTTGCTGACGACACGACTCTGGTGGGTCTCATCACCAAGGGAGACGAGACTCAATACAGGCTGGAGGTTGACCTTCTGACCACGTGGTGCAGGGACAACAACCTCCTGCTGAACGTCGACAAGACCAAGGAGATTGTTGTGGACTTCCGGAAGGGTCACACCCAACACCTGCCGCTGACTATCGACGGTGCTGTGGTGGAGAGAGTGAGCAGCGCCAAGTTCCTGGGGGTGCACATCAGTGAGGATCTCTCCTGGTCCACCAACACCGCATCACTGACTAAGAAAGCCCAGCGCCGCCTGTACTTCCTGCGGAAATTCAGGCGAGCGAGCGCCCCTCCGGCCGTCATGACTACATTTTACCGCGGCACCATTGAGAGCGTCCTCTCCAGCTGTATTGCTGTTTGGGGTGGCGGCTGCTCTGAGTACAACTTGAAGGCCCTGCAGCGCATAGTGAACACGGCTGGTAAGATTATTGGTGCTTCGCTCCCCTCCTTGAAGGACATTTACACCTCCGATCTCACCCGCAAGGCGACCACGATTGTGAGTGATGTGAGTCACCCCGCTTACTCTTTGTTCGAGCTTCTGCCCTCTGGGAAGAGGTACAGAAGCCTGCGCTCTCGCACCACCAGACTCTCAAACAGCTTCATACTCCAGGCTGTCAGGATCCTGAACTCGCTTCCCCGTTCTGCGTAGCGTCCTGTACTTTTACTGTCTGTATGCACACTTGCTTTTATTCGTTGTGTTATCTATTTATTTATTATTTATTGTTACTGTTATTATTTATTGTTTGTGCCTTCTTGTTTTTTATATTGCGTTGTTTACTTGTATGTCTATCGTGTAATATGTTTTGTCACCGTGGGATAAGGAAAACATAATCTCGATCTCTTCGTGTGTCTCGGCATGTGAAGATGTTGACAATAAAGCAGACTTTGACTTTGACTTTGAAAACACAAATGACGCTCGTACTCTCTTTACCACCATTAACAAGCTAACAAACGCCCCCCCCCCTCAAATTGCCCCTGATTTCCTATCCACTGTCAAATGCAATGAATTTGCAACCTTCTTCAAGGATAAAATTAAAAACATCAGGTTAGCCATCAGTTGTACTGCAAAAGGACCTATGGCCCCAATTCACCCACTGAAAAGGTGCCTAGTAAACATGGCCCAATTTAATATCATTGACCAAAAACAACTAGAAGAAACAGTGCAAAGCCTTAAATCCTCAACGTGCTGCCTTGACACCTTGCCAACAAGTTTTCTAAAAAATGTCCACAAGTGCCTTGCCCCAGACATACTGCAGATAATAAACACTTCTCTACTTACAGGCATCTTTCCACGATCTTTGAAAACTGCTGTTGTGAAGCCCCTATTAAAGAAGCCTAATCTTGACCACTCCATAATCTGGGTGTGGTGAAATTTGTCCTCTGCATTTGACCCATCTCCGTGTGATTTTGAGCCATCCCCTGGGGGTATGGTCTTAACCAGGCTGGATGTATTTTTTTTTTGTTGGCGTTGATTTCTCAGACTGCCCGTAAAGGCACCACCGCAATCAGTTTAAAATGAAAAGAGAGGAAAGTGACGTGCGGACATGTGAAAAAGGCGGCTCTGTATGGGAGAGAAGTTGAAGAGGAATAAAAACACCCTTGGAAACCAAAACTTGCCCCTTGTCGTGACTCGGAGGCGCAACAAATGTTTCGGATTTGTGTAGGGTACATTGTGACAGCAAACGAGCAGGTGATCGAGCAAGCGTCTGATACGAGAGCATTGCGTTCGTATGGAGCGTGTTTGAAGTGAACAGCAGAGATGACCAGTTAGTCTTCACTTTCAGCAGGAGCCTGATTAATTGAATCAGGTGTGTTTAACGAGGGAAACTTGGAAAACATGTAGGAATTCGGCCCCCGAGGAAAGGAGTTTGACACCCCTGATATAGGGGGTTGGCTCGGATAGTTATGCTCTTTTCGCCCACGGGTGTCAGTCAGAACACAGGAGGGAAGACGTGGTTCAGTTTTGATTGCTTTACTGAATTATTGGCAAAAAAGTAGGGGCATACAGGCAAACTGGCAAAATGGTATAGGCACACGTTTGGTCGTAAGGATGTGAGAGCAAGTGTGCGTAGTGTACATGGGTGAGTCTTTGGGTGTGTGTGGGTGTGGTGTGGTGTGTGTGGTGTGTGTGTGTGGTGTGTGTGGTTCTGCAACAGACAGAAATACAGCATGAAAGTCAACGCTGACGTCACACAACACGAGTAGACGGCACACATTACATAACTAACTGCGCGTAACGGTTCCACTATACTAAATAACCATGAATGAAATACTCTCGGCAACACACCAAACATAAGTTATCGAGACAACAAAATACATTTGCTGGCGACCGTTAGTCGCCGTGCCGCCGCGTAACGGATACTTGACGACGCGAGGCCAACTTAAAGGAGAGCGCCGAAACTATCAATCAAACGGCCCACACACGAAACAAACCAAGATCAGACAAATGGCACAACAGTAGACAGTAGTAACAATGACTTTTTCTGAATTTGACCAGGTCCATAAATGTTAGTGTGCTGTCCTCACTCTGAAGCATCTAGTTTTTCACCAGCTAGACAGCGAGTTAACGACGCTCCAAATAATCAGACTTGGTTTCTTTTAGATGATTTATTTGTAGAATGGCCTCAATCCATTGCCCTCTTAAGACCGTCGTAAAACTAGGAGAAAATACAAGTAAAATTGTGCGTTAGCTAAACACATACAAGCTACATCACATTTACTGTTAGAAAAATGTATATATGTTATCATGCGTTCTCTAATCAATGCCTTACTGCAATATTACTGCAATATATGCTTGCTGTTTGGCCTTGCTGTTTTTATGATGTACCACAGAAGGACAGTTCCTTTCTAACAAAGACCACTTTGTCAGACAACATGCCTCATTGCTGTCCTGCACCCCAGATGAACCTCCAAGTGACCATTGAAGTCAGGGTTTTCCTAACTATCTTTATCGTAGGATTAGGTTGGAATGTATATAACCAGTAATAAATAACTTAGCTTGTTGCATCCTACACAATGTTGTAAAACTTCCCTTGCTATGTTTTAACTAGAGGTCAAAGGGTTTTTCTTCTGTATCCAGTCTACTCAAACTCCTCTTCCCAGATGTTCTTATCAGTATGTAAACACCTAGTGGTTTTTTGCTTACGAGACAAAGCCCACATGCCTTCCTCCTCCCCTTGGTGGCTCGTGTCTCACACTGTGGGTAGGGCAAATCCAAATAAAAAGAGCGGGAGGGCCTACAGATTTTTAGTGTGTGTAGAGATTGTATCGAGCTATCTGTACTGCACTCCTCGCGAGAAAAGACTTAATTTCTGTCTCACTTGTGGTTTGTTTGCTGTTGCTCTTCTATTCACTTATTCAGTCAGCGAAATAAACCTGACAGAAATTGGGGGCTCGTTCCGGGATCTCAACACGCCCTGAACGGTTCCAGCGGGCTCTTAAATTCCGCAGGGGCGGATGTGGAGCCCCCTAGCTTTCAAGCTAGTTAAATTCTGCAGCAGGAGGGGCGGACTCCTCTGTTATTAAAAAAACAAAACAAAAAAACCTTGAGAATTCTAGACCCTATCAAGTACAACTAGAAACAGTTAAATTCTGCAGGGGCGGATGTGGAGCCCCCTAACGTTTTATGTTAGTTAAATTCCGCAGCAGGAGGGGCAGACTCCTCTGTTCTTAAAAAAAAAAACGCGCGTGGTATGCTTGTGAACGGTTTGACTGAGAATGATCTCAATTGAGCGCTCCTCTATATAAACACGCAGGATTGTAAACGGTGGCTTTGTGTGGGTGCAGAGACATCAACTCTTTCGGGGGAGGTGAAAGGAGACTTACCACACATTGAATTTTTAACCACTGTCCTGTGAATAAAGTTGGTTTTAGGACACTGTAGGTGCCGTTCAAAGTACCAACTCCAAAATTTAGAAAAATAAACCATGGGAAACTTAAATAGTAAGCAAAAGTCCCTACCCCGACATGAACTAAAATGCAAGGATTGGAAATTAATGGAATGGGTCGACCCAGAAAATGTAAAATATCTTGACAAATGGATAACCAAAGAATAAGGGGAGTGAAGAAAAATCCAAAGAGAGCTTGTTGTTGCATAGGCAGGAAGATGATGAAACAACATCAGCGCGGCCTCGCTTGAGGGCCGTAGCTGAGGGTGTGATAGATAAAGATGAAAAGGATGATCAAATTACAAAGAAAGGCGTTGTGGGACGCCAAAGCGAACCATCCTTTCCGACTTTGTACCCCAAATTGTCAAGCGCAGATGATCCTCCAAAATATAGTGATTCTGCTCATGCCATGGTGACGCGAAGCCGCGTGAAGTCAGAAGCTCCCTCTCCCTCGGCCCCCGCGGCAAGCTGCGGCCCAGGCTACACGGGAGCGGAAGTAACTGACGCTTACCCAATGATTCAAGTAGCAAATCCTCATGATGACGGGGGACCCACAATTCTAGTATACAGAACATGGACACAAGCTGATGTAAAGTCAGCTACAGAAGGAATGGCATTACCTTCTGAAGACGTTGAACAATACTGCACCGAAATAATTCAACTCATTGCTTCCTATAACTTGAGAGGTGATGAGGTGCAGCAGGTTTTTATGACAACCTTGACCAAAGATTGGGCCAGTGTCAAGGGCGGGTGGAATCCTTTTGATGACCAAGGCCGTCCATTAGAATATAATGGGGTGCCATTGAAAACTCAAATTGACCAACTATTGGGTAGGATCAAAATAAAATTTCAACGTAGAGCAAATTATACAGATATTGGCCGAACCAAACAAAAAGAGGATGAGTTGTTTGAAGATTATAGACACAGATTGGAGAGGGTGTTCAAAGCCAATAGTGGTTTGGAGCCTGGAACTGATGTCTATAACCAACAACTCAAAAATGCTCTACATGCAAATTCACGACCAGCAATCCAAAGCTGGGTTGCTAAACACATGATTACTTTCCCAACCTCTTAATTGTCACAATTTATTGATCATGCTATACACGCTGAAAAGGTTGTCAATTTAAAAAAGGGAAAAGAAAAAGGGAAAGTGGCCGCCATCTTTTTTGCAAATGATGATTCATCTGAGGTGTTTTATCAAAACAGAACCTTCGAACCACGCCAGAGAGGGTGCGGTCGTGAGAATTTCTGTGGCAGAGGCAGAGGAGGGTATAATCGTGGTGCGCTCGATTATGACCCAAACGGCCAGCCCGTCCAGGGTCAGTCAAAGCGATATGACTCCCGACCTCCTCTTTGTTGGTCATGTGGCAAAGAGGGCCATATAGCAAAATACTGTCCAAATCCCCATAAGGGTCAGGCTGATCCTCCCTTATGACTAACCGATGGTCAACAGAAAATTGAAAAGACTGTCCTGGCGACAGCTCCACCTGCTGATGTAGATTTGAACATTCAGGACTTGTTGATGAACAATGTAGAGAAACCTGTGATAACTTTGATGGTAAATGGGACTCCCATAACGTTTTTGTGTGACTCAGGCGCGTGTGTGACCACATGTCGCGACATACCTGCTGATCTGCGAGAAGGAGGAAAGACTTTCTGGGTGAGAGCGGCAAATGGTGTGACAACCCCAGTACCCCAGTCTCGTCCAGTCTGGATACGGGACCCAGAAGGGGGAAGTTGTTGCATTCCCATTTTGCTGATGCCCAATTGCCCTGTTAATTTGCTAGGGAGAGATGCTCTCACTGCACTTAGTCTTTCCCTTGTGCCCATTAATGACAAAATCGTTGTCAAAAGGCGACATCAATTACAAATTTTTGGACAGTTTCATTGCTACTATTTCTATTCATTGGATTTGACTGATGCAGAAATTGTGCAGTTTGGAACCCCTCTTTTAGCCCAGGCAGGCACCCTGTTGCGCTGCCCTGAACAGGCGATGGACCCAACCAACCTGCACGTAACCATGTGGCATAAAAACACGCCTGGTCCTGATCACAACTACGAGAACATGCTTGAGGCTGTTACGCCTGCCTCCTTGAAGACATCTTTCCTCCTGCATGATGGTGAAAGCCGTGCCTGTGTTGTCATAGGGCCGGCTCCCTCTGAGGTGCAGAAATTGCTCATGTCTCCCACTCCGCTCCACATCTCATTGTTTCGGCCTTTTACGGCCACATGGCAGAGTTTGGGATTTATGGCCAGAGATGCACTGGCGGCTTCTGATTGGACTCAAGTTGGGCCTGACTCCTTTTATAGTCCTTCTACTAAGTTTTTTAAACAAAACATGAACCAGGTCCTGTCATTTGTTAGTGGAGCACGTTGACTCCTGTTCTGAGAAAGCATCCTCATTTTGACATTTTGTGCTGTCATCAGATGACGAGCAAAAAGGTGTTCTTAGTGCTTCTATGTGGTCTTATATGTTGTGCGTCATCCTTTTGTGCTGGTGTGTGTGTGCGTGTGCGCGCAGAGGATCCTCATGAATGGGTGTGTGAGTGCGAGTGAGATGTGTGTTCTATGGAAGAAATCAGTAATGGAGGATGTTCTGGAGGCTGTTGAGCAATACTAGGGAAATTGAGAAGTGGATGATGGTGTGTTTAAGTTGGTTAGGAGAAACTGAGATGAGCAAGGTGTGTGCAATAGAGAAAATAAGGCGTGTGTGGCAGAGAGTTACGAGAACGGTGGCTTGATAGGATGGGAATAAGAGACAGCAAATGTTGTGTAGAAGACTGAAAGATGTTGAAGGTGAACATGATGGGGGAGGGCAACAGCAAAGTTGGCCTGCCCTTTGAGAAGGTGAAACTGATAAGCGTGCCTGCGCTCGCGCGTTGTCGCGGGGCGGGGCTGTCCGCGTGGGCCTTTGCTATGCTCGTGTGGGCGGTGGGCCGGCATCATGGTTGTTGCAGGAAATGGCCAGCCTGTGACCAATCAACATTGATGCTGCGCCCCCCCCCCTCGCACGAGGGGTGCTGTGGCTGCAGGCGAAGCAGGGACAGTGTGATTTTCTCAGAGAGTGATGCTTAAGGAAGATGTGACAATATTTGCATGAAGGATAAAAGGCACTGATGAGAAAACAAAAGTATAACCAAAACGTCAAAACAGAGGATGACGTTTGCGCAGCGTTGTTTGTTTGTATTGTTTGTGAGCTGTGTCTCTGCTGTAAGTTTTTGTGTTGTCTGTGTGCTGTCAGTGTTATGTGTTAAAATTGGCTAATGTAGGTGCACAAAAGAATTTTCTAGATTGTAGTCTATATGATTTGCACCGCAAAACAAAAGCAATTTTGTGAAAATAAGAAGAAAAGAAAGGCAAGCAATTTTTTGTGGGCAGGAACTGGTCCACACTGCATTAATGCCTATCCCTGATGAAACCAAATTTGAGAGATGGAAAGAACTTGCTTTCTGGAATTGGATGAAGCAAAATTATTAAATAACAACATTTCAAAGCTAAATTTAGAAAAAATAGTCGATTGGTTGTGTAAAGACTACACAAGTTTTTACATTTGAGGATAAGAGAGTGATTGAGTTAGTTAAAGTTAAGAAAAAACAAGAATTGTCTATTATATTAATTTACTGGCGGTTATTTTGTTAGTTTTTATCTTTATCTCCATTGGTTTGACACCTGGAGGGAGGAAAGATTAGGATGTGGAACACGGGTTGAGACAACCAGTTACACACGCAAAACATGTGTGCACTGGGACACTGAGAAGCATTTTGAAAGGTGTGTCAAAATTAAATGAAGATGAGATCATATGTAGTAATACAACGCTTTATTACATATGGATTCTCTAAATCGTACAATTGAGTAAAATAAAACATACTTTTTGACTTTTGTTCAAATTACTGAGATTCTTGTGATAAACGATGAGAAACTGATTGAAAAGAAACTACAAGAAACTACAACTAAGCTAGTTGTGGAAGCAGTCCAATTGCCACAACAAATAGCTATGTGCACGTGTGCAGGGCACGCACGAGACTGATAAGGTGTCAAGAGGTAACAAGCTTGCAGACAGAACCGCATAGCTGCAGTGCAAAAGACGCTTCAAATTTTATACACACAAGAAGCGGATTGAATTACTGAAACATTTTTAAAGATGTGCAGCGACAAAGTCCATAGATTGAAATTCAATCATGGACAAAAAGAGGGGCAAGAGTAGAGAATGGCATCTATAAATGACCAGAAGACAGACCCATCCTACCAAAGAACCTATACCAATTGGCAGCAATATTGAGCCATAGTGCGTGTCACATGGCTCAAGAGGAGGGATAGTGGGGCAGGTCAGTCAGCTTTATTCAACATACGGATTTGATTCATATTCAAAACATTTAAAAAAATAATAATAATAATAAAACAATTGTAGAGCTTGTTTAACATGTGCTAAACACAATCCACAGGGTTATAATGCCTGGTCATAATAGATGCATTCTCAAAATGGTTTGATTTGGTTTAAACAAAAACACTGAATGCCTTAACAGTGGCAAAAACGTTATGTAAAAATAATAATAATAATAATAATAATACCGAGATATGGGATTTTGAAAATTAATTCTCGTGACAGAACTGGTATAAAGTGTGAAAATGTGCATGGGAAAAATGGAAGATCATGGACAAAATGTTTAGACCTGGTCAAACTGTACATAAATATTACAAGTACTGTGGGTTTAACCCCGTATGAAAAATTGTTTGGGCGACAATATAGATTACCATGTTTTAAAACCAAGTGGGAAACTAAGGATGATTCAAATTTGGCATTTACATTTTATATTTATAATTAATATTTTAAAGGCAAAAAGAACAAAGCACGTTCTCATTAAGAGCATTGAAAACAAAACGCTGGTGTTCTTCCAAGGGGGAAGGGCCACATTGAATATTGATAATTACATCAACTGGTATTAAAATAGCAGAAAGGTCAGTTGAGGTAGTCCTTGCAAATTACAAAAGGGTAATTTCTTTTGAGGTAACGTTCAATCGGGAAAAAGTGACCCAAAGGGAGCCTTACCTCTTAAAGAAATGCCGGGAACAAGAAAATGGAACAATGACGTTATTGCATGTAAGATGGCTATCTTTGTTGCCACTTTGTTAACTTCAGCAATATGGTATTTGTGGGAACTAAGTCATAATGAGTAGGGGAGAGATGAGTGAACAACTTATATTGATCACTCCAAAAAATTTTTTTTAATTATGCTGCATTGTAGCAATTTAAAAGATCAATTTGACCTTTGCAGGATGATATGCTGTGTCAGATCTGGACTGCCATGAAAGTATGATGTTTATATGTATACTTTGTCAACAACCGCTGTAGATGTTAACGAATGGGATGAATATATCTAAAGTGAATGTGGATAATTTGTTTCAGGTAACTAGTATAAGAATAAACTGCTAAACGAAACAATTGATTGCTAATGGCAAAACAAGCTGTAAAGACAATTGAATATGTCATGTGTATGGGTTTGCGACCATTGCTTTATGTTCTACCGTCACCATTGATCAAAGATCGTGTGAAGTCTATTACGTCGATTGGATTGTAAGATGTGTGACAGAGCATTCTATATAGTAATATCCATTGAAGAAAGAAAAAATAAGCCATTGCTTTCAGAGAATGTAGTCAAGCTAAATTGTATATGTATCAACATCCCAAGATCTGAAAAAAGAAAAGAAAAAAAAAAGCTGGTATAAACCAAAATATCTTTGAATTTGACAGCCGATGATGATCTGACCGAAATTGATGCAATTGGTGTTCCCGGAGGAGTGCCGGATAAGTGTAAGCTGGTGAATCAGATAGCTGGTTTTGAATCCACCCTGTGTTGGTGGTGTACTCTTAACAAAAATGTTGACAGGATCAACTACATCCATTACAACGTGCAGAGGCTTGGAAATTGGACCGAGGCGGGTTTCAGGGCGGTCCACTCCCAACTGGCTGCAACTTCCCTCATGGCTTTCCAGAACCGAATGGCCCTTGACATGCTACTCTTAAAAGAGGGTGGTGTCTGCGTCATGTATGGTGAGCAAGGCTGCACATTTATTCCAAATAATACTGCTGCTGACGGAAGCCTGTCCCAGGCCCTTGAGGGCCTGAGGACCTTGAATGGGAAAATGAAGGAACACAGTGGAGTGAACACGGAGGTTTGGAACGACTGGCTAAACGTGTTCGGAAAGTACCGTACCCTGGTGTCCTCGGTCCTAGTCTCCCTTGCCGTTTTTTCTGCTGTTTTGACCTTGTGTGGATGTTGTTGTATTCCGTGTCTACGGTCTCTAATTAACAGGTTAATTACAACTGCTATCTCTCCAGCAGCTGAGACTTTTCCGTTGCTCCAAGGGGAAGACTTTGCGACTGACGAGGGTTGTCGCTCTGGCGATGGCCCCATCTGTGAAGCTCCTGTGGTAAACCTGTCCGATTTGTTTCCCGACTCTGACATTGATTATTAAGGTTCGATCTCCTCCCGGGTTTAAATTTGTTCTTATGAATTGTGATCCTACGGCTGAAAATCTTTTTGGAATGGCCGCTTTTAGGTGATAAGATGGTCTCTGAGAACTTATGATAAACAGGAGGGAATTGTTAGAAAAATGTATATATATGTTATCATGCGTTCTCTAATCAATGCCTTACTGCAATATTACTGCAATATATGCTTGCTGTTTGGCCTTGCTGTTTTTATGATGTACCACAGAAGGACAGTTCCTTTCTAACAAAGACCACTTTGTTAGACAACATGCCTCATTGCTGTCCTGCACCCCAGATGAACCTCCAAGTGACCATTAAAGTCAGGGTTTTCCTAACTATCTTTATCGTAGGATTGGGTTGGAATGTATATAACCAGTAATAAATAACTTAGCTTGTTGCATCCTACACAATGTCGTAAAACTTCCCTTGCTATGTTTTAACTAGAGGTCAAAGGGTTTTTCTTCTGTATCCAGTCCACTCAAACTCCTCTTCCCAGATGTTGTTATCAGTATGTAAACACCTAGTGGTTTTTTTCTTACGAGACAAAGCCCACATGCCTTCCTCCTCCCCTTGGTGGCTCGTGTCTCACACTGTGGGTAGGGCAAATCCAAATAAAAAGAGCGGGAGTGCCTACAGATTTTTAGTGTGTGTAGAGATTGTATCGAGCTATCTGTACTGCACTCCTCGCGAGAAAAGACTTAATTTCTGTCTCACTTGTGGTTTGTTTGCTGTTGCTCTTCTATTCACTTATTCAGTCAGCGAAATAAACCTGACATTTACGGTGAATAGGTTTGCATTAAACATCACATGTAACCAAAATAAAGTATCCTTTCAAAATTCGAATAATACTCACGGACAAATCTTGTCCAAGGCACAACATAAAAGGTTTAAACATCAGCTCTTAACACATGCACACGAGTCGACATTGCTTGCTGCCATCCGGTATTTGCTCTCCAAAACAACTTCCCACTGCAACCATTAGAGGGAGGTAAAGCACTACATGTAAACATGTGTTTCTACTTAAACTTATTACAAAGGGCAGAATAGTTAGCAAATGCGATTTTATGAATAGTGGGTTTGTGTGATCTCTGTATCCTGTTTTGTGTATTGTCCTTAGTTCACTTTTCTGGATTATCGATATGACTCTTTTCACTCTGGTTTTAGAGCTAATCATTCCACTGAGACAGCACTTGCTAAAGTGACTAACGATCTTCTCATAGCTATGGATTCAAACACTTCATCTGTACTGTTACTACTCGATCTTAGTGCTGCCTTTGACACTATAGACTTCTATATTTTATTAGGGCGTCTAAAAAGTTGGGTTGGTATTTCAGGGTCAGCACTAGGCTGATTCCATTCTTATCTATCAGACAGGACACACCGAGTGGTCCATGGCAATACGTCCTCGGAGGTCTATAATGTTACGTGTGGTGTTCCACAGGGATCGGTACTCGGACCAATTCTATTTAATATTTATATGATTCCGCTTGGGGACATAATACGTAAATATAATATTAGTTTTCAATGCTACGCGGATGACACCCAATTATATATGACGTTATTGATGACAGACCCGCGGGATTGTTGTATCCTTGAGGCGTGCTTTGCGGAGATCAAGCAATGGATGTCTCTCAACTTACTTCGTCTTAACCCAGATAAAACTGAGATGTTTATAATTGGTCCAACTCGTTATCAACACTTCGCCTTCACACTAATAAAGTGAATGGAGTAGAATAACATAAGTGTGAAGGCCTTCGCCTTCACACTAATAATAAAGTGAATGGTGTGGAATAACATATGTGTGAAGGCAATCGCCTTCACACAATAATAGAGAATGGAGTAGAACAGGGATCTCAAACTCCAGTCCTCGGGGGCCGCATTCCTACATGTTTTCCAAGTTTCCCTCGTTAAACACACTGACCGACAAAGACGTGGAACAAAAAGACAGGGTGACATTACCAAAGACAGGAACAGAAACCAAACAGACATGACAGTAACACATGCAATGATCCGACGGTGAGCGAGGGGCAGACAGGACTTGAATACAAAACACGTTACATTGATTGAGGTGACACAGGAAGGGAAGGGCGACGCGAACAGAAACTATGGCAACCTAGACACATAGCAAAACTGGGGACGAGACATGACAAATCTCCCTCGAAATAAAACTTGAAATCACCTTTCTTCTTGTTTGTTGTCAATCGCGCATCGCATTCAGCCATCCTGCCCAACACACTTAGTCAGTAAAATTCATAATTGACGACGATGGTGCAATCCTTGATGGTGTGTTATTGTCAGATATTGTTTGGTTTTTAATCTCCATCGCAAACCGGATATTATACGGAGGCCGCCATTACAGATCCGCAGAACGGATGCGCAAGACACGTCAGCTATATAAAGAGTGAGAAATCAGTTTTCTTCCCATTAGTTTCAATTCACAGTTTAATTAGCAGATTCAATCAGCAAATAACAAAATGCGTATTACAGGTAATATTTTATTTCACAACACTTTGCCTTGTTCCTTTCTTCTCTGCTGTTCACTTCAAACACGCTCCATATGAACGCAATGCTCTCGTATCAGACGCTTGCTCGATCACCTGCTCATTTGCTGTCACAATGTACCCTACACAAATCCGAAACATTTGTTGCGGCTCCGAGTCACGACGAGGGGCAAGTTTTGGTTTCCAAGGATGTTTTTATTCCTTTTCAACGTCTCTCCCATATAGAGCCGCCGCCTTTTTCACATGTCCGCACGTCACTTTCCTCTCTTTTCATCTGATCGCGGTGGTGCCTTTGCGTGTGTGACGATCATTGGGACTTTAAAAAATAAATAAATAAATATTTTTTTTTTTAAAAAAACAAAACAAAATTGGGTGCGTATTATACATGGGTACAGGCTTTTTTCCAGCATCAACATGCCATTTTTAGGGTGCGTATTATACATGGGGGCGCATTATACACGGAAAAAAACGGTAAGTCGCTCGTGAGTATAAGTCGCCCCCCCACCCAAACTATGAAAAAAAACGCGATTTATAGTCCGAAAATTACAGTGTATTGTAATCATTTGTTTAAATGACATTTTTAATCTGTGAACGTGTTTGCATTGTTAGATCGCATGCACCGTATTATTCCAGTTTCACACCCCGGACAGACTAAGTACCGTATTTTTCTGACTATAAATCGCAATTTTTTTATATTTCGTCCAGTTAATATATACTAATATTCAGGAGCGTCTTATATGTGAAATTATTAACAAATTATTACTTGATAAATAACACATTACTTACTAGTAGTACAGGGTCCAGCAAAATTATGACACATTTGTATGTTTAGTAAAATACAAATAAATTAAAAAAACAAACAAGTTTTTGTTTATTTTCGAAAAGTACATATAATGCCATTTTGTTTTGTTTCGTTTTGTTTCATTTCCTTTTCGAATAATGTTATTTTATTTTGTTTCAGTTGCTAACATGAATTGGACCAGTGAGCAGTGCGCTTTCATTGTGGAAACATTAATCCTAAGAAAAAACTATTGCAGAACCTGGTAGACCTGCAGCGGATGCTGCGAAACCTCTTCCCAAAGGGTAGCAGGGAGAACAGTCCTTGGTGGGGGTGTGATGGGTCACTAATAATATTTCGGGCTCGGGACACGCAGCGCTGGGATGACAAGTCCTGAATGGAGGGAAGAGGAGCCCCGATGATGCTCTCTGCTGTCCTCACCACTCTCCTTACGTTCTTCCAATCGGAGGCGCTGCTACCCCCACACCACACCGAGAGACAGCTCGTCAGAATGCTCTCTATGGTGCTTCGGTAGAACGTCCTCATGATGGGTGGGGGCAGGTGGGCTCTCCTCATCCTCCGCAGGAAGTACAATCGCTTCTGTGCCCTCTTGACCAGTGTCGTGGTGTTCCCAGTTCAGGTGAGGTCGTCTGAGATGTGGACCCCCAGGAATTTAGTGCTGCTGACCACCTCCACATCCGAGCTGTTGATGATCAGTGGAGCGTGGTGAGGCTGGTTCTTCCTGAAGTCGACGATGATCTCCTTCGTCTTCTCCACATTCAGGATCAGGCCATTGTCTCTGCACCAGCCCACCAACTGCTCCACCTCTCTGTAGTCCAGGTGAGAATGGTGTAGAATAACAAAGGCCATCACCTTCACACAATAATAATAATAACAATAATAATAATAATAATAAGAAGAAGAAGAAAAATAAGAACAATAAAGTGAATGGTGTAGACTGTAGAATAACATGTTATTCGCCTTCACACAATAATAAAGTGAATGGTGTAGAATAACATGTGTGAAGGCGAATTAGGTTGACTGTTACATATTTTGTGAATTGACATCTCGAATCCAACTGTGACTTGAGAAGCTACGATTTTATAATATACCAGACTGCTAACAAAGTCATCTCTGAGCTGTTTGATGTCACAGGAACAGCACTGTCAGCCATGTTCGGGAGGAACTACATCACAGAGACTGAAAGGGAAAAATTCACTGGCAACGATGATGAAGTTTGGCAGACCCCTGTTGAATTAAACATCTGCTACCATAAATCTCAGTGAACATACGTAATTCGGACGCGCCACAAGAGGGGTCGCAGCCCGGAATTGGCTGCACCCATATGAGTGTGTGAATATGTATGTACCGTATTTTCGTCACTATTAGGCGCACTTAAAAACTTACATTTTACTCAAAAAAACACAGTGCGCCTTATAATGCAGAGCGCCTTATACATGGATCAATTGATGAATTTGTTGACCTATACTGTTTGTACACAATGCTCTGCCAAAATGTTTCAGTACGTTTTAGTACGACTAGTATATTACAAGGTTGCATCGCTTCCCAACATTACGGCAACTGTAGTCAGGGGGCGTCACCGAATAGCTGTTGTACCCGCGAGGCTATTTCATTTCAAAATAGGCTGCTCCGTTAATGTTTCGAGTAAATTTACGGATTGATATGGAAGGGAAACATAGGTAAGCAGTACCGATGTGTTAGATCAAACTCTAGTCAGTTCCGATCATTTTATAGGAGATCGTTTGAGAAACGCGATTGTTTACACTTTGCTGAGGCTCATGGGGGTCTGCGAGCTGAGGCTCATGGGAGTTTGCGGGTGGCTAATGCTATAATAATAGTTTCTATACGCACAAGGCTATTTCATGTCAAATAAGGCTGCTCTGTTAATGTTTTGAGTAAATTTACGGATTGATATGGAAGGGAAACATAGGTAAGCAGTACCAGTGTTAGATCGAACTTTAGTCAGTTCTGATCATTTTATAGGAGATTGTTTGAGAAACGCGATTGTTTACAGAGGGCTCATAGGTTATTTGCTAGTGGATGCATACCGCAACCCTAGTCAACCTCAGTTTGTTGCAGTATAGCTTTTATTTTATGCGCCTTTTAATCCGGTGCGCCCTATATATGAAATAATTTCTAAAATAAAAAATTCATTGAGGGTGCGCCTTATAATCCAGTCCGCCTTTTGGTGCGAAAAATATGGTAATTGAAGTGAATGTGTAAAGACTGAAACTTGATTGGGGGGACCGACAAGCCCTTTTATGGTTTTAGGAATGGTATTAACGCATCGTTTGTGATTGCAAAGGTCAGTCGGGACACCACCTTCTGAGTCGTTGGAGGCACATTGATTGTTCTCTCTACTTTCCACGCCAGCGGCCGCTAAGTTAAGGTAAGCAGAAGCCCTTGAAGTTCTGCATATTGACTATGCTACGAGTAAATTAAGGGGTGGATTGTGGTAGATCAATTGGTGTCAAGGAGGTTCTGGGATTGTCTCACCGTAGACTGGCGTTCACCGGGATGCAGGGGAACATTGTGACATTTCGGTACACATAGGGGAGTTTTCGGGCCCTCTAAAACCAACTGGATTCCTTGCTCGATCTAACTCAGCCCTTTGTGAATTGTATGACTGTGAAGGAGATGTTCGCAGACATTTCGTCTCAGATCTTTGATAATCTGAAGAAGAAAGACAGAAATAAGGCAATGGCAAAGTTGCAGAAGGAATGGGTTAAGTTGCAAAAGTAAAAGTAATTGCAAAGGAAATAGGTGACATGGAGTCAGATAAGTGATGAGTTGTGACATGAAGAGAAATATGGGAATGAATAGAGTTGGAGAAAAGAATGGAAGAGGGAAATTAGCGTGACAAAAGAGAATCACAGAAATAGGTAGAAAAAAAGAGAAGTGAGATGTAGTGTGCACTTTATGGCAATGGGGCCACTACTTTGCAAAACTCTGTGAAGAGCAAATCCCTGTGCCCAGTGTGACCTGTAAAGGCGGGAACAGGGGTAAGTGTGAAATCATCATTGTATCCAAATATTCCAATTGACAACAAATTAATTATTATGTTATGTCGCCACGAGACTCACTTGACGCCGCAGAGGCACCTGATACAACAGCATTAATAAATAATACAAGTCGAGGGACAGCTGCACACTGACAATCAGAAAACAATCGACATGGACCAGATGGTGGCTCACAAACTCATTCGTCACTGTATAACTTGCACAGAGGTGCTGGAACGAGGCCCACTCCAACACAACAGATGTCCACTCACTCCACGGTTCAAAACGCGGTACAAAATTCACATACCGTAATTTTTGGACTAAAAGTCGTTCCGGAATATAGGTCGCATTAGCAATAAAATGCACAATAACGTGAAAAAAAACATATATATAAGTCGCTCTGGACCATAAGTCGCATTTTGGGGGGAAATTTATTTGGCAAAATCCAACACCAAGAACAGACATGAACGAGCAACAACAGGCTAAACGATAGGTATGCTAACGTGCCATAAACACAAATGAAGAGCTGAGAACGGGCCTGACGTAACATTCAGAGTTATTAAAAAAAACTATTGCATAAATAACACGTTTATAAAACCGTCTGTGTCACTCCAATTCATTAAATCCATCGATCGTCCTTTGTCAACAATGGGTGCGCGCCGCTGACAGTGCTTGCACTTCAAAATATTCCACAGGCCCATATAACGATATATAAATTAGATATCCAATAACTATTATATAAGCAATAATATTATCAAACAATCTGTGCACTCTAAATCATTAAATCCATCGATCAAATTCCTCGTCCTTTGTCAATAACGCCGCGTGTTATTCCACAGATCTAGTATATAACTATATTGTAGCGTTAACAAAGTACAAGGAAAGACGTGGGTTTGGTAAACGGCACTTTATTTAACAAAACAAACTTCCAGGCGTGTGGCGGAATGGACTTCCAGCCACGGAGGTGGAAGAGAGATTCATAGAATAGGACCGGGCGTGCGTAAAAGCCATGACCGAGCCCCATCCACCATCCCCGGACAGCCACCCGGCCGAGCGCCGGCCCCTGACTTCTATCCACGTAGGTGAAAGAGAGCTCCGTAGAGTCGGACCGGGCGTGCGTAAAAGCCATAATAGTTTTTCAAACCTTCTGTGTCACTCCAAATCCTTCGAACTCTTCGTCCGCCGTGTCACTTAGAAACAAAGCCGCTAATGACGCCGGTAGTACGTGGGGCCTTTCGTCATCTTCGTCATCCCGTGATCAATCTTTGTCAATCTTGTAAACAACCGCCAAACTACAGTAATCCCTTGCTACATCGCAGTTCGTTTATCGCAGTTTCGCTTTTTTTTTTTTTTTTTTTTTTACTTTTTTGAAAAAAAACCCCACAATTATTATTATAAGTTGCCCCCCCCACCCAAAATATGAAAAAAAACGCGACTTATAGTCCGAAAATTACGGTACATATTTTTCGGCGACTCACTAATGGGCTGCTCACAATTTGATGTATAACCAACCCATATCCCGGTTCTGCGGACCTTGGCAGGTCTACCGAGCCGGCCAATGGATAAATGACACGTCAGCAGCACGTCGGAACAACAGGACTGACCGACAAAGACGTGGAACAAAAAGACAGGGTGACATTACCAAAGACAGGAACAGAAACCAAACAGACATGACAGTAACACATGCAATGATCCGACGGTGAGCGAGGGGCAGACAGGACTTGAATACAAAACACGTTACATTGATTGAGGTGACACAGGAAGGGAAGGGCGACGCGAACAGAAACTATGGCAACCTAGACACATAGCAAAACTGGGGACGAGACATGACAAATCTCCCTCGAAATAAAACTTGAAATCACCTTTCTTCTTGTTTGTTGTCAATCGCGCATCGCATTCAGCCATCCTGCCCAACACACTTAGTCAGTAAAATTCATAATTGACGACGATGGTGCAATCCTTGATGGTGTGTTATTGTCAGATATTGTTTGGTTTTTAATCTCCATCGCAAACCGGATATTATACGGAGGCCGCCATTACAGATCCGCAGAACGGATGCGCAAGACACGTCAGCTATATAAAGAGTGAGAAATCAGTTTTCTTCCCATTAGTTTCAATTCACAGTTTAATTAGCAGATTCAATCAGCAAATAACAAAATGCGTATTACAGGTAATATTTTATTTCACAACACTTTGCCTTGTTCCTTTCTTCTCTGCTGTTCACTTCAAACACGCTCCATATGAACGCAATGCTCTCGTATCAGACGCTTGCTCGATCACCTGCTCATTTGCTGTCACAATGTACCCTACACAAATCCGAAACATTTGTTGCGGCTCCGAGTCACGACGAGGGGCAAGTTTTGGTTTCCAAGGATGTTTTTATTCCTTTTCAACGTCTCTCCCATATAGAGCCGCCGCCTTTTTCACATGTCCGCACGTCACTTTCCTCTCTTTTCATCTGATCGCGGTGGTGCCTTTGCGTGTGTGACGATCATTGGGACTTTAAAAAATAAATAAATAAATATTTTTTTTTTTAAAAAAACAAAACAAAATTGGGTGCGTATTATACATGGGTACAGGCTTTTTTCCAGCATCAACATGCCATTTTTAGGGTGCGTATTATACATGGGGGCGCATTATACACGGAAAAAAACGGTAAGTCGCTCGTGAGTATAAGTCGCCCCCCCACCCAAACTATGAAAAAAAACGCGATTTATAGTCCGAAAATTACAGTGTATTGTAATCATTTGTTTAAATGACATTTTTAATCTGTGAACGTGTTTGCATTGTTAGATCGCATGCACCGTATTATTCCAGTTTCACACCCCGGACAGACTAAGTACCGTATTTTTCTGACTATAAATCGCAATTTTTTTATATTTCGTCCAGTTAATATATACTAATATTCAGGAGCGTCTTATATGTGAAATTATTAACAAATTATTACTTGATAAATAACACATTACTTACTAGTAGTACAGGGTCCAGCAAAATTATGACACATTTGTATGTTTAGTAAAATACAAATAAATTAAAAAAACAAACAAGTTTTTGTTTATTTTCGAAAAGTACATATAATGCCATTTTGTTTTGTTTCGTTTTGTTTCATTTCCTTTTCGAATAATGTTATTTTATTTTGTTTCAGTTGCTAACATGAATTGGACCAGTGAGCAGTGCGCTTTCATTGTGGAAACATTAATCCTAAGAAAAAACTATTGCAGAACCTGGTAGACCTGCAGCGGATGCTGCGAAACCTCTTCCCAAAGGGTAGCAGGGAGAACAGTCCTTGGTGGGGGTGTGATGGGTCACTAATAATATTTCGGGCTCGGGACACGCAGCGCTGGGATGACAAGTCCTGAATGGAGGGAAGAGGAGCCCCGATGATGCTCTCTGCTGTCCTCACCACTCTCCTTACGTTCTTCCAATCGGAGGCGCTGCTACCCCCACACCACACCGAGAGACAGCTCGTCAGAATGCTCTCTATGGTGCTTCGGTAGAACGTCCTCATGATGGGTGGGGGCAGGTGGGCTCTCCTCATCCTCCGCAGGAAGTACAATCGCTTCTGTGCCCTCTTGACCAGTGTCGTGGTGTTCCCAGTTCAGGTGAGGTCGTCTGAGATGTGGACCCCCAGGAATTTAGTGCTGCTGACCACCTCCACATCCGAGCTGTTGATGATCAGTGGAGCGTGGTGAGGCTGGTTCTTCCTGAAGTCGACGATGATCTCCTTCGTCTTCTCCACATTCAGGATCAGGCCATTGTCTCTGCACCAGCCCACCAACTGCTCCACCTCTCTGTAGTCCAGGTGAGAATGGTGTAGAATAACAAAGGCCATCACCTTCACACAATAATAATAATAACAATAATAATAATAATAATAATAAGAAGAAGAAAAATAAGAACAATAAAGTGAATGGTGTAGACTGTAGAATAACATGTTATTCGCCTTCACACAATAATAAAGTGAATGGTGTAGAATAACATGTGTGAAGGCGAATTAGGTTGACTGTTACATATTTTGTGAATTGACATCTCGAATCCAACTGTGACTTGAGAAGCTACGATTTTATAATATACCAGACTGCTAACAAAGTCATCTCTGAGCTGTTTGATGTCACAGGAACAGCACTGTCAGCCATGTTCGGGAGGAACTACATCACAGAGACTGAAAGGGAAAAATTCACTGGCAACGATGATGAAGTTTGGCAGACCCCTGTTGAATTAAACATCTGCTACCATAAATCTCAGTGAACATACGTAATTCGGACGCGCCACAAGAGGGGTCGCAGCCCGGAATTGGCTGCACCCATATGAGTGTGTGAATATGTATGTACCGTATTTTCGTCACTATTAGGCGCACTTAAAAACTTACATTTTACTCAAAAAAACACAGTGCGCCTTATAATGCAGAGCGCCTTATACATGGATCAATTGATGAATTTGTTGACCTATACTGTTTGTACACAATGCTCTGCCAAAATGTTTCAGTACGTTTTAGTACGACTAGTATATTACAAGGTTGCATCGCTTCCCAACATTACGGCAACTGTAGTCAGGGGGCGTCACCGAATAGCTGTTGTACCCGCGAGGCTATTTCATTTCAAAATAGGCTGCTCCGTTAATGTTTCGAGTAAATTTACGGATTGATATGGAAGGGAAACATAGGTAAGCAGTACCGATGTGTTAGATCAAACTCTAGTCAGTTCCGATCATTTTATAGGAGATCGTTTGAGAAACGCGATTGTTTACACTTTGCTGAGGCTCATGGGGGTCTGCGAGCTGAGGCTCATGGGAGTTTGCGGGTGGCTAATGCTATAATAATAGTTTCTATACGCACAAGGCTATTTCATGTCAAATAAGGCTGCTCTGTTAATGTTTTGAGTAAATTTACGGATTGATATGGAAGGGAAACATAGGTAAGCAGTACCAGTGTTAGATCGAACTTTAGTCAGTTCTGATCATTTTATAGGAGATTGTTTGAGAAACGCGATTGTTTACAGAGGGCTCATAGGTTATTTGCTAGTGGATGCATACCGCAACCCTAGTCAACCTCAGTTTGTTGCAGTATAGCTTTTATTTTATGCGCCTTTTAATCCGGTGCGCCCTATATATGAAATAATTTCTAAAATAAAAAATTCATTGAGGGTGCGCCTTATAATCCAGTCCGCCTTTTGGTGCGAAAAATATGGTAATTGAAGTGAATGTGTAAAGACTGAAACTTGATTGGGGGGACCGACAAGCCCTTTTATGGTTTTAGGAATGGTATTAACGCATCGTTTGTGATTGCAAAGGTCAGTCGGGACACCACCTTCTGAGTCGTTGGAGGCACATTGATTGTTCTCTCTACTTTCCACGCCAGCGGCCGCTAAGTTAAGGTAAGCAGAAGCCCTTGAAGTTCTGCATATTGACTATGCTACGAGTAAATTAAGGGGTGGATTGTGGTAGATCAATTGGTGTCAAGGAGGTTCTGGGATTGTCTCACCGTAGACTGGCGTTCACCGGGATGCAGGGGAACATTGTGACATTTCGGTACACATAGGGGAGTTTTCGGGCCCTCTAAAACCAACTGGATTCCTTGCTCGATCTAACTCAGCCCTTTGTGAATTGTATGACTGTGAAGGAGATGTTCGCAGACATTTCGTCTCAGATCTTTGATAATCTGAAGAAGAAAGACAGAAATAAGGCAATGGCAAAGTTGCAGAAGGAATGGGTTAAGTTGCAAAAGTAAAAGTAATTGCAAAGGAAATAGGTGACATGGAGTCAGATAAGTGATGAGTTGTGACATGAAGAGAAATATGGGAATGAATAGAGTTGGAGAAAAGAATGGAAGAGGGAAATTAGCGTGACAAAAGAGAATCACAGAAATAGGTAGAAAAAAAGAGAAGTGAGATGTAGTGTGCACTTTATGGCAATGGGGCCACTACTTTGCAAAACTCTGTGAAGAGCAAATCCCTGTGCCCAGTGTGACCTGTAAAGGCGGGAACAGGGGTAAGTGTGAAATCATCATTGTATCCAAATATTCCAATTGACAACAAATTAATTATTATGTTATGTCGCCACGAGACTCACTTGACGCCGCAGAGGCACCTGATACAACAGCATTAATAAATAATACAAGTCGAGGGACAGCTGCACACTGACAATCAGAAAACAATCGACATGGACCAGATGGTGGCTCACAAACTCATTCGTCACTGTATAACTTGCACAGAGGTGCTGGAACGAGGCCCACTCCAACACAACAGATGTCCACTCACTCCACGGTTCAAAACGCGGTACAAAATTCACATACCGTAATTTTTGGACTAAAAGTCGTTCCGGAATATAGGTCGCATTAGCAATAAAATGCACAATAACGTGAAAAAAAACATATATATAAGTCGCTCTGGACCATAAGTCGCATTTTGGGGGGAAATTTATTTGGCAAAATCCAACACCAAGAACAGACATGAACGAGCAACAACAGGCTAAACGATAGGTATGCTAACGTGCCATAAACACAAATGAAGAGCTGAGAACGGGCCTGACGTAACATTCAGAGTTATTAAAAAAAACTATTGCATAAATAACACGTTTATAAAACCGTCTGTGTCACTCCAATTCATTAAATCCATCGATCGTCCTTTGTCAACAATGGGTGCGCGCCGCTGACAGTGCTTGCACTTCAAAATATTCCACAGGCCCATATAACGATATATAAATTAGATATCCAATAACTATTATATAAGCAATAATATTATCAAACAATCTGTGCACTCTAAATCATTAAATCCATCGATCAAATTCCTCGTCCTTTGTCAATAACGCCGCGTGTTATTCCACAGATCTAGTATATAACTATATTGTAGCGTTAACAAAGTACAAGGAAAGACGTGGGTTTGGTAAACGGCACTTTATTTAACAAAACAAACTTCCAGGCGTGTGGCGGAATGGACTTCCAGCCACGGAGGTGGAAGAGAGATTCATAGAATAGGACCGGGCGTGCGTAAAAGCCATGACCGAGCCCCATCCACCATCCCCGGACAGCCACCCGGCCGAGCGCCGGCCCCTGACTTCTATCCACGTAGGTGAAAGAGAGCTCCGTAGAGTCGGACCGGGCGTGCGTAAAAGCCATAATAGTTTTTCAAACCTTCTGTGTCACTCCAAATCCTTCGAACTCTTCGTCCGCCGTGTCACTTAGAAACAAAGCCGCTAATGACGCCGGTAGTACGTGGGGCCTTTCGTCATCTTCGTCATCCCGTGATCAATCTTTGTCAATCTTGTAAACAACCGCCAAACTACAGTAATCCCTTGCTACATCGCAGTTCGTTTATCGCAGTTTCGCTTTTTTTTTTTTTTTTTTTTTTACTTTTTTGAAAAAAAACCCCACAATTATTATTATAAGTTGCCCCCCCCACCCAAAATATGAAAAAAAACGCGACTTATAGTCCGAAAATTACGGTACATATTTTTCGGCGACTCACTAATGGGCTGCTCACAATTTGATGTATAACCAACCCATATCCCGGTTCTGCGGACCTTGGCAGGTCTACCGAGCCGGCCAATGGATAAATGACACGTCAGCAGCACGTCGGAACAACAGGACTGACCGACAAAGACGTGGAACAAAAAGACAGGGTGACATTACCAAAGACAGGAACAGAAACCAAACAGACATGACAGTAACACATGCAATGATCCGACGGTGAGCGAGGGGCAGACAGGACTTGAATACAAAACACGTTACATTGATTGAGGTGACACAGGAAGGGAAGGGCGACGCGAACAGAAACTATGGCAACCTAGACACATAGCAAAACTGGGGACGAGACATGACAAATCTCCCTCGAAATAAAACTTGAAATCACCTTTCTTCTTGTTTGTTGTCAATCGCGCATCGCATTCAGCCATCCTGCCCAACACACTTAGTCAGTAAAATTCATAATTGACGACGATGGTGCAATCCTTGATGGTGTGTTATTGTCAGATATTGTTTGGTTTTTAATCTCCATCGCAAACCGGATATTATACGGAGGCCGCCATTACAGATCCGCAGAACGGATGCGCAAGACACGTCAGCTATATAAAGAGTGAGAAATCAGTTTTCTTCCCATTAGTTTCAATTCACAGTTTAATTAGCAGATTCAATCAGCAAATAACAAAATGCGTATTACAGGTAATATTTTATTTCACAACACTTTGCCTTGTTCCTTTCTTCTCTGCTGTTCACTTCAAACACGCTCCATATGAACGCAATGCTCTCGTATCAGACGCTTGCTCGATCACCTGCTCATTTGCTGTCACAATGTACCCTACACAAATCCGAAACATTTGTTGCGGCTCCGAGTCACGACGAGGGGCAAGTTTTGGTTTCCAAGGATGTTTTTATTCCTTTTCAACGTCTCTCCCATATAGAGCCGCCGCCTTTTTCACATGTCCGCACGTCACTTTCCTCTCTTTTCATCTGATCGCGGTGGTGCCTTTGCGTGTGTGACGATCATTGGGACTTTAAAAAATAAATAAATAAATATTTTTTTTTTTAAAAAAACAAAACAAAATTGGGTGCGTATTATACATGGGTACAGGCTTTTTTCCAGCATCAACATGCCATTTTTAGGGTGCGTATTATACATGGGGGCGCATTATACACGGAAAAAAACGGTAAGTCGCTCGTGAGTATAAGTCGCCCCCCCACCCAAACTATGAAAAAAAACGCGATTTATAGTCCGAAAATTACAGTGTATTGTAATCATTTGTTTAAATGACATTTTTAATCTGTGAACGTGTTTGCATTGTTAGATCGCATGCACCGTATTATTCCAGTTTCACACCCCGGACAGACTAAGTACCGTATTTTTCTGACTATAAATCGCAATTTTTTTATATTTCGTCCAGTTAATATATACTAATATTCAGGAGCGTCTTATATGTGAAATTATTAACAAATTATTACTTGATAAATAACACATTACTTACTAGTAGTACAGGGTCCAGCAAAATTATGACACATTTGTATGTTTAGTAAAATACAAATAAATTAAAAAAACAAACAAGTTTTTGTTTATTTTCGAAAAGTACATATAATGCCATTTTGTTTTGTTTCGTTTTGTTTCATTTCCTTTTCGAATAATGTTATTTTATTTTGTTTCAGTTGCTAACATGAATTGGACCAGTGAGCAGTGCGCTTTCATTGTGGAAACATTAATCAAGAACAAATCTGTAACTGTGACCCAACGAGCGTTCCGTTTGCGCTCCAGACTTGGTAGACATGACTGCTCTAAACACGATCTTGTTATGGTTTACGAACTTCAGAGCCAGTGGATCAGCATTGAAACAAAAATCAACCGGCTGACCTCGCACCGCCAGAACTCCAGAAAATGTGGCAGCGGTAAGAGCAAAATAACATTGTTCAAAAAAACGAAACAAAAATGAAATGAAACAAAACGAACCAAAAATGGCATTACATGTACTTATCGAAAATGAAAAAAAAACCTTTGTTTCTTTAATTTACTTGCATTTTATTAAACCTACAATTGTGTCAAATTTTTTATATTAATTCACATTTTATTTTCACACTAAACCGCATGAGGGCGCTCTAGGCCTGTGGAATAATTTGAACTCCAACTGACGATGAGTCCGTATCCATCTACTGCAAGGGTGTCAAACTCCTTTCCTCGGGGGCCGAATCCCTACATGTTTTCCAACTTTCCCTTGTTAAACACACCTGATTCAAATGACCAATTCGTCCTCACTTTCAGCAGGAGCCTGATTAATTGAATCAGGTGTGTTTAACGAGGGAAACTTGGAAAACATGGAGGGATTCGGCCCCCAAGGAAAGGATCCTGACACCCCTGATCTACTGACTTCCAAAGTCACCAGCGGCATTGTTTTTCAGTGACAGAGGACAAAGATTTCAATGGATTTAATGCCACGCATGGTTCGATAAACTTGTTATTTACATTATATTTGATATATAGTTATATAGGCCTGTGGAATCGCAACTGACGATGAGTCCGACTTCAGCGGCGCATATATTTTTGGTGTCATCAGCAGTGTTGTTTATAAGTGACACAGAAGAAAGGTTTTGATGGATTTAATGATTTGGAGTGACACGGATGTTATATAGGCCTGTGGAATAATTCGAACCGCAACTGACGATGAGTCCGAGGTCAGCACCGCATGTACTTCCGGTGTCAGCAGCGGCGTTGTTTATAAGTGAAACAGAGGACGAAGATTTCAATGGATTTAATGATTTGGAATGACAGATGGTTCAATAAAGTTGATATTTATGTTGATGTTATTTGATATATAGTTTATACATAATTATATAGACCTGTGGAATATTTGGAACCGCAACTAAAGATGAGTCTGACGTCAGCGCCGCATGTACTTCCGGAGTCAGCAAGGGCATTGTTTTTAAGTAGCACAGAGGATGAAGATTTCGATGGATTTAATGATTTGGAGTGATACGGATGGTTTGATAAACTTATTTATGTTATAGTTATTTGAATAACAGCATTTTATAGCTGGTGCGACTTATAGTCCGGAAAATACGGTAGTTAAAATCTCGCTCTGTCTATCTTTCAAAATCAATCAATCAATCAATTAAATGTATATGTTTAAGCAATTGTATGTAGAGGTTTGACTGTATAGCTGCTTGCTTTCTCTTACATCAGCAAATTTATTTTTGTACAATTTATATCTTTTTTTCCACTTCTATTGTTTTTGCCTTGAAAATTGTTTATAAAGGTTGTTTTTCTTTTTGCAGACATTGCTACTATTTATTTCGTAAGCTAAGAGCTCCTTACATGTTTCCTCTTTATACAGTTTACTTCAACTGGACAATGTTTATCATGCAGCAGGGAGACATTACATCTACACTTGATTAATCGAAATTGGAACTCCAATCCTGCTATGCTAGACTATTCAAACGGCAGTTTTGTGTCCTCGCTTAGTGATTATTTTACTATAGTTTCAGTGGAATCTTTTTCTTAAAAATCTAGTCATAGAAGGCAGAAAAGTGATCAGTAATGTTATACGTAAACAGGTGCCTGGTGACACAGGTTTCCATAACATTAGTAAAACTATTGTCAGTAAAAGTGGCACTATGTGACATTATATTCTTTGCTTTTGTTATTGTAGAATAAAGAGCTAAATCGTACATTGTTTTTGTAAAATCATATAAAAATCGATGGATTTGAGTGTGTTTGGATTCAACAAATCTATTCTAAAATCCCTACAAATTGCACTTTTCTCTATTGGTTTGGCTCATTTCTTGAAACAGAAATGGCATTCTGAAAATAAGATGGACAAATCTCCAAACCACCTTGCAATTGCTCACAAGAGAATAGCATTTCTCATTGCTTTCATCAAATTCCAGTTGTTGTCAATTGTTTCAGTGGATCTCTGCAAACAAACAAGTACAAGTAGCCTACAGTTTGCACAGTTTGCCTACATTTAGCACATTTTCCTAGTGAATAGATTTTGATGATCTGAACTGATTGTGATTCTTGGTCTAATGTTTTTTCTATCCAAAATACGTCAGCATGATTTCATTGTATGTCATCACATGCACAATAATCTGTTCAATTGTTAAAATGGGTTAAAAACATTATCCACCAATACCATATATAGTCTCATGTAAGATTTGATAAATTCATTACAGAAATTGACAATCAGGTGAAACTAGAACTTTACTGACCAAGAAGGAGTTTCAAGCACCTCAGGTGACCAATCAAATGGTAGGAATAGTTAGTTCCCTGACAGATGCTGTCCATGATTGTGAGTGCTGCCAAACATGTAGGCCTATATAAAATGTTTGACCAGGAGTAGTACAATTTCTGAACATGGAGGCACCAGCCCAAGCAAATGAGCAAGGACAAGTTCCTGCTAGAGGAAGAGCAAGAAGAAGAGGAGTGAGGATGTGTGGTGGTAGAATAGGAGGAAGAGGCCGAGGAGGACGAAGACACCATGCTGTCCCAGATGAAATTCGGGCCACAATTATAGATCATGTCATCAACCATCACCTCACAATGGCGGAGGCAGGACAGCAACCAGTAAGTAGTTGCTATAGTGTTTTCTGTAAAATCAGATTTATTTACAGTACACTGTCGGCCACATCAATTTGCTTGTTCTTTGTGTGTCTTGATATTGCAGTATATGAGCGCTATGTATATTTTTCTTTTCCTTCTACAATACTATACTGCCCCTCCGTGAGTCGTCACCTTATCGTGGTGGAGGGGTTTGCGTGCCCCTATGATCTTAGGAGCCATGTTGTCTGGGGCTTCATGCCCCTGGTAGGGTCACCCATGGCAAACGGGTCCTAGGTGAGGGGCCAGACAAAGCACGGCTCACAGTACCCCTTATGATGAAAACTATTATTGAATCACGTTTTCCCTCGCCCGGACGCGGGTCACCGGGGCCCCCCTCTGGAGCCAGGCCTGGAGGCGGGGCTCGAAGGCGAGCGTCTGGTGGCCGGGCCTTCGCCCATGGGGCCCGGCCGGGCTCAGCCCGAAAAGGAAACGTGGGTTCCCCTTCCCATGGGCTCACCACCTGTGGGAGGGGCCAAAGGGGTCGGGTGCATTGTAAGCTGGGCGGCGGCCAAAGGCAGGGACCTTGGCGGTCTGATCCCCGGCTGCAAAAGCTGGCTCTTGGGACATGGAATGTCACCTCTCTGGCTGGAAAGGAACCCGAGCTGGTGTGCGAGGCAGAAAAGTTCCGACTAGATATAGTCGGACTTGCCTCCACGCACAGTTTGGGTTCCGGTACAAGCCTTCTCGAGAGGGGCTGGACTCTCTTCCACTCTGGAGTTGCCCACGGTGAGAGGCGTCGAGCAGGTGTGGGTATACTTATTGCCCCCCGGCTGGGCGCCTGCACATTGGGGTTCACCCCGGTGAACGAGAGGGTAGCCTCCCTCCGCCTTCGGGTGGGGGGACGGGTCCTGACTGTTGTTTGTGTCTATGCACCAAACGGCAGTTCAGAGTACCCACCCTTTTTGGAGTCCCTGGAGGAGGTGCTGGAGAGCGCTCCTTCTGGGGACTCCATCGTTCTACTGGGTGACTTCAATGCTCACGTGGGCAATGACAGTGAGACCTGGAAGGGCGTGATTGGGAGGAACGGCCCCCCCGATCTGAACCCGAGCGGTGTTCTATTATTGGACTTCTGTGCTCGATACGGATTTTCTATAATGAACACCATGTTCAAGCATAAGGGTGTCCATGTGTGCACTTGGCACCAGGACACCCTAGGCCGCAGTTCGATGATCGACTTTGTAGTCATGTCATCGGATTTGCGGCCGCATGTTTTGGACACTCGGGCGAAGAGAGGGGCGGAGCTGTCAACTAATCACCACCTGGTGGTGGGTTGGCTCCGATGGTGGGGGAAGATGCCGGTCCGACCTGGCAGACCCAAACGTTCTGTGAGGGTCTGCTGGGAACATCTGGCGGAATCCCCTGTCAGGAAGAGCTTCAACTCCCACCTCCGGCAGAACTTTTCCCAGGTCCCGGGGGAGGCGGGGGACATTGAGTCCGAGTGGACCTTGTTCCGCGCCTCCATTGTTGAGGCGGCCGACCGGAGCTGCGGCCATAAGGTCATTGGTGCCTGTCGTGGCGGCAATCCCCGAACCCGCTGGTGGACACTGGCGGTAAGGGATGCCGTCAAGCTGAAGAAGGAGTCCTATCGGGCTGTTTTGGCCTGCGGGACTCCCGAGGCAGCTGACAGGTACCGGATGGCCAAGCGGAACGCGGCTTCGGCGGTTGCTGAGGCAAAAACCCGGGCGTGGGTGGAGTTTGGCGAGGCCATGGAGAATGACTTCCGGACGGCTTCGAGGAAATTCTGGTCCACCATCCGGCGTCTCAGTAGGGGGAAGCAGTGCAACGTCAACACTGTTTACAGTGGAGATGGCGTGCTGCTGACCTCGACTCGGGACGTCGTGTGTCGGTGGGGAGAATACTTCGAAGACCTCAATTCCACCGACACGCCTTCCATTGTGGAGGCAGGGCCTGGGGACTCTGAGGCGGACTCTCCAATCTCTGGGGTTGAAGTTACTGAAGTAGTTAAAAAACTCCTCGGTGCCAAGGCCCCGGGGGTGGATGAGATCCGCCCGGATTTCTTAAGGGCTCTGGATGTTGTGGGGCTGTCATGGCTGACACGTCTCTACAGCATCGCGTGGACATCGGGGACAGTGCCTCTGGATTGGCAGACTGGGGTGGTGGTTCCCCTCTTTAAGAAGGGGGACCGGAGGGTGTGTTCCAATTACAGGGGAATTACACTCCTCAGCCTCCCTGGTAAGGTCTATTCAGGGGTGCTGGAGAGGAGGGTCCGTCGGGAGGTCGAACCTCGGATTCAGGAAGAACAGCGTGGCTTTCGTCCTGGCCGTGGAACAGTGGACCAGCTCTTCACCCTCAGCAGGATCCTTGAGGGTGCATGGGAGTTCGCCCAACCAGTCCACATGTGTTTTGTGGACTTGGAGAAGGCGTTCGACCGTGTCCCTCGGGAGGTCCTGTGGGGGGTGCTTCGGGAGTACGGGGTACCGAGCCAACTGATAAGGGCAGTTCGGTCCCTGTATCACCGATGCCAGAGTTTGGTCCGCATTTCCGGCAGTAAGTCGGATTCGTTTCCAGTGAGGGTTGGACTCCGCCAAGGCTGCCCTTTGTCACCGATTCTGTTTATAATTTTTATGGACAAAATTTCTAGGCGCAGCCGAGGCGTTGAGGGTGTCCGGTTTGGGGACCTCAGCATCGCGTCTCTGCTTTTTGCAGACGACGTGGTGCTGTTGGCTTCTTCAGGCCGTGATCTCCAGCTCTCACTGGAGCGGTTCGCAGCCGAGTGTGAAGCGGTCGGGATGAGGGTCAGCACCTCCAAATCCGAGTCCATGGTCCTCGATCGGAAAAGGGTGGAATGCCCTCTCCGGATCGGGGATGAGGTCCTGCCCCAAGTGGAGGAGTTTAAGTATCTTGGGGTCTTGTTCACGAGTGAGGGGAGGATGGAGCGCGAGATCGACAGGCGGATCGGTGCAGCGTCTGCAGTAATGCGGACTCTGTACCGGTCCGTCGTGGTAAAGAGAGAGCTGAGCCAAAAGGCAAAGCTCTCAATTTACCGGTCGATTTACGCTCCTACCCTCACCTATGGTCACGAGCTATGGGTCGTGACCGAAAGAACGAGATCCCGGATACAAGCGGCCGAAATGGGTTTTCTCCGCAGGATGTCCGGGCTCTCCCTTAGAGATAGGGTGAGAAGTTCCGTCATCCGGGAGAGACTCGGAGTAGAGTCGCTACTCCTCCACGTTGAGAGGAGCCAGATGAGGTGGCTCGAGCATCTCATCTGGATGCCTCCCTAGGGAGGTGTTCCGGGCATGTCCCACCGGTAGGAGACCCCGGGGACGACCCAGGACGCGCTGGAGAGACTATGTCTCTCAGCTGGCCTGGGAACGCCTTGGGATCCCCCGGGATGAGCTAGATGAAGTGGCTGGAGAGAGGGAAGTCTGGGAGTCCCTCCTGAAGCTGCTGCCCCCGCGACCCGACCCCGGATAAGCGGAAGAAGATGGATGGCTGGATGAATACTATACAGTATGGAAGTTGCATACTTCACAGTATTTGAGTGAAAAAAAAGACTATTCTGTGTGTGATGTCAAAGCTTTGAGGCTACTTGAGATCTTATTGAGAAACTTTTATCCTTCAGTTTTATACACTATTGTAATCTGTTAGGTAGTGACAAAATATCTTAACATTTTGATTTGTAGTGCTCACACAAAAGGACAAATGCATTTTGGGGGCACTGACCTTTTGAATGAGAAAGAAACTTAATTTTGACGCATGGACTGTTTGGGAGAGGTATGAGCTTTTGCTGGTGAACCATGGTGTTTTGCTGAACCATCCAGTTAAGTTTTACAAAACATACTAGTTTGTGTTAAAATTAGTCTAGGCAATTGAGAAGGATCTTTGCCATTTGCGTGGCACTGACTGTTTGCATGGAAATGGAATCAGGTCTGAAGCATGGGTGAACACTTTTGGGAGAGATGTGCTTTTGCAGGTTTGCGATGGTATTGTGCTGAACTGGAAGAGTGTTATGCCAAATAATCTTAGAGTTTAGAGAATGTAATTTCTGTTTCATGAAATGAGCCAAACCAATAGAGAAAAACTAATATTATTTTATGACTCAGTCACAGAAGTGAATATTTTTCTCCTCATTTAGTAAAAAAAATAGGACTTGAGCTAGGTGTCCAATACAATTTATGAGTTTAAACGTTTTGCTTTTTTACATTTATAATCCCAATCATCATTCTAACATTACCGCTATTTCAAGGTCATTATACCATACTACTGAATGTTGATGTATTTGAGCAACACAAGTAAAAAAACCTCACCACTAGGCCACTCCACCATGGCACGCCCAGGTAAACCACCTCAGTGTGGTTTATAAAATGCAGTGGAATAGCGTAGGACATGATCATCAGGCTCAGCACCACCTGACTCACCTATGACCATGCACAAAACATAATACAGTAAGCATAATACAGTAAACATAATACAGTAAACATACCGTATTGGCCCGAATATAAGACGGCCCCAATTATAAGACGACCTCCCTTTTTTAAGACTGAAGTTTGAAAAAAAAAAAAAACATTTTTTTTTAATGCCTAATTTAATTTTTATACGGAAAATATTTACAGTATATCTGAAACAAATGTCAATCTGAATAAGAATAAAATAAAAATAATAAAATAATGCAAACTGGTTTAAACTTGAGAGTAGCTGAGATCTGTCATGTCAGAACATTACTCCTCACAAATATCCTCTCCCTCGCTGTGCTCAGTGTCACTGTCCTCACTTCCATCCTCTAGCTCCGCTGGCTCCTCCCATAGCACGTCATCCTCACTACCGTCCAGGGCATTTGATATGCAACATTTTTTAAACCTGTGGATGATGCTCTTTGGGGAAACTACAATCTATGCATGGAGGATCCACTCACAGAGCAAACGTATCGGAGCCTTCCGAATCTTTCCTGTTGGTGTGAGTACGTGATCACCAGACAGGAGCCACTGTGTAATTCTTTCGCAGATTGCCTTTGAATGGGTTGTTGACCACCAGGGCTGTGGACTCGGACTCGGGGACTCGGACTCGGTCTTTTTTGCCGGACTCTGACTCGGTGCTGATTTTGACCGAGTCCACCGAGTCCGACAATAAAAAAAATATGTTCAATTTTATTTTCATCATGCTGCTGAGAATGCGCATAGAAATACTGTCCACAGCCCTGTTTGCTTGTTATGAAGACAAATTTAGTTGTTGCGTGCGCGCCCGCGCCTGCCTGCCTGCCTGCGTGCGGGCAAGACCCACAATGCCCCGCGCGCAGCCAAGATGGAAGAACCCGGGAGCAGCGAGAGAACAATGTTTTGCCTCTACATTTGGGGGGGAAACGGAGCATAAGTTACGATCAATGCGGCAACTTTAAGTTGCACTTAGGCTAATGTTTACATTATGTACCAATGTCAAGGACGATTATGTCACCCAGTTTATATCATTGATGTGTTTCGATAGTTGTGGGGTCGTCACTAATTATTTGTGTTTAGATAAATGTCTGAGCTATAATGGTGTAGTTAATATTAAAACTTGAAAGTATCTGTTTATTGCAGTGGTTCCCAACTTTTTTTGCGCCACGGACCGGTTACATGTCAGAAATATTTTCGCGGACCGGCATTTATATAAATAAATAATACATTTATAGAAATAAATAAATAATACATTTATAATAAATATATAAATACGATGAAATAAAATGATACGACTGACATAAAAACAAGTACAAATGAAAAAAATAAACTCACCATTACGTTGAATTAGTGGGAGCATTGAGTTTGTTTCTCAGAAACGAGCCGGTCCCATCTAGACGTAATCGGAGACAATGACACCCGAAGTGATTAAGGTTTGTCTTTTATTGCAGGATGCTTGGTCTCCATGTGTTGAAGCAGTTTTGAATGCTTCATTGCCTGGTTAGTTAGCCTGTCGCCACATATTAGCTTTGCAGGCTCGACTGGGGAAACATGTCACGTGACCGGGACGAGTGTCTTGACCTGAATTAATTGATCGTCGATAAAAAAAAAAATTCTGTGCGGCTTGGAGGCCCGGTACCAAGTGACCCACGGACCGGTACCGGTCCGCGGGCCGGTGGTTGGGGACCACTGGTTTATTGTATTCGTTTATATGTTTAATAAAGACAAAGCCATCACAAAACTGTTGTAATGATTTAGATTTTGATCTAAATTAGCCTTGAATAAAGACTAAGTAGTCACATGAATTAACAGAAAAAATGGACAGCCGGACTCGGTGGTCAAGCGGCCGGACTCGGTGCAAAAATCCGACCGAGTCCCCACAACATCCAACGCCTGCAGCTGACTTGTTATCCCCTCCAGAATGATCACTAAGTTGCCATTCATCGCCTTCACTTGTTTTTTGACTGGATCAGACAAGTGTACACGAAATGCATCCCAAATCAGCATGTTCCTCTTTTGTCTGAGTCCCCCATGCCGTCTGCCCCACACAACTTTGAGCCAGGTTACTACAAGCTCGGTCTCCATCCAGCCCTTTTTCTTAGGCATGTACAATAATGCCAGCTGGCATCGCCTCCTTAGGTACTGTCTTACGTTTTAAAAGCACATACGGAGGGAGTTTGGTTCCGTCTGCTAGGCGGGCTAACATGACGGTAACGCAGATTTCTCACCTTTCTTGTGTACAGTGACAGGTGTTGGCATGTCAAAAAACACAGGTGTCTGATCAGCATTGCCAATCTGATCCAGTGGGTAAGAGTGCTTTTTCCTTAAATTGATCACATAACGCTGAAAAGACAACAGATTATCTTCAAAGTTAGAGGGCAGGCACTGTGCTAGACTTGTTCTGCGTCGCAGCGTTAGTCCGTTACGCCGCATCATTATTTTACACCAGCCGAGGCTTGCTTTAAAGTCAGCGGTGTTTAGTTCTTTGGCTATTTCCATGGCCTTGAGCTGAATGACAGCTCTGCTGATGGCCATCCGCTCCTTTCATTTCTCGTCCACATACGTGCACACCCTCCTCTCGAGCTCTTGAAAGCGGCCGCTCTGAGGACCACGGAAAGCTTTTCTCTGACTGTGAGCATTTTTAGGCGATCTTTTTTAGCTCTCCATCTCCGTACATTGCACTCTGTGACACCATATTTCACAGCCGCTTGGCAATTGTTTGAAGACTCTGGGTCATTTATCACTATCATCTTGAAGTTTGCGTCTTCTCAGCTGCCGGTTAACCTGGCCGATCTTTGACGCACTTTTCTCCAGCTTGTCGCTACGTTTCTCCGTTTTCTGTTATCTCTTCTCTTATTTTCTTGTTTTTTCTTTCTTACCGCTATTTATTATTTTTCTTCTTCGTGCTACCGCTATATTTATTCTATTTTTCTTCGTGCTTCCGCTATTTTTAGTATTTATTCTATTTTTCTTCTTTGTGACGGGTGCGCTTTGGCCTGGGGAGTCAAGTTCAGCATTCACTTTGAAGGTATCTGGCGCCCTCTAGTTGTGAATGTCTAGGGCCCGAATATAAGACGACCCCCACTTTTTCAGTCTTATTTCTATGCAAAAAACATCGTCTTATATTCGGGCCAAAACGGTAAAACACCATTACTGGTATCTAGGGTTGTAACGATTCATCAATACACATCGATTAATCGATATAATGCTCTACGATTTATTGGCATCGATGCTAAACGTAAACATCGATTTATATCGCCGTGTTTGACTTCGGACATTAGACGCGACTTTGATTTGAAATCCATTTCATTGTTGCTTGCTTCCTCTTTCCGGGAGCAGTGCGCGGCGTTGTTGTGTTGTGAGCAGAGCAGGCACGTGAAAGGGGAGTCGACAACTAGTACGCGGCTCCTGGGCTGGTGCTATGGCTAGTGTCCAAAAAGACGAGGACATTTGCTCCCCTTTAGGCTTCAAGTCATTCGTTTGGAAGCACTTTGGATTCCAAAGAAAAGATGGCTCAACGGACAAGACACGTGCAGTTTGTAAATCCTGCCATGCGGTGGTCAAATATTCAGGGACCACAAATCTCGCCGCACATTTAAAGAAAAAACACGACATCAAAGTTCAGTGTTAAAATAAGCACTTTGTATACTACAATACTCTTGTAATTTCCTAAATAAAGAGTTTGCAGTACCTTGTTGATTTTGCGTATGAATTGTTATAAATCAGGATATTGTTCTAGATTTTTTTCTTTAAAAAAAAAAATAAAAATTGATCGTAGAGCACTATATCGTGATGTATCGTGAATACCGGTTTTTTCCGTGTATAGTGCGCAAAATTTAACGAAATTATTGTCCTAAAATCTGGGGTGCGCAGTATACATGGGTACAACAGGACTGACCGACAAAGTCGTGGAACAAAAAGACAGGGTGACATTACCAAAGACAGGAACAGAAAGCAAACAGACATCATGACAGTAACACATGCAATGATCCGACGGTGAGCGAGGGGCAGACAGGACTTAAATACAAAACACGTTACATCGATTGAGGTGACACAGAAAGAGAGGGGCCAAGTCAAGTCAAGTCAAGTTTATTTGTATAGCCCTAAATCACAAGCAGTCTCAAAGGGCTTCACATAGACAGAAATTGACAATTATTCTCAAAGCATCCCCTGATCTTAAGCTCCCAAAAGGGCAAGGAAAAACTTAAAAACCCCTAGCAGGGGGAAAATGAGAAACCTTGAGAAGGGACCACAGATGGAAGGATCCCCCTTTCAGGATCACCAGGTTGAAATGGATGCAGAGAGGGCACAAATGATACAACATGAAAATCAATTAAATAAAAAGTGGATGTCCATGTCACAGCAGAGGGCTGCCGAAAGGAGCCCTCAATTGTCCTGGCAGTGCTCTTCGAGGAGGTTGAGCTGCAGTTCCCCTATCCTGAATTGGCCACCAGAATCCAGATAGCCGCTGTCAGCATGGGTACAACCTAACCACCTCCCCGGCCGGGGAGGGGGGAGGGAGGGGGTGGAGAGGGAGAGAAAACAAACTCCAGCCGAATCGGCCACTACAGGTTAGTTAAAGGCCATGTCATAGAAATGTGTCTTTAAACGTGTCTTAAATGTTTCTACTGAGGTAGCAGTCCTAATATCCATTGGTAGGGCATTCCAAAGCTCTGGAGCCCGAATAGAAAATGCTCTAGAGCCTGCAGACATTTTCTTAGCCCTCGGTGTCGCTAAAAGGGTAGCGTTTTGCGAACGAAGGTTACGAGACGGAACATAAGGAACAACTAGGTCGACGAGATATGAAGGCGCTAAGCCATGCAGCGATTTATAGGTTAATAGAAGAACCTTGAAGTCACATCTTAAATGGACCGGAAGCCAATGTAAGTTGGCTAGTATTGGGGTAATGTGATCAAATTTTCTTGTCCGAGAGAGCAGCCTTGCAGCGGCATTTTGTACTAACTGTAGACTTTTGATGCGGGACTTAGGAAGACCCGAAAATAGTACATTACAGTAGTCCAGGCGCGACGTGACGAACGCATGTATAATAGTTTCCGCATCACCGGTCGAGAGGATCGGACGAATCTTTGCAATATTACGAAGGTGAAAAAACGCAATTCTGGTTATATTCTTAATGTGCTTTTGAAAGGAGAGAGTTTGGTCAAATATTACCCCGAGATTAGTTACAGTATCGCTTTGAGTGATAGTACGGTTATCTATAGTTATAGCGGTTTCCTTGAATAAGTGTTGATAACGAGCTGGACCAATTATCAACATCTCAGTTTTATCTGGGTTAAGACGAAGGAAGTTGAGAGACATCCATTGCTTGATCTCCGCAAGGCACTTCTCAAGATTACAACAATCCCGCGGATCTGTCATCGATAACGGCATATATAATTGGGTGTCATCCGCATAGCATTGAAAACTAATATTATATTTACGTATTATGTCCCCAAGCGGAATCATATAAATATTAAAAAGAATTGGTCCGAGAACCGATCCCTGTGGGACACCACATGTAACATTATAGAGCTCCGAGGGCGCATTGCCATGGACCACTCGGTGCGTCCTGTTTGATAGATAGGAATGGAACCAGCCTAGTGCTGACCCTGAAATACCAACACAACTTTTAAGACGCCCTAATAAAATATCGAAGTCTACAGTGTCGAAGGCAGCACTAAGATCGAGTAGTAACAGTACAGACGAAATGTTTGAATCCATAGCTACGAGGAGATCATTAGTCACTTTAGCAAGTGCTGTCTCAGTGGAATGATTAGCTCTAAAACCAGACTGAAAAGTGTCGTATCGATTATTGGCGACCATGTAATCAATAAGCTGCTGCGCTACTACTTTTTCAAGAAGTTTTGCTATGAATGGGAGGTTTGAAACTGGCCTATAATTACTGAGACAGTCCGGGTCAAGATTTGGTCGCTTAAGTAACGGTAAGAGAGGGGCGACGCAAACAGAAACTATAGCAACCTAGACAAATAGCAAAACTGGGGACGAGACATGACAAATCTCCCCCGAAATAAAACTTGTAATCACCTTTCTTCTTGTTGTCAATCGCGCATCGCATTCAGCCATCCCGTCCCAACACACTTAGTCAAAAAAATCCATAATTGACGACACATCGTTTGATGCGATGGTGCAATCCTTGATGGTGTGTTATTGTCAAATATTGTTTGTTTTTTAATCTCCTTCGCGGACCGGACGTCATACCGAGGCAGTATGACTGCGCATGCGCACTATGGATCCGATGCGCTGAACGGATGCGCAAGATACGTTAGCTATATAAAGAGCGAGAGTTGTTTTCTTCCTATTAGTTTATAGTCCACTTTGCCTTGTTCCTTTCATCTCTGCTGTTCACTTCAAACACGCTCCATACAAACGCAATGCTCTCGTATCAGACGCTTGCTCGATCACCTGCTCGTTTGCTGTCACAGTGTACCCTACACAAATCCGAAACATTTGTTGCGGCTCCGAGTCACGACGAGGGGCAAGTTTTGGTTTCCAAGGGTGTTTTTATTCCTCTTCAACGTCTCTCCTATACAGAGCCGCCTTTTTCACGTCCGCACGCCTCTTTCCCGTGCGCGCACGGAGCGCGGTGGTGCGTTTACGGGCAGTCGGAGAAATCAACGCCAACAAAAAAAAAATACATCCAGCCTAGTTAAGACCATACCAAAGACTATAAAAATGGGACCCATTGCCTCCATGCGTGTGTGAAGATCATTGGGACTTAAAAAAAAAAAAAAAAAAAAATTTCATTAAAAAAAATTCATAAAAACTGGGTGCGTATTATACATGGGTACAGGCTTTTTTCCAGCATCAGCATGCCATTTTTAGGGTGCGTATTATACATGGGGGCGCACTATACACGGAAAAAAACTGTAAATTGCAGCAGGCTTTAAGATATCGGCAAATATCGTATCGTAGTTCTTTGCATCGATATGATATCGTATCGTGACAAAACTCGCAATTTACACCCCTACTGGTATCCTCTCTCTGTTTATATTGTAAACACACAATTGCATATTCTTTTAGGTTGTGTATTACTTTTTGTGTTGTTTACTTGTATGTAAATTGTGTACAATGTCTTGTCACCGTGGGATAGTGGGAACGTAATTTCCATCTCTTTGTGTGTCTTGACATGTGAAGAAATTGACAATAAAGCAGACTTTGACTTTGACTTTGTATTAAATACTGATAGGCACTGAGTACCGGTTTTTTCCGTGTATAGTGCGCCCCCATGTATAATACGCACCCTAAAAATGGCATGCTGATGCTGGAAAAAAGCCTCTACCCATGTATAATACGCACCCAATTTTTATGTATTTTCTTTTATGAATTTTTTTTTTTTTAAGTCCCAATGATCGTCACACACGCAGGGAGGCAATGGGTCCCATTTTTATAGTGTTTGGTATGGTCTTAACTAGGCTGGATAGAATTTTTTTTGTTGCCGTTGATTTCTCCGACTGCCCATAAACGCACCACCGCGCTCCGTGCGCCCACGGGAAAGAGGCGTGCGGACGTGAAAAAGGCGGCTCTGTATGGGAGAGACGTTGAAGAGGAATAAAAACACCCTTGGAAACCAAAATTTGGTGATTTCAAGTTTCATTTCGAGGGACATTTGTCACGTCTCGTCCCCAGTTTTGCTATGTGTCTAGGTTGCCATAGTTTCTGTTCGCGTCGCCCCTCTCTTCCTGTGTCACCTCAATCGATGTAACGTGTTTTGTATTTAAGTCCTGTCTGCCCCTCGCTCACCGTCGGATCATTGCATGTGTTACTGTCATGATGTCTGTTTGCTTTCTGTTCCTGTCTTTGGTAATGTCACCCTGTCTTTTTGTTCCACGACTTTGTCGGTCAGTCCTGTTGTTGGTTTTGTTTTCTAAAAAAATAAAGATAAAATAAAATTAAAAAAAAAAAAAATTAAAATTTTTTGTACCCATGTATAATGCGCACCCCAGATTTTAGGACAATAAATTCGTTAAATTTTGCGCACTATACACGGAAAAAAACGGTATATAAATTAAAAACCGTATTTTCCTCATTATCAGACGCTTCTTTTTGCACAAGTTTTGAACCTTATGGTTTATAGTCCAGTGTGGCTTATCTATGGATTTTTCATGATTTTGATGATATTGTATAATTTCTGCATATTGTTTTATATATAGAAATTAAACATTAATGAAGTGTGGCTTATAGTCCCGTGTGGTTTATATATGAACAAAACAGGATTTTCCTTTAATTTTAGCTGGTGCGGTTTATAGTCCAGAAATTCCAATAATTGATCTCCAGTCAGAAACACCATACATGCAAATATGTCAGAAGAGTAAAATTATACCTTTTTTTACGTAACAATTATTTAAGTCAATAAGCACCAGTAGGCGTGCAGGCGCCATATTAATTGAGTTAGATCATCATTTTGTCTGCCCTCAGTCATAACCATTAAATGGCCACATCTGACCACATACAGATCCAGTGGAATCCTGGAAGTCGACTGCCTTGTTATTCGTCATTTTAGTTTTTCTACGCAAAATGTTGGGTAAACGTTGCCTTGGTATTTGGACAAAGCTTAGGAAATCAACGTTAGTTGGCGTTGTTGATTAGAAGGTTTTAAACTGCCCAACTGCCGTCGTATGCGGCACGCTTCCAGAAAGCTGCACCTGTGAGACCACAAGTTCACGGGAGTTCATACTGAAGAGTTGAGGTCACGCGGTAATGACCGCATAAAAAGAGAGCTCCTGTATTTGTATACAATTTCTGCAAAGCTGCACCAGTGAAAGCACAAGAGCATGGGGGTTCACGCTGAGGAGTTGAGTTCACGCGATAACAACCGAATGAAAAGAGAGCTGTATGTTATGTTGCTGGACAATGAATCCTTTTAAGAGCAAGCTTTAATGTGGGGCCTTCTCAGTAATGAACACATCCATGAGATAATTCTCCCCCTCCAGCTCAACTTCCACACATGCGCAATGACACATGATGCCACGGGTGCCCATGTGCTTTTACAGGCATCACACTGTATTGCAAACAATAGCCATCCTTTCATCCTTTTTGTTCATTTTCATTCGCTTTTGGGACATTATTTCCGGGACTTTGTCGCTTCTACCATGGACAGGATATAAGGACAGTGCTGACCAGCTGTCTGTTTCAAGTCTGCCGTAACATGGTAACACAAGGAGACAGACGTTTTGTAAACTGGAAGGTTTTTCTGTGTTTTTACGACCTCAGCTTAAGAGAGTCTGGTTTTAAGTCAGCCATCACAAGGGCTAACCCTTGTGCAGTATTTGTCAATTTCCTGGACATTTTACACATAAAGTGTTTCATCAAAGGCCAAACATTGGAAAAAAAACACTAAAGAGCTGAAATTTCACACATATGTCAATAGTCAAAATGCTGTCATTTCTAAGTTAGATATTCTTAATAGTGCATTGATTTAATATTTTTTACCCTTCCTTTGGTATTTTGCTAAATGTTGGCAAAACTGACTACCATTCAAATTCATAATTCATGATGCATTGTAAACCACATGTTTATACGTAAGTGTATTTCCCACCATTACCAAATGAATTCCTTCCTTGTCAATGTTCAACATTCAAGTGTGGGAGTGTTAACAGCTTTTATCCAGCAGGTGGAGCCAGAAGACAACTCACCATTTTGCATATGACAACGTATGTTCTTGTAGAGTGAGTTTGCATGCACAGAAATTGGCTCGGAATGGTCTCAGTTTTGAGACTACTGTTGTGTCTTGGTATGCAATCATGCGCAAGAATGTACCTTCACGAACACGTGTGTCATCCCTGCACATTTGAGCTAGTACATTTTTGCGCACACTACGCGTAAGGCAATACGCAGTGCATCACAATTATTTGTGCTCATGGCATAATATTCCTTTTATTGCCCGTAGAGCAGGGGTGTCCAAACTACGGCCGCGGTCCAGTTTTTATTGGCCCGCAGCAAATTCTGAAGACATACCGTAAAATCTGGGGTGCGCATTATACATGGGTACAATTTCTTTTTTTTTTTTTTTTTTTTTTTTTTTAAAGAAAATCATGGTACAACAAAACCAACAACAGGACTGACCGACAAAGACGTGGAACAAAAACACAGGGTGACATTACCAAAGACAGGAACAGAAACCAAACAGACATCATGACAGTAACACATGCAATGATCCGACGGTGAGCGAGGGGCAGACAGGACTAAAATACAAAACACGTTACATTGATTGAGGTGACACAGGAAAGGAGGGGCGACGCGAACAGAAACTATGGCAACCTAGACACATAGCAAAACTGGGGACGAGACATGACAAATCTCCCTCGAAATAAAACTTGAAATCACCTTTCTTCTTGTTTGTTGTCAATCGCGCATCGCATTCAGCCATCCTGCCCAACACACTTAGTCAGTAAAATTCATAATTGACGACACATCGTTTGATGCGATGGTGCAATCCTTGATGGTGTGTTGTTTTTATTGTTTGTTTTTTAATCTCCATCGCGGACCGGACGTCATACCGAGGCAGTATCACTGCGCATGCGCACTATGGATCCGACGCGAATAGTCCTCTTCTCTTCTTGACTGACAATGAATGTGATAGTTCAATACAATCAGCAAATAACAAAATGCGTATTACAGGTAATATTTTATTTCACAACACTTTGCCTTGTTCCTTTCGTCTCTGCTGTTCACTTCAAACACGCTCCATACGACCGCAATGCTCTCGTATCAGACGCTTGCTCGATCACCTGCTCGTTTGCTGTCACAATGTACCCTACACAAATCCGAAACATTTGTTGCGGATCCGAGTCACGAAGAGGGGCAAGTTTTGGTTTCCAAGGGTGTTTTTATTCCTCTTCAACGTCTCTCCCATACAGAGCCGCCTTTTTCACGTCCGCACGCCTTTTTCACATGTCCGCAGTCCGCACTGATCGCGGTGGTGCCTTTACGGGCAGTCGGAGAAATCAACGCCAACAAAAAAAATGACATCCAGCCTAGTTAAGACCATACCAAAGACTATAAAAATGGGACCCATTGCTTCCCTGCGTGTGTGACGATCATTGGGACTTAAAAAAAATAAAATAAAAATAAATAAAAATTGGGTGCGTATTATACATGGGTACAGGCTTTTTTCCAGCATCAACATGCCATTTTTAGGGTGCGTATTATACATGGGGGCGCATTATACACGGAAAAAAACGGCAATTGAATATGGCCCGCACAAGAAGCTTGAGCTCAACTCTGTTGCACTTCTCAGTTTCAAGACTAGATGGAGTCCGCCACACGCAGCGTTTGACGTGTTTGACCCCCCCCCCCCCCCCCCCCGAAAGAGAAGCGAACACGCAGCGTTTGACGTCCCATTAGCACCCCCCGAAGAGAAGCGAACACGCAGCGTTTGGCACCCGGGCCGCTTCACGTTACTAAATCTAAATCTGTCCCTCCCTGCAAAAGGTTTGGACACCCCTGCCGTAGAGGGTATCAAATCCAAACGAATAATACATATGTATGGATAGGTCTCATGCCACTGAATATTTTGAGTGATTGAAAGTAAAAAAATATACATTTCAAAGTGTGCAATTTCCTGGACAAAATAATACTTTTGTGGTCAATTTTATTTCACTGCACAAGGGTTGACTTGATCCTCAAGTCCCTTTTGAAGATGGAGGTAAAATGTCCAAATGGAGGCAAGCAAGCATGCAGGCCGAGGGAGAGAGGCAATGGCAGGCAGGCAAAGGTGGTAGGCCAAGCAAGGAAAGGGGGGAGGGGGAATGGCCTGCAGGCAAACAGGTGGCACACAGGTGCAAATCCAAATTGTTTGTAATCCAACTAAGGTTTCAACATAAAGGAACACATGAAGTAAACTAAAGTTTGTTTCTAAATTCCAAATTTCAAGTTCCAAAAATTACAAGCTTGGAGCAGACTTGAAGTACTTTGAAGCGGCCTTTTAGCGGTAAAAAACTATGCCACTACTATCTTCCTTCTTTGTCTAACTCAGACTGACTACTAAGTGGGAGCAGCCTATTTCCCTGATCAAGTGACTGATCAGGTGACCAAAGGCTTTGTCAAATAAAAGTCAGTGGCCCATGGCCAGCGAATCTTAAACAAAAATAAGAATTCAAGCTAAAGAAACTAAATTGGCTCCAACACAAGCTTTCGCAGAAAAAATAACCCCTAAAATCCCAGCTGATTTCGAGCATTTTCACTCATTTTGTAAGGCCTACAGAATATTGTGTGCTATGGCTATATGTATATACACGAGTGGTACCAGATGAAAGATTGAACCCTCTTCTTTAATTAGGGAAAAATATGGACTGAATGGAAGTTGGACTATGCCTTTGAATTTGTGAACTCGATCAGTGAGATTGGATGTACACTGCGTGAAGAATTCTGCAAGAGAGAATTCACTGAAAACAGAGATCCAGTGGCAAAGTATCGCTACAAAAAGCTGAGTGATTAAAAGTTCAAGGTTCCTTTCACTGCTCTGGGAGATGTTTTGGGTGAGCTGGCACAACTCTGCCTCACTTTACAAAGACGCAACCTGACTGTCATGGAAGGACACTCCATTTCTAGAGCAGAAATTGAGAAGTTGCGTTTCTAATACTTGAAGGAGAAGGATGTACAGTGGAGTGACCGTGTCAAAGAGGCAATGGGGACGTCATCAGCTGATGGCAGAAATACTGGTGAGATTATTCATTTTATTAATAAACTCTGTGATTACATGGATGCTCGTTTTCCAGAGGATTAATTAAAGGAGTGGTCTGCACTTGACATTGAAGCATTGAGCTCAAACATCAGTTTTGACTATGGATTGGCAGACATTGTAGTATGAGGCAATTCTCCACCACCCACCGTCTAGGAATGCCATTAACACTCAATACGCTGAATTCAAGGAGACAATAAAGCAAACACTTAAACAGGGGTCAATCAGCACATTCTCAGATATGATTGCTGCTGCACTTGTGTGATGTGAGGAGCTAAAGGAGATCTCACAGCTTGTGGATATTTGTGCTGCATTTCAAACTTCCATCACTCTAAAAAGTCATTCAGGGCCTCAGTATATATCACAATAGTATTAAAAAAGTATCTTTAAGGGAGAGCCTGGGCACCCTGCAGAGGAACCTAATTGCATCCCCTTCCACACAGGTATTCAACAAGGATTCCTGTCACGTTGTTTTATTATGTGTATAAGGTGGTTTCTGTTCGCGTCACCCCTCCCCTCTGTGTCACCTCACAATCTATGTAATCACAGTCACTTGCCTCCCGTTACCTGTCGTGTATTTAAGTCCTGTCTGCCTCTCACTCCCCGGTTGGGATTGTTCTCATCTGTAGTCTCGTCTGTCGTCTTGTTACTCATCGTTTGGTCATGTCTTTCTGTTCGGTTAGTTTCTCTGCAAGTTGGTCTGTCCGTCTGTCGGATACCCCTGTCACTCTGCCTCCGTTAAGTTATGTTAGTTTGCCGGTTCTGTTGGTTTGTTCCCATCCTCCCTTCCAACTACCTTTTCCCTCAATAAACCCTGGTCAAGCTTGCATTTGGTCGCTATGGCTCCATCCCATCCGTTACAATTCCAAATAATTTAGAAGATTTGGAAATAAACTTGTGGACCTTAACAATAATTTTCATGAAATGTAATCTCACACATTCTCTAAAACAGTGTTTACCACCGTTTTTCATCCACGGCACGCTGGAAAGAAATTTGAAAAAATCGAGGCACACCACAAGATTTTTTTTTTTTTTATAAATTTCACACTTACCGTTTTTTTCCGTGTATAGTGCGCCCCCATGTATAGTACGCACCCCTAAAAATGGCATGCTGATGCTGGAAAAAAGCTTGTACCCATGTATAATACGCACCCAATTTTTATGAATTTTTTAAAAAAAAATTTTTAATTTTTTTTTTTTTTTTTTTTTTTTTTTAAGTCCCAATGATCGTCACACACGCAGGGAGGCAATGGGTCCCATTTTTATAGTCTTTGGTATGGTCTTAACTAGGCTGGATGTAATTTTTTTTGTTGGCGTTGATTTCTCCGACTGCCCATAAACGCACCACCGCGCTCCGTGCGCATGGAGCGTGTTTGAAGTGAACAGCAGAGAAGAAAGGAACAAGGCAAAGTGTTGTGAAATAAAATATTACCTGTAATACGGATTTAGGTAGAGAACTGAACTCTCGCTCTTTATATAGCTGACGTGTCTTGCTCATCCGTTCTGCGCATCTGTAATGGCGGCCTCCGTATGATATCCGGTTTGCGTGTGTGCGAGAGCGAGAGAGAGCGAGCGAGAAAGCGTGCGAGAGAACGCTCAACCGTAGCGCGCCGCCGACCGCCCAACTGCACCGGGCTGGTCGATTAGTGTGACAGAGCCGTCGCTGAAATTTAGAAGATATTTTTAAAGTCCTGATGTACTTTCTAAAATTTAAGTGGACCTCAGTGCGCACTGCGCAGGGAGCTTAATTTGGTGCGGTCGCGCAACCGCAGCGCGCCAGGCGCTCACTGTCGCATTGCTTAAAGAGCGCCTTTGTGTTTTAGGATGAACAGCAGAGACCAAAGGAACAAGGCAAAGTGTTGTGAAATAAAATATTACCTGTAATACGCATTTTGTTATTTGCTGATTGAAACTGCTAATTAAACTGTGAATTGAAACTAATAGGAAGAAAACAACTCTCGCTCTTTATATAGCTGACGTGTCTTGCGCATCCGTTCTGTGCATTTTATTTCACAACACTTTGCCTTTCTTCTCTGCTGTTCACTTCAAACACGCTCCATGCGACCGCAATGCTCTCGTATCAGACGCTTGCTCGATCACCTGCTCGTTTGCTGTCCCGTGCGCGCACGAAGCGCGGTGGTGCGTTTACGGGCAGTCGGAGAAATCAACGCCAACAAAAAAAATTACATCCAGCCTAGTTAAGACCATACCAAAGACTATAAAAATGGGACCCATTGCCTCCCTGCGTGTGTGACGATCATTGGGACTTAAAAAAAAAAAAAAAAAAAAAAAATTAAAAAAAAAAATTTTTTTTTTTTTTTTGTACCCATGTATAATGCGCACCCCAGATTTTAGGACAATAAATTAGTAAAATTTTGCGCACTATACACGGAAAAAAACGGTATGTTATTCTACACCATTTACTTTATTAGTGTGAAGGCGAAGAAAGCAAGTGGGAGCAGTAAAGCCATCCTAAAACACAAAGATGCTCTTAAAGCAATGCGACAGTGAGCGCCCGGCACGCTGCGTTTGCGCGATCGGATCAAATTAAGCTCCCTGCACAGTGAGGTCCACTTAAATTTTGGAAAGTACATCTGGACTTTAAAAATATTTTCTACTCTGTCACAATAATGCGACTAGCGCGGTGCAGTTGCGCGGTCGGCGACGCGCTACTGTTGCGCGTTTGGCGATACGCTGCAGTTGCGCGATCGGACAAATATGCGTAAATGAAAAAATGCTTAAAAAAGGTTTTGTCTTGAAACGGGTTTTTTTTTTTTCCATTATTTGTAATGGGAAAAATAGATTGGGAATTCGACCGATTTGCTTCTCAAACTGCCTTCTGGTACGGATTGTGGTCAAAAACCAAGGTTTGACTGTATTTTTGCTATTCTTGTTAAAATCACACATGTGAACTGGAAATGACACTAATAACACATAGTGAAAGCCAAATCTCACCCGCAAGGCGACCACGATTGTGAGTGATGTGAGTCACCCCGCTCACTCTTTGTTCGAGCTTCTGCCCTCTGGGAAGAGGTACAGAAGCCTGCGCTCCCGCACCACCAGACTCTCAAACAGCTTCATACTCCAGGCTGTTAGGATCCTGAACTCGCTTCCCCGTTCTGCCTAGCGTCCTGTACTTTTACTGTCTGTATGCACACTGGCTCTTATTTGTTGTGTTATCTGTTTATTTATTATTTATTATTACTCTTGTTATTTATTGTTTGTGCCTTCTTGTTTTTTATATTGCGTCGTTTACTTGTATGTCTATCGTGTAATATGTCTTGTCACCGTGGGATAGAGAAAACGTAATTTCGATCTCTTTGTGTGTCTCGGCATGTGAAGACGTTGACAATAAAGCAGACTTTGACTTTGAAATTGAGCAAATTGGCTATTTCAGAAGTGTGTGTTAAACTGGTAGCCCTTTGCCTTAATACGTACCCAGGAAGTAGTTCTCGGTTTAAGAAAGGTTGGTGACCCCTGTTTTACACCATTTACTTTATTCTTCTTATTATTATTAGTGTGAAGACGAAGGCCTTCAAACTTATGTTATTCTACTCCATTCAATTTATTCTTCTTTTTCTATTTTATTCTCCTCACTTTTTGTCCTTCTACTAGTTCCACATAATTCAACCGATTCACTCCATTCCACTTTTGACGTATTCCAAATATTCACAACATGAGCGCTTGCATTTTTTCCTCATTCCAAAAATGTTTCGTTTTTGAAAATTCGCAAATTTACAACTTGAGGACTGCGAGGGCTGACCTGTCCCGGGGCATCAAAGATGCAAAGAGGGCGTTCTCGTGCAAAATTACCGCCCACTTCAAGGACAGCAGGGATGCACGGAGCCTTTGGCAGGGCATTCAGACCATCACGGATTACAAGCCCGTGCCGCAGAGCTGTGAGGGCGACGTACGTCTGCTCAATGACCTCAACCGCTTCTTTGCTCGCTTCGACGCTCAGAACAGCACTTGCCCGCTGAAGGCCACTCCCCCTTCACACGAGCTGCCCCTGTGCCTCTCCTCCGACAGCGTGAGGAGGGCGCTTGCCGCTATCAACATCCGTAAGGCGGTGGGCCCTGACAACATCCCGGGTCGAGCGCTGAAGGACTGCGCTGGTGAGCTGACGGATGTCTTCACAGACATCTTTAACACTTCACTGCAGCAGGCCATCGTCCCGTCATGTTTCAAAGCTGCCGCCATCGTACCTGTGCCGAAGAAACCCGCTCTGTCCTGCTTCAATGACTACCGCCCCGTGGCACTTACGCCCATCATCATGAAGTGCTTTGAGCGGCTTGTCATGGAGCACATCCGATCCGTTCTCCCCCTACCATTGAACCCTTCCAGTTTGCGTACCGAGCCAAACGGTCTTCTGAGGATGCCATCGGCTCTGCCCTCCACTCGGCCCTCACCCACCTGGAGAGAAGGGACTCGTATGTGAGATTGCTGTTTGTGGACTTGAGTTCTGCCTTCAACACCATTGTGCCACAATGCCTCATCAGCAAATTTGACACGCTGGGCCTCAGTACCTATCTCTGCAACTGGCTACTGGACTTCCTCTGTCAGAGGCCACAGGTAGTACGTGTTGGCGACAAAATCTCCGCCAGCATCACGCTGAGCACGGGGGCATTCGAATTGCTGGCGTCCCTCACATCTGGCAGCCGTCGTTTTTCCACCACACTACCAGCGTGATAACTATATATTAAGTGAAGTAGTCCTTTTTTTAACTGTCTGCATACTCCAGTCCACGCAATGGGACAGAAGCAGACTGCGCATTTTTTCGGTTTGCATTGTTCGTTCAGTGCTGGTGGATAATATTTGGATACGTTTGGATTTTTCTCATTAATAAGAGGACAGGTGACTGCAGGCAGCTTGCATTTTTTGTTCAGTGGGTTGGTAAGTTTGGATTTTTATTTCTTAAATACGAGGACTCAAATAGACACCGGGTATTTTATTTGAAATTAAGCATCAACCAAGTGTAAAATGCTTTTTGTTACATGCAGAAATAAAATTCTGTGTTCTCTGCAGCAGTTCGTTGATTTCATTTTCATAAATGCAATAGTTTTTTGTACATAGCATAATATACCATTGAGAGCGTCCTCTCCAGCTGTATTGCTGTTTGGGGTGGCGGCTGCACTGACTACAACTTGAAGGCCCTGCAGCGCATAGTGAACACGGCTGGTAAGATTATTGGTGCTTCGCTCCCCTCCTTGAAGGACATTTACACCTCCCATCTCACCCGCAAGGCGACCACGATTGTGAGTGATGCGAGTCACCCCGCTCACTCTTTGTTCGAGCTTCTGCCCTCTGGGAAGAGGTACAGAAGCCTGCGCTCCCGCACCACCAGACTCTCAAACAGCTTCATACTCCAGGCAGTCAGGATCCTGAACTTGCTTCCCCGTTCTGCGTAGCGTCCTGTACTTTTACTGTCTGTATGCACACTGGCTTTTATTCGTTGTGTTATCTATTTATTTATTATTTATTGTTACTCTTATTTATTGTTTGTGCCTTCTTGTTTTTTATATTGCGTTGTTTACTTGTGTATCTATCGTGTAATATGTCTTGTCACCGTGGGATAGGGAAAACGTAATTTCGATGTCTTTGTGTGTCTCGGCATGTGAAGATGTTGACAATAAAGCAGACTTTGACTTTGACTTTATGAGATCACATCAAAATCCCTTGCTACATTTTTTATCGCGGTTTCACTTTTTTTTGTTGAAAATTTTTGAAAAAACTCACATATAAGTCGCTCCTCAGTATAAGTTGCCCCTCCACCCAAACTATGAAAAAAATGGGACTTATAGTCCGAAAAATACGGGACATAAGCAGACAAGTATATTCACATAATAAATCAATAAAATAAACATTTTAAGCATATAATTATACCTGCACACCAAACCAATAAAGACCTAACTAGACATTTTTATATATGGTAATGACATGGGTTTTTATAACTTCATGATCTGATATGTATTTCTGTGCACTTTGAAATAACAAAAGTTGGTTGATATATTGCCTGAATAGCATAAAGACCCTTAAGGAACTATTTAATGCATACTTGATGTTATTCTAAATCACGGACACTGCTCAAGGTGTCTAAGAATGTTCTGTACTTGAATATATCTTGTGTTTGGATTAATGCTTGATGTGACGTCGTATTTTGTCTAATGCTAGAAGCCAGCCTTGGATTACTATTGAATGTTCTGGACAGAAGGAAAATATTTTGACTAACAATGAAAAGATATGGTTGGAAGCATGATTAAACTAAGAATGTGACAAAGTTAGCAAATACATGTGGTGTCAAAAGAACAAACAAACAAATGCATGGTAAGTGGTGAGTAAGAACTTTGCATAGTCAGGGCACATTAACGAATAGATGATGTCACACACAAAACTTCACAAGTCCGTACAAAATAACAAAAGTGGAAGGATGATGAATGGACGAGGTGCGACAGTGTATGTGCAAGAATAGAGGAAAATGTTTACAGGAAGATCACTTGGAGATAAAACCAGCAGAGGTGCCAGAGGGAGAACGCCAGGAGGAAGACAGCCAAGAACCCAGTCAAAGGTGATCGCAAAGGCCGAAAGACGGGATGGAAAACACACACCGAATCGCCCATAATCACCACCCACTCTCACGGAACCAGCTCTCACCGAACCAGCACCCACTCCCATGGAATCAAACTCTCCTGCGAACTTGCCCCACCCCAAAGACTCATCACCCATCAAACTCGGCCCACACTGGCATGTGCAACTGAATATAAGCTGACCAAAGAACCTTGAACGTTGCCTTTTCTGAATGGAGACTTTCTGCTCTTGAGCATTGTCGCACAAAAGGCCCTAACCCTGAATACAGAGCTTTCTTAACAAGAATTGTGATCGAACTCAACCAACCTGTGTAAGTCTAAATTTTGTTTCTGTGTCTTCGCCTTTTCCTAAAACTGAAAAAGAAAACGAACACTCAGTGAGTAAATTGGATAACGCATGATTGGCTCTGGATTTTGCCGTGAGGCGCAGATAGCGCGCTTCCCAAATTGTGGACCAAATCCAACACCATCTCCGGCCCTCCCTGTGTGGAGCTTTGCATGTTCTCCCTGTGCTTCCGTGGCTTTTCTCTGGGCACTTCGGTTTCCTCCGACATCCCATAAACATGCATGGTAGGCCGATTGAGCACTCTGAATTGCCAATTGTCACGGAGCGGATGGAGCAGGGCGACCAAATGCAGCTTGGACCAGGGTTTATTCAGCAAAACAAACTAACAGACTCAGCAAACTGACATGACTTAACAAAACAACAAGAAGACTAACGGACAGGGACGTGAAACAAAGGACGTGAAGACATTAATGATCCGACGGGGAGTGAGGGGCAGACAGGAATTAAATACGCGACAGGTCACAAGAGGCAGGTGAGAATGACCACACTAATCATGGGCACACAGGAGGGGAGGGGCGAGCACACAGACAGAAATCATGACAACAAACACAGTAAAACGGCTGGGGACAAGACGTGACACCAATAGATGTGAGTGCAAGTGCAGATGGTTGTTTGTCTCTGTGTGCCCTGCGATTGGCTGGTAACCAGTTCAGAGTGTCCCCTGCCTACTGCCCAATGACTGGAATAGGCTCCAGCACGCCCGCGACCCCTGTGGGGACAAGCGGTACAGATAATGGATGGATGGATTGTAATAATTTTTAGCTCATTAAATCATGCTCTTTTGACACAAATTAATGTTTTAGATCCCAATTTTTTATGTCAGATTCTTCCCCTAAATTAAATCCTTCCTCATTTTATCTTTTTACTTTAAAATCATACACAACAAAACACCAATACCAGAAAATAATAACCCATAGTCCTTTCGTTGTTTATGATCACTGAGTGGGCACAGTAGTATTTGCAGAGTTCATAGTGAATAGACAGAGCTCACCAGTAGTCCGTGGGCTGTTGCCTTTCCCCGTGCAGCGTCACTGGCAGCATTTCTGATCTGAGCGTCCCTAGTCCTTGGTGTGCGGGAGTTTAAGTGAGGAAGTGTCTGTGTCACTGATAATCTAATTAACGGACACCTGAGCGCACGCGAACCGGGAAGGGACATGGGAGATTGCACTCGCACCCGAGCAAGAGCGCCTAGCCCGTACGTGTTCCCGTTCATATGCGCCTTTTCCTTGTGGCTCGCTTCGAGGCGCGCAGGTCCCCGCGACAGAAGGAATTAAGAAATAAATATCAAAATTTGCTTTCTGGGGTCTTTAATTGAATAAAAAGACAGAATACAGTTAAAGCAAATTACAGTCCTAGGAGTTTTCTCTGACATCTATGGTAACTCTTCGTTTGTTTTAGATTTAGCAAATCGAAGAAGATATATTCCGTGTTTATTTGATAAAACTGTAGACAAATGAACCTAGGATGACAGCCAATAATACACAGCAACAGAAGATCATCATTTGTTTCTTCGCAGCATGCAAGAGAAGGACAAACACAAAACATGTAAGTATACAACAAAGAAATATCCATAACATCATCTATGATTGACATACTTGACTTATAAGTTTACCTCGTTCTGTTTATTGTGTGTAACTTCAATTATTTGTATATCAAAGCAACTTGTACTGAACAGAAATGAATGCAAATCCCATGAACTCATTTGATACCAGTCATTTTCACTGGCGCAACCACCTAAATACCAATCTTACTGGATTTTGACTGAGTTTTCAAAGTCCACAGAATATTAGACAGCTGGACGGACGCCAATGGAAAATGAACTGGCCCCTTTGTGTGCAGCGCAACTCGACTCAATATAAACACTACAAAGAACTTCCTTGCTGCTTTTCCTGATATTGCATTGGGTCACTGTCGGAGAAAAAAGCCCAGTACTGATTTGTAAACCTTCGTCCTGAAAGCAGATGTAATATAATCAGCTAAATTTTAACTAATTAGATTTGTGTGAATATTTTTTCCTTAGAAGAAAATGAACACGCGTTGAAGAGGTTAGACACAAATAATTACCGTATTGGCATGAATATAAGACGACCCTAAATATAAGACGACCCCCCCTCTCTTTCAGGACTCAAGTTTGAAAAAATACTTTTTGAACACCAAATTTAATTTTATACAGCAAATAATTACAGGCTGTTAGGGTCCTGAACTCTCTCCCCCCTTCTGCGTAGTGTCCTGTACTTTTGCGCTTTGTTCTGACTGTCTGCTGTGCACTCTTGCTCCGTTTTGCTCCTCTTATTTACCGTGTTATTTGTTTATTTATTATTTATTCATCACTCTTAGTGTTCATTGTTCGTGCCTTCTTGTTTTTATTTTGCGTTGTTTACTTCTATGTTTATCGTGTACTGTGTCTCGTCACCGTTGGATAGGGGAAACGTAATTTCGATTTCTTTGTGTGTCTTGGCATGAAGAGATTGACAATAAAGCAGACTTTGACTTTGACTTTTTTCATAGTTTGGGTGGGGGGTCGACTTATATGTGTTTTCTTTCAAGAATGTTCCCCCCCCCAAAAAAAGTGAAACCGCGATAAACGAACCGCGATGTAGCAAGGGATTGCTGTAATTTGAATTTCAAGTGACGTCAGCAGTGCGGCGCGGCGTGGCGCGGCGGTTGTTTACATAAAGGACAAAGATTGATCACGGGAAGACGAAGATGACGAAGGGCCCCACGTACTACCGGCATCATTAGCGGCTTTGTTTCTAAGTGACACGGCGGACAAAGAGTTTGAAGGATTTAAGGATTTGGAGTGACACAGAAGGTTTGAAAAAATGTTATGGCTTTTACCCACGCCCGGTCCTACTCTACGGAGCTCTCTTTCACCTCCGTGGATTGAAGTCGGGGGCCGGCGCTCGGCGGGTGGCTGTCCAGGGACGGTGGATGGGGCTCGGACATGGCTTTTACGCACGGCCGGTCCTACTCTACAGAGCTCTCTTTCACCTCCGTGGATGGAAGTCGAGGGCCGGCGCTCGGCCACGTGGCTGTCCGGGGACGGTGGACGCCCGGTTCTATCCTATAGATCTCTCTTCCACCTCTGTGGCTGAAAGTCCACGCCGCCACACGCCTGGAAGTTTGTTTTGTTAAATAAAGAGCAGTTTACCAAACCCACGTCTTTCCTTGTACTTTGTTAAGGCTACAATATAGTTATATACTAGATCTGTAGAATAACGACGAGGCTGACGTCAGTTGACAAAGGACGAGGAATTTGATCGATGGATTTAATGATTTAGAGTGCACAGATGGTTTGATAATGTTATTGCTTATATAATAGTTATTTGATTTCTAATTTATATATCGTTGTATGGGCCTGTGTGTCACAACCGTGCCAGAGCACGGGCTGCCTGCACTTCCCTCGGCCACACCCCTTTCGTTACCGTAATGTCTGTCACCTGGTTCCTCTTGTTACCCTGTGTATTTAAGCCCTGCCCGTGTATTTCTCCCGGTCGGTGTCTACTGCTGTGATCCGTCCCTGTCCGCGCCCAGTGTTCCTGTCGTTTGGTTTTCCACGGTCTGTCTGGAGGCTCACGGTCAGAATTTTATCCTTGTCCAAGTGTCCATGTATCCAAGTGTCCAAGAAGACTTCTGTCTGTTTGCTGGCCGTGAGTCTCTATCCCGTTTGTGTCTTCGTTTCCCCACCTGACTCCCTTCCCACTCCCTTTCCCTTCAATAAATCCAAGTCCAAGCTGCATTTGGTCGCCCTGGCTCACCTCATTCCTGACAGAAGACACCGACCAACACAGCGACCAGCGCTTGGACCCCCCTCCACCACCAGCTTCCGTTGCCAAAGCCAAAGCCAAGCCGAAGCCATGCCAAGCCAAAGCCAAGCCAAGCCAAGCCAAGCCAAGCCAAGCCACAGCCGGGCCACAGCCAAGCCACAGCCAAGCCACAGCCAAGCCACAGCCAAGCCACAGCCCAAGCCACAGCCCAAGCCACAGCCCAAGCCACAGCCCAAGCCACAGCCGAGCGAAGCCACAGCCGAGCGAAGCCACAGCCGAGCGAAGCCACAGCCGAGCGAAGCCACAGCCGAGCGAAGCCACAGCCGAGCGAAGCCACAGCCGAGCCGAGCCGAGCCAAAGCCGAGCCAAAGCCGAGCCAAGCCAAAGCCGAGCCAAGCCAAGCCAAGCCAAGCCAAGCCAAGCCAAGCCAAAGCCGAGCCAAGCCAAAGCCGAGCCAAGCCAAGCCAAGCCCCATCTGCGACGCCATCGGACCCGTGGCCGCCATCGGTTCCCCAAGTCGCCGCCCGAGTGCGGTTCATGTCCCCCAGGTCGCCGCCCAAGTGCGGTTCATGTCCCCCAAGTCGCCGCCCGAGTGCGGTTCATGTTCCCCAAAGTTGCTGCCGATTGCGCGTCAGGCCCCCAGTGTGTGCCGCGAGTGTGGCCCTGGGCCCCTGACCTCCGCTGAGTGCAGTTCTGTTCCCCAAGTTCCTGCCGATTGCGCGTCAGGCCCCCAGTGTGTGCCGCGAGTGTGGCCCTGGGCCCCTGACCTCCGCTGAGTGCAGTTCTGTTCCCCAAGTTCCTGCCGATTGCGCGTCAGGCCCCCAGTGTGTGCCGCGAGTGTGGCCCTGGGCCCCTGACCTCCGCTGAGTGCAGTTCTGTTCCCCAAGTTCCTGCCGATTGCGCGTCAGGCCCCCAGTGTGTGCCGCGAGTGTGGCCCTGGGCCCCTGACCTCCGCTGAGTGCAGTTCTGTTCCCCAAGTTCCTGCCGATTGCGCGTCAGGCCCCCAGTGTGTGCCGCGAGTGTGGCCCTGGGCCCCTGACCTCCGCTGAGTGCAGTTCTGTTCCCCAAGTTCCTGCCGATTGCGCGTCAGGCCCCCAGTGTGTGCCGCGAGTGTGGCCCTGGGCCCCTGACCTCCGCTGAGTGCAGTTCTGTCCCCCAAGTCGCCACCGAGTGCGGTTCTCTGCCCCTAGTTGCCGCCGCCCGAGTGCGGCTCTCTGCCCCTGAGCGCCGCCCCCCGAGTGCGGCTCTCTGCCCCTAGGCGCCGCCCCCCGAGTGCGGCTCTCTGCCCCTAGTCGCCGGCCCCCGAGTGCGGCTCTCTGCCCCTAGTCGCCGCCCAAGTGCGGCTCTCTGCCCACCCGCCCACCCGCGTGCCGTCGTGAGGGATTGGATTTTGGGACGTCGGGAGCCGTCCCTTGTGGGGGGGGTACTGTCACAACCGTGCCAGAGCACGGGCTGCCTGCACTTCCCTCGGCCACACCCCTTTCGTTACCGTAATGTCTGTCACCTGGTTCCTCTTGTTACCCTGTGTATTTAAGCCCTGCCCGTGTATTTCTCCCGGTCGGTGTCTACTGCTGTGATCCGTCCCTGTCCGCGCCCAGTGTTCCTGTCGTTTGGTTTTCCACGGTCTGTCTGGAGGCTCACGGTCAGAATTTTATCCTTGTCCAAGTGTCCATGTATCCAAGTGTCCAAGAAGACTTCTGTCTGTTTGCTGGCCGTGAGTCTCTATCCCGTTTGTGTCTTCGTTTCCCCACCTGACTCCCTTCCCACTCCCTTTCCCTTCAATAAATCCAAGTCCAAGCTGCATTTGGTCGCCCTGGCTCACCTCATTCCTGACACTGTGGAATATTTTGAAGTGCAAGCGCTGTCAGCGGCGCGCACCCATTGTTGACAAAGGACGATGGATGGATTTAATGAATTAGAGTGGCACAGATGGTTTTATAAACGTGTTATTTATGTAATAGTTTTTTCAAAATAACTGAATGTTACATCAGGGCCGTTCTCAGCTCTTCGTTTGTGTTCATGTCACATTAGCATACCTATCGTTTAGCCTGTTGTTGCTCGTTCATGACTGTTCTTGGTGTTGGAATTTGTCGAATAAATTGCCCCCCAAAATGCGATTTATACTCCGGAGCAACTTATATATGTTTTTTTTTCACTTTTTTGGGCATTTTATGGCTGATGCGACTTGTACTCCGGAGCGATTTATAGTCCAAAAATTACGATACATCTGAAAGAAAGGATTATAACAATAAAGTCGAGAGAAAAAGCATGTTAATTTGCCTCATTCAAATCATGTAAAAACTGTATCACATCTTAATATCTGAACATTTAAATATGTAAACTAAAGTGCAATCACATTTGTAAATGAATGGCTTCTGGTTTTTGGAATGTAAATAAACCAATCTACTGTGATAAAACAACAAATTTGCAATAACTGCCTTAACCATCAAAGTGAAGTCTAACTGTAACTGACAGTTACAGCACTGAGTCCGAGTCCGGCAAAAATGACCGAGTCCGACCAAGTCCGAGTCCCCGAGTCCGAACCGAGTCCACAGCCCTGGTAACTGTAGTCTTGAAACAAATCTGAATAAGGAAAAACATTGCAATAAAATAATTCAAAACTGCCACCGCTATTGTTGGGGAGTCTGAGGACTGTGTAGGGCATAGGTCGGCAACCTCTGACTCTGACATGTGGCTCTTTCATCCTTCTGTTGTTGCTCCCTGTGACTTTGGAAAATAATGAGTATTTTATAAAAATTAAACTTTATTTTAGTTTGTTCATTTTGAAATATAAGTGTGAATTTGAAGATTATGGTAAACTTGTAACATTAAAATTAAACGTTTTTAATATTTTTACCGCCCAAAATATGCGTCACATCCGCCGATGTGCGACATTCGAATTGCTGGCGTCCCTCACATCTGGCAGCCGTCGTTTTTCCAGCACACTACCAGCGTGATAACTATATATTAAGTGAAGTAGTCCTTTTTTTTAACTGTCTGCATACTCCAGTCCACGCAATGGGACAGAAGCAGACTGCGCATTTTTTCGGTTTGCATTGTTCGTTCAGTGCTGGTGGATAATATTTGGATATGTTTGGATTTTTCTCATTAATAAGAGGACAGGTGACTGCAGGCAGCTTGCATTTTTTGTTCAGTGGGTTGGGTAAGTTTGGATTTTTATTTCTTAAATACGAGGACTCAAATAGACACCGGGTATTTTATTTGAAATTAAGCATCAACCAAGTGTAAAATGCTTTTTGTTACATGCAGAAATAAAATTCTTTGTTCTCTGCAGCAGTTCGTTGATTTCATTTTCATAAATGCAATAGTTTTTTGTACATAGCATAATATACCATTGAGAGCGTCCTCTCCAGCTGTATTGCTGTTTGGGGTGGCGGCTGCACTGACTACAACTTGAAGGCCCTGCAGCGCATAGTGAACACGGCTGGTAAGATTATTGGTGCTTCGCTCCCCTCCTTGAAGGACATTTACACCTCCCATCTCACCCGCAAGGCGACCACGATTGTGAGTGATGTGAGTCACCCCGCTCACTCTTTGTTCGAGCTTCTGCCCTCTGGGAAGAGGTACAGAAGCCTGCGCTCCCGCACCACCAGACTCTCAAACAGCTTCATACTCCAGGCTGTTAGGATCCTGAACTCGCTTCCCCGTTCTGGGTAGCGTCCTGTACTTTTACTGTCTGTATGCACACTGGCTCTTGTTTGTTGTGTTATCTGTTTATTTATTATTTATTATTACTCTTATTATTTATTGTTTGTGCCATCTTGTTTTTTATATTGCGTCGTTTACTTGTATGTCTATCGTGTAATATGTCTTGTCACCGTGGGATAGAGAAAACGTAATTTCGATGTCTGTGTGTCTCGGCATGTGAAGACGTTGACAATAAAGCAGACTTTGACTTTGATATACATGCATAATATATATAATGATGTCAAAATGGGTTGTGGCTCCGCGTGCTTTCTTTTCATTGGGGGGCGGGCCCAAATGGCTCTTTGAGTAAAAAAGGTTGCCGATCCCTGGTGTAGGGGGTTGGAGGGTTATGCTCTTTTTGCCCCCGGGTGTCGGTCAGAACACAGGAGGGTAGACATGATACAGTTTTGATTGCTTTACTGAATTATTGGCAAAAAAGTAAAAGTCACTGTGGCTCATAGGGGCATACAGGCAAACTGGCAAAAGGGTATAGGCACACATTTGGTCGCAAGGATGTGAGAGCAAGTGTGTGTAGTGTACATGGGTGAGTCTTTGGGTGTGTGAATGTGATTCTTGTGTGTGTGATTATTGTATGAAGCGTGTGAAGGGTGTGTGGTGTGTAGTGTGTGTGTGTCTGCAACAGACAGAAATACAGCACGTAAGTCAACGCTCAACTTCTGACTTCACACAACACTAGTAGACGGCACACATTACATTACTAACTGCGCGTAACGGTTCCACCATACTAAATAACCATAAATGAAATACTCTCAGCAACACACCAAACAAAAGTCATCGAGACAACAAAATACATTTGCTGGCGATCGTTTGTCGCCGTGCCGCTGAGTAACGGCTACTCGTACGATGCGAGGAAAACTTAGGAGCGCACCGAAGCTATCAATCAAACGGCACACACACGAAACAAACTGCACAACAGTAGACAGTAGTAACAATGAAATGTATATACTCACTTTGTGTCAAAGACGCACACGATCACAGCAACATACTCAGTCGATACCAGCAACCTTTAACTTACTACTGCGCACAAGATCCAACAATCGCGATAAGCTGAGGTAACTCACGCGAGACTTAAGGCGCGGTGACGTAACTTTCCAAAATTTTAACATCATAGGAACCTTTCTAACAGCTATTTTTATTTTTCTTCTTTGTGACAGGGGTTTGCATTTGCCTGGGGAGTTATGTTCAGCATCCGCTTTAAAGATATCTGGCGCCATCTAGCCCAGCGCCGCCTGTACTTCCTGTGGAAACTCAGGCGAGCGAGCGCTCCTCCGGCCGTCATGACTGCATTTTACCGCGGCACCATTGAGAGCGTCCTCTCCAGCTGTATTGCTGTTTGGGGTGGCGGCTGCACTGACTACAACTTGAAGGCCCTGCAGCGCATAGTGAACACTGCTGGTAAGATTGCTGGTGCTTCGCTCCCCTCCTTGAAGGACATTTACACCTCCCATCTCACCCGCAAGGCGACCACGATTGTGAGTGATGCGAGTCACCCCGCTCACTCTTTGTTCGAGCTTCTGCCCTCTGGGAAGAGGTACAGAAGCCTGCGCTCCCGCACCACCAGACTCTCAAACAGCTTCATACTCCAGGCTGTTAGGATCCTGAACTCGCTCCCCCGTTCTGCGTAGCGTCCTGTACTTTTACTGTCTGTACTGTCTGTATGCACACTGGCTCTTATTTGTTGTGTTATCTGTTTATTTATTATTTATTATTACTCTTATTATTTATTGTTTGTGCCTTTTTGTTTATGATGTTTTTTACTTTGCGCTATGCTTGCTGGCTCCGTTTTGCTCCTCTTATTTATTGTGTTATCTGTTTATTTATTATTTATTCATCACTCTTACTATTGATTGTTTGAATTTTTGCCTTCTTGTTTTTATATTGTGTCGCGTACTTGTATGTCTATCGTGTTATGTGTCTCGTCACCGTGGAATAGAGAAAAACGTAGTTTCGGTCTCTTTGTGTGTTGTGACATGTGGAGAGATTGACAATAAAGCTGACTTTGACTTTGACTTTGAATAGGTATAATGTCTAGACCCCGAATGTAAGACAACCCCCACTTTTCCAGTCTTATTTCAATGCAAAAAACACCGTCTTATACTCAGGCCAATACTAACTGTGATACGAGGCAAATGGCAATTGGGGTGCCCTCAGCTCCCATACCATAAACCTTTCCCACACTACAAAAAAAACATTCTTTCAACTCTGGAGCACATCATCAACCATTGCAGTCTACAAAGACTGTGCCATCCTTATGTCATTATCACAAAATTGTTTCTTTTTTTGGGCTAGTACATTGTCAGCATTCATCTCAATTTCATTTCACGCAGTTAATTATTAATAAATTAATCACTCAGAGCCCAACTTGCCATAGATAGAATTTCAACTTTTCAATAAATACACGATTGCAAATGTATATCTTTGTCCACGTCAGAGTTTGGGAAGTTGGAACATGATGACAAAACACAGGAACTTTGTGTTCAATATCATGACTTGCCAAATGGGTTAGGGTTAACAATTTTGTTTATTTCATCCCACCCAATTTCAACCAGCAATTTACATCACCTAGCTTCATAATTACACTTCTATGTTACTTTTGCGACCACAAAAAAACCCAAGAGTGACATTTTAAGTCGTACAGCAATAACATGGTCGTTTATATTTTTTTATGTCCAAGTGTCTGAATAATCAGGATTCTTGAAAGTTTGTGATCTTGAGAGTTCATAAGAGTCGTTATAATACAAGTTGAGAAATTGCAATGACGTATTTTTATACAGGCCAAGCCCTGCTTGGAATGTTAGACATAATATGGCAGATGCAGTCATAACTCACAGTACATTTGTGTTGTTGACATGTCGACACTGGCATTGTTTTAGCAATGACAGGTGTTGGGGTTGACAAATTATTTTTATCATATGATTATGTTGTAATGTTGACTAGAATCATTAACTTTGTTAAAACCTTCCACCTTTCAATGACTCGTTGAAACTTTCCACATTCAGTTGTTGGAACTTTCCAAATGATGTGGAAACATTCTTGCGTAGTTAGTTATCTAAAATGCTCCACTAATATCTGTTTCCACAACCTTGTAAAACAAAGAGCTAAGACCCTCTGCACTCATTCCAGTTTGCAGAGGTGACCCTCGAAAACTGTTCACTCTCACCCCTATCCTGCTTTCTCTCAAAATATTCTCTTGCAAGACGCGAAGGTCAGACTACTTTCAAACACCTCTGTATCACACAGGGTGCTGATGGCTTTCTCTGCTTGCAAGCGTAAAATGGGCAAACTGTCTCACGTGGTTCTTGCATAAAAGGTAGAGTGGGCAAAACTCTATCAACAGGGTATCTGCGGGGTTGTAAAACGTATTACAAGATCGTAAATGAAGGCCATTAAAAAGTATGATTAAGTAGTAAATGCCATCTGACGAGGTATTACATTTTTGAACAGCTATCCACCTGTAAGGTCTATTCTCTAAAAATCACGTAATTTCATTTATTATGTACTAAATCATAGTATGTGCGAGCAGGACCTGTGTCCTACAGTATGTTGTAGTTTGTGGCGTTAATGCAATGCTGTGGATGCCAACAACCGTAAAATAAAGTCCAATTTCGTCTATCAGTTTGCGTGCACGATAAAAACGTCATCACATTAATTCGTGCCTACACAATATTCCCTGGTAATGGAGGCAAAAGGAAGTCATGGGGAAATGTACGTTTTTCGATATCTGACTGGATGACGTTATATTTAAAGACTGGCTTAGGCCAGTTATTGATAACAACCGAGAGGCTTATTGTCTGTATATAGTGTACAGTAATCCCTTGTTTATCGCGGATAATTGGTTCCAAGACCACCCGCGAATATCCGCAAAGTAGTGTCACCCTTTTCTTAACATACATACAGTGTTTGTGTATCAATAAGTGTATATTAAACCATACAAGTGCATATATATATATATATATATATATATAACGTTTTTTCCATGTATAATGCGCAAAATGTAACTAATTTATTGTCCTAAAATCTGGGGTGCACATTATACATGGGTACAATTTTTTTTTTTTTTTTTTTTTTTTATTTTTTTGTAAGAAAATCATGGTACAACCATTTTTGAAGAAAATCTTGTCACGGATGGAGTGTGGAAAGGAGCAGGGCGACCAAGTGCAGCTTGGACCAGGGTTCATTGGAGGAACTCAAAACACAGACTTGGTAAACTAACATAACTCTCTAACAAAACCAACAACAGGACTGACCGACAAAGACGTGGAACAAAAAGACAGGGTGACATTACCGAAGACAGGAACAGAAACCTGTGTTATTGTCAAATATTGTTTGTTTTTTAATCTCCATCGCGGACTGGACGTCATACGGAGGCAGTATCACTGCGCATGCGCACTATGGATCGGATGCGAATACCGTTTTTTTCCATGTATAATGCGCCCCCATGTATAATACGCACCCTAAAAATGGCATGTTGATGCTGGAAAAAAGCCTGTACCCATGTATAATACGCACCCAAATCTCGACTCCTACTTAAGTCGGTTAACTTAAAATTATTTCAGAAAAAAGATCATATTTGGGAACAACCGGATGTTATTCTGCCGGTCAGTATCACTGCGCATGCGCTAGCAAACTCGATAGCGAAGAAATGTTTCGGATTTGTGTAGGGTACATTGTGACAGCAAACAAGCAGATGATTGAGCAAGCGTCTGATACGAGAGCATTGTGTTCGTATGGAGTGTGTTTGACGTGAACAGCAGAGAAGAAAGCGCATCTGTAATGGCGGCCTCCGTATCATATCCGGATTTGAAAAAAAAAATATACAAATTATTTTTTTTTGTACCCATGTATAGTGCGCACCCCAGATTTTAGGACAATAAATTAGTTAAATTTTGCGCATTATACATGGAAAAAAACGGTATATACTAGATCTGTGGAATAACGACGAGGCTGACGTCAGGGCGTCCTTTGTTGACAAAGGACGAGGAATTTGATTGATGGATTTAATTATTTGGAGTGACACAGATGGTTTGATAATATTATTGCTTATATAATAGTTATTTGATATATAATTTATATATCGTTATATGGGCCTGTGGAATATTTTGAAGTGAATTGTTGACATAAAGGACGATCAATGAATTTAAAGAACTGGAGTTACACATGGCCCGCGATGTCCTGCACAGCAGTGTAAGCAGGCTGCAAACACAGCATCCACATGCCCTCCTTATTACCGGGGACTTCAATCATGCCTCTCCTTCATCCACACTTCCAACTTTCAGCCAATATGTCACCTGCAGCACCAGAAGAAATAAAACACTGGACCTTTTTTATGCCAACCTTAAGGAGGCATATACATCATCCCCCCTCCCCCCCTTGGAAAATCTGATCACGATCTGATCCACCTTCTCCCCCTGTATCAGCCTCTGGTGAACAGGCAACCAGCAGTCACCCACACCAGACAGATCTGGTCTGAAGAATCTCTGGAGACTCTTCAGGACTGTTTTGAGACCACGGTGTGGGACGTGTTCCGTGAGGACTACGGGGACGACATCGACGGTCTCACCAGCTGTGTCACAGGCTACATTAACTTTTGTGTAGACTCCACCATACCCACCAAAACAGTCAGAGTTTTTGCAAACAGCAAACCTTGGATCACCCCTGAGATTAAAGACCTGCTCAGGGACAAAAGGAGGGTCTTTAAATCAGGAGACAGGGACCTGCTGAAGACGGTGCAGAGGGACTTGAAGAAGAAGATCAGGGAGGGGAAGAGCAACTACAAGAGGAGGATGGAAGACCAACTGCAGCGGGACGACGTCAACAGGGTCTGGAGGAGCCTGAACACCATCTCAGGACGTAGCAACTCTAGACCTGCGCTGGACAAGGATCAGGAGTGGGTGAATGACCTGAACCGGTTCTTCAACCGGTTTGAACAACCACCCACTCCTCCCAAGCCACCCACCCAGCCCTGCTTCCCCCGACTGGAGCCTCTTCTGCTCCGAGGACTCTCACCTCAACCCCGCCCCCTGCTACCCCCCCTCCAAAACCCCCCAGCCCACTCTCAACTCCACCAAACCCACCAACCATCCCCCCTGCAACCCAAAACCCAGCATGGTGCTCTCCACAGCCCAGGTGGAGAGAGGACTGGCCAGGCTCAAGGTGAAGAAGGTGACGGGTCCAGATGGCATCACCTCCAGGCTGCTCAGATCCTGCTCCGGGCAACTGTGCAGGATTGTGGAGCACATATTCAACATGAGCCTGAGACTGCACAGGGTACCACAGCTGTGGAAGACGTCCTGCGTGGTACCGGTGCCCAAGTCATCTCGTCCCAGTGACTTCAACCATTACCGGCCGGTGGCCCTGACATCCCACCTGGCGAAGACCCTGGAGAACAAACTGCACCATGCTGGAGCCTGCCAGCAGCTGACGTCATGGGTCCTGGACTTCCTCACAAACAGACCACAGTTTGTGAAGACAGGAGGCCGTGTTTCTGACACAGTGGTCTGCAACAGAGGAGCTCCACAGGGGACCGTCCTGGCCCCCCTCCTCTTCACCATCTACACAGCTGACTTCACCCACCACACATCGACCTGCCACCTCCAGAGGTTCTCGGACGACTCCGCCATCGTCGGTCGCATTAACGACGGAGACGAGATGGAGTACCGAGGGCTGAATCACAGATTCGTGGACTGGTGCCAGCGGAACCGCCTCCAGATTACCTCTGGAAAAACAAAGGAGCTGGTGGTGGACTTCCGCCGGCGCAAAATCCCCCCCTTGCCGGTGAACATCCAGGGAACGGACGTAGAGATTGTGGACTCTTACATGTACCTGGGTGTTCACCTGAACAATAAACTGGACTGGACTGGTAACACTCAGTGTGGTAACACTTCCATCCTCCAATACAAGAAGGGCCAGAGCAGACTCCACCTGCTGCGCAGACTGAGGTCCTTCGGAGTGAGGCACGGCCTCCTGAGGACCTTCTACGACTGTGGTGGCGTCTGCTATTTTTTATGGGGTGGTCTGCTGGAGCAGCGGCATCACTGCAGCGGAGAGGAAGAGGCTGGACAAGGTGGTGAAGAAAGCCGGCTCTGTCCTGGGCTGCAGTCTGGACCAGGTGGAGGTGGTGGGGGAGAGGAGGATGGTGGCTAAGCTGTCCTCCATCATGGACAACGTCTCCCACCCCCTTCATAAGACTGTCAGAACCCTGGAGAGCTCCATCAGTGACCGGCTTCGTCACCCACGATGCACCACCGAGAGGCATCGCAGGTCCTTCCTCCCTGCTGCCATCAGACTGTACAACCAGGCTAATCACTGTAGCTAACGGACAATATTAAGTGCAATAATGTGCAATAACCGTATGTGCAATCATATGTGCAATACCTGTCTACCTCAGACTCTTTTTACCTGTTTTTGTCTTCCTTTGCACTATTTTTTTTATCTAATATTTTTTTTATCTCCACTGTATATTGTGTATATACTGTCCATATTTTTTTAAATTATATATATCTTATACTTTACTTTTTTAAATCCTTTACCCCCTTCCCCGCATGCGTGTGTGTGTATATTTTATGTGTACTGCTGCTCACACAGGAGTTTCCCCATTGAGGGAATAATAAAGGATTATCTTATCTTATCTTATCTTTATAAACGTGTTATTTATGTAATAGTTATTTGAATAACTCTGAATGTTATGTCAGGCCCGTTCTCAGCTCTTCGTTTGTGTTTATGTAACGTTAGCATACCTATCCTTTAGCCTGTTGTCGCTTGTTCATGTCTAATCTTGGTGTTGGATTTTGTCGAATAAATTTCTCCCAAAATGCGACTTATACTCCGGAGCGACTTATATATGTTTCTTTTCACGTGAATATTGTCTGGATGAGGCTGAATGCCGTCACGTCGTGCATGGAGTCAAACCCTAGCCAACAGTTAAGGATTAGGGGTGTAAATTGCGGGTTTTGTCATGATACGATATATCGATAAAAAGAATCACAATACGATATTTGCCGATATCTTAAAGCCTGCTGTGATTCATTCACGATACATCACGATATAGTGCTTTGCGATCGATATAGAACAATATCCTGATTTATAACAATTCATACGCAAAATCAACAAGGTACTGCAAACTCTTTATTTAGGAAATTACAAAGTGCTTCCAAACGAATGAGTTGAAGCCCAAAGGGGAGCAACTTTCCTCGTCTTCTAGGACACTAGCCATAGCACCAGCCCGGGAGCCGCGTAGTTGTCGGCTCCCCTTTCACGTGCCTGCTCCCGGAAAGAGGAAGCAAGCAAAAATGAACTGGATTTCAAAATAAAGTCGTGTCTAATGTCCGAGGTAAAAAACGGGCGATATAGATCGATGTTTACGTTTAGCATCGATGCCAACAAATCGTAGAGCATTATATCGATTAATCGATGTGTATCGATGAATCGTTACACCCCTATTAAGGATACATCGACGGGGTGGGCAGTTTAACGTTTCAATCTTCTGCAGTAGTGGGACGGCTACATCACCGCAAACCTCCACAGCTCCCCACCAATCGCCAAAAGCTTTGCGTGCAGCAAGGACAGACTGGCTATGTCAAGTTTTGTTTAGCGTCATACTTCAAGAAGAAGAAGCGAGTTACGAGTGACACAGAGAAAAAATGAACATACACATTAGGTTTTTAGAGAATGACTGTGTGATTTCAAGATATTTTGGTTTCAAATTCCTGGGTCCTGCAAAGATAGATGATCTGTCACAGCACATAATTTCCAGTTGTAAGAGAGTGAACAACAATAAATAATAAATATACAGAATACAATACAGTTTAGGAAAATATAATTTTTCTAACTTCATTTCTGATGTTGTACTTAAGGAAAATGTAATGCCATAGTTGTAGGCTAAGATCAATCATCTATATTGCAACAGTGGGATGTCCTCTTTCTACCTTTAACAATGAAGAAACATTTTGTCCTTTCATTGCACTTACCCACTCAGAAAGTTGCGTGAGAAAATACAATAATCTGTAACTTTATTTGTAATCCCTATCCCTGAAGTTTGAAAGGTTGTCATATTTGCAACTCAAAGTTGTGTTGGTATTAAATTCCATTTGAGAATTTATGTACGTATATTCCCTGAATGAACTCTTCACTGTTTTTTAAGGCCTCCAGATGCAGACATCTCCATTTTAGTGTGGAGATCTCTACACAGGGAGGCCTCCTTCTGATTCAGATCAAATAAATTAGTTGTGATTATTACTTTTTTTTTATACTGATCTCAATTGATACACATTCAAATATGTTTCTACCACCACTGACAATCTAATGTCTCTATATAAAGCACTCCACTAGATTTGTTGATCTTTCTCTTGTGGACAAATACCATCTTTAGTCCAAGTTTCTGATTAATTAATTTTAAAGGGCTTATCCCAATGTCAATAGATATTCCTGTATTGTTTCAAAGTTGGCATTTAAACTCCTGCTCTTGCAATGAATTGCGGACAGCTTTCCTTCCAAATAAATGCGGCTAACCATCCACCATCCAAGATTAATAAAGATACTGGTTAATCTTGGATGGTGAATTATTTCCAAGTTTATGTTGTCATAGCGTTAGCCAAATCCAACAGTTCTTGCAGTTCAATTTGATTGTGGCATGAGCTGGGGCTATGGAATTTTTTTCCATAGGTCTTGACATACCTCAATTTGCCAATTTGTCCAACTCCTCCAGTACTCTGATCTGGACCGGTGTGGTATTCTCTGTAGATGATCCATTTGGCTTTATGTAGATTTTGCAGTTGGATGTCCAAAAGTCTTTAGTTGACGGGCTCGCCAAGCAATCAACAGATGAAGTTTGTTTGCTGAGATTCTCATTGATATAATCATTTGATTCCATCAGATTTTTTCCGTTTCAGTAAAACGATTTTGTGCTTTCTGCTTGTGAATGTAAGTAGCACGGCACAGTTGTCGTGACTCAACTACCGGTGACTCCTCTCTTGGGAAGCAGGTGGCATCAGTTCACGTTTGTTTTTTTGATAAGAACTCCACCGCTTGCTGTTCCACGGATCGGTTGTAGTCATCATCCACATTGTTTTGGTGTCTCAGTGACCCGGCGTTGCTTCTTGGTGCGATCTTGAGACCAGTGATGATTACATATTTGGTCTTATTCTGCTCATCAAGCTCTTCTACACTGCTGGTGAGGGTTTTGATCAGCTGATCCTTCTTGGCATTCTCATTTTTGAGGAATTAGATCTCCTCCATCCTAGCTTCTATCCCCATCTTGATTTTCCAGAGCATTCTGGAAATGCTGCATTCTGGAAATGTAAGTGAATCTTCTTTGGCACCATCACTCTTTGATTTTTGTGGCAATAAAAGTTGGAGGTTTTCCATATTCTTTCTCTGTCTGCTTTAACAGGCTACATAATTTATGCAGCCTGGTAGTTGGTTTTTGGCTCATCAACAGTTTGCAGCTGTATCCTTGAGAGCGTCCTACCTGCTCAGCAGCCTGAACTGAAATGTCCTGTAAATTTGGATCCTGGTTTTTGGGTCAAAGCTCTGTGAGCACATTGAATATCAAGAGATACCTTCAGGTAAGAGACACTGCATGGTCAACTTCTTTCCATCCATCCATATTTTAAATTTCTTCCTTGCCCTCTGAAGGGTTATGATCAAGAGATGTCAAGAATATTTGTCAACTGTAGGGATGAATAGCCATTTGAGATGTTTCTGTGTTTTAGTCTATATAAATAAACTTGGCATGACATGATACTTGAACCTAGCCTACTAACATCGATATACCGTATTACCCCAAATATAAGACGGTGATTTTAGCATTGAAATAAAACTGAAAAAGTGGGGGTCGTCTTACATTCGGGGTCTAGACATTATACCCATTCACAACGCTAGATGGCGCCAGATATCTTCAAAGTGAATGCTGAACTTAACTCCCCAGGCCAAAGCGAACCCCTGTCACGAAGAATAAAAATAAAAATAGCTGTTAGAAAGGTTCCTATGATGTTAAAATTTTGGAGAGTTACGTCACCGCGCCTTAAGTCGGTAGCGGTAGCAGTTTGCATTGTTTTATTGCAATGTTTTTCCTTATTCAGATTTGTTTCAAGACTACAGTTACAGTTAGACTTCACTTTGATGGTTAATGCAGTTATTGCAATTTTGTTGTTTTATCACAGTAGATTGGTTTATTTACATTTCAAAAACCAGAAGCCATTCATTTACAAATGTGATTGCACTTTAGTTTACATATTTAAATGTTAAGTTACGTATTAATTTGTGATAGACAGTTTTTGCATGATTTGAATGAGGCAAAATAACATGCTTTTTTTCTCAAATATATTGTTATAATCTTTGGTTTCAGATGTACTGGGATTATTTTCTGTATAAACATTTAATTTGGTGTTCAAAAAGTCTTTTTTCAAACTTGAGTCTTGAAAAAGAGGGGGTCGTCTTATATTCAGTGTCGTCCTGTATTCGGGCCAATATGGTACTCATAATATTAAAAGTTGGCTTCAATTCAGACCAGGATCCTGGTTAAAGTAATATATTTTCCGCACTATAAAGTGCTTTGAGTTAAAAGCCGCAGACTCAACAATGGGGGCTATATCTGTACTTAACCCACATATTGTACAGCGCATTATAGGGCACATGCTGCCAAAAACATACGGTATACAAAAAAGGTAACAAGAGCAAGTCAGTGAGTTCGGTTGTACTTTATTCTATTTAGGAATATACTCATTATTAACCAGTTTTTATCCACAAAACCATAGATGTCCTCATCTTCTGCATCTGAATTAAACATGCCACGTTCTTTTTTGTCATTGTCTGTGTCAGTCTCGTTGTCAAGTTGCCTTTCAGCAATGATCCAGGATCTCCATAAAGGTTGAACAACAGTTAAACCTGATACCTTTACCCATGCATCTACAATCCATTCACATAACTTGCATAACTTGCTCAGCGCTGCCTCAGAGTGAATGTGTAAATGTGTTTGCCTTTGTTGTGAAACTTTCTCACGGAAGCTCTCTTACCATGTGCTGCCTCAACTGATGACCCGTAGCTTGTAAGTATGTTATTTCTCCAATGCTATTTTCAGGGGTCCTTAGCCAAACCAATGCACGAATCAGTATTTATCAGTTGAGGCGGCGGTAAGTACGTACTCTACATATTACGTATGTTCTCAGAGTGGTTTACCACTCCAGTGTACGTATTTTCCATATTGTGTAATGTCTTCTGATTGGTTAATCGCTGTCATTTTACATATTTTGAGTATTACGTACTGTTCTTTACGTATACGACCCTGTGTCGGCAGCCGCACAACATTTACTGATTTTGGATCTCGGGGCTGACAAAAGGCTCACCTTCTTAGAATGCGCCCTGTAGATTTGTCAGAAAATTAAAGGCTTTTAGGTGCACCTTATGGAGTGGAAAATACGGTAACCATTTTAATCTTAGGACTGACGATGGAAATAGGGACGGACTGTTGGCGGAAGCCCTTTTTCAATGAGAACTATGGACAGGGATAAATATACAGTCATCCTTCACTATATTGCGGTTCATTTATCATGGCTTCAGTACATTGCAGATTTTTTCCACCCCCCAAAAAAAATCAAAAATTAAAAATAAAATCTCTAAATTGAGGAATTATGGCACGAACGTTGCCCGCACACTAGCAGAAGGCAGGGAGTGCCCACACAATTGCAGTACGTACACTTGTACCTTGTTATAAAAAATATTCTAAAAACATTAACAGTATTGTACCTTGTAAGATTTTTTTTATAATAATAAGATTTCTAAAAACATATTTACAGTATGTAGACTTGTACCTTGTTATAAAAAAGTTAATAATAAAAGAGTTCTAAAACAATATTTACAGCATGTATACTTTAGCTACATCTACATATGTGACACACATACATCATCATCATCATCATCATCATCATCATCGGCGGTCACTCGGGACGAGTATGACGGTCTTCTTCTCAGGGTTGTCTACTTGTGGGTCCGCAGGTGGGCGTAGAGGCCAATCCGGGATCCACATATTTTTGTGCAGTGTGGGCAGGGGAAAGTGGTGGTGGGTTGCGGTCGTGCTGGAGCCTGTTTTTGTCTTTCCTTTCGGAGTTGTCGTTTGGTTTCTGCGACACGGCGGAGTTCCTTTTCGTGATGTGCTGCACCTTCTTGCACCGCTGCCCTCCAGCAGTTCCTGTTCAAGGCGATGCTCTCCCAGTCCCGAGATGTTATTTGGAATTTCTTGAGATTGGTCTTGAGGTTGTCCTTAAAACGTTTCTTTTGCCCGCCCGGGGCTCGCGGACCTCTCTCCAGCTGGGAGTATAACATCTGTTTGGGGAGGCGGGTGTCAGCCATGCGGATGAGATGTCCTGTCCATCGGAGTTGGTGCTGCATTATTAAGGTGGTGATGCTCGGTATCCTGGCTTCCTCCAGAACGCTGATGTTTGTGCGTCTGTCCTCCCATTTGATCCGGAGTATTTTCCTCAAGGTTCTCTGGTGGTGTTGTTCAAGAGCTCTTAGGTGCCTGCTGTAGGTTGTCCATGACTCTGCCCCGTAAAGTAAGTTGGGGAGAACCACAGCTTTGTAAACCAGGAGCTTGGTGTCAACCCGGAGGTCTCGGTCTTCAAAGACTCTTTTCCGGTGTCTGGCATAGGCTCCACTGGCACAGCTCAGGCGATGGTTGAGCTCGGAGTCAATGTCCGCTTTGGAGGAGAGAAAGCAGCCGAGGTAGGGGAAATGGTGAACATATTCAAGTGCAGTGTTGTCCAGATTTATGATGGGCGGAGTAGATGGCTGGTTGGGTGGGGGTTGATGTAACACCTGGGTCTTCTTGATGTTCACGGTCAGACCCAGGGCTCTGTATGCCTTAGCGAAGGAGTTCAGGATGCCCTGGAGGTCTTCTGCAGAGTGTGCTGCAATGGCATTATCGTCTGCATACTGGAGCTCCACGACCGTGGTGGTTCTGATCTTGGTTTTGGCTTTGAACCTGTTAAGGTTGAAGAGCCCGCCATCAGTCCTGTACCATATTGGGATTCCGTGTGGTAGTTCTTTGTTGATGAGGTGGAGTATGGCGGCAATGAAGACAGAGAACAGGGTGGGTGCAATAATGCATCCCTGTTTGACCCCTGTCTCTACAGTGAAAGGCTCAGTCAAGAAGCTGTTATTGAGCACTGTGGCTGTCATTCCGTCATGTAATAAACGCAGTATTCTGACGTATTTGTCCGGGCAACCATACCTCAGAAGGATGCTCCATAGGGCCTGGCGATCCACCGTGTCAAAGGCTTTTGTAAGGTCTATGAAAGCCATGAACAAAGGCTGTTTATGCTCACGGCATTTCTCCTGGAGTTGGCGTGCTGTAAAAATCATGTCTGCAGTGCCTCTAGATGGGCGAAAACCGCACTGCGATTCTGGGAGAATTTCCTCAGACAGTGCCAGTAGGCGATTGGCAAGAACACGAGCAAGTACTTTGCCAACTGTTGAAAGGAGCGAGATGCCCCTATAGTTTCCGCAATCTGCTTTGTCCCCTTTCTTGAAAATGGTCACTATCAGAGCATCCCTGTGCTCCGAGGGGAGTACTTCTTTTGCCCAGACCTTCAGAAAGAGGGAATGGAGGTGGCGCTGGAGCTCTAGTCCACCTTCCTTTAGGACCTCAGCTGGGATCCCATCTGGCCCAGAGGCCTTGTTGTTCTTCAGGCTCCTGATGGCATCTTGGACCTCTACTAAAGTGGGAGGTTCACCCATGTCTTCCCTGATGGGACTCTGAGGGATGTGACTGAGGAAATCTGACTGAGTTGTGCTGTCACGGTTGAGGAGTTCCTGAAAGTGCTCTCTCCACCGGTTGTTTATGGACTCATTGTCCTTCAACAGCTCCTGCCCGTCTTTAGAGCGTAGGGGTTTTTGCCCGCGATGGCTTGGGCCGTAGACAGCCTTAGTAGCGCTGAAAAAGCCTCTGGTGTCACCAGAGTCTGCCAAACTCTGGATTTCCAGTGCCCTTTCTGTCCACCAGGAGTTTTTAATCTGTCTCACCCGGCTCTGGACGTCAGCCTTGGCTTTGGAGTGGGCCTGTCTCTTTGCTGTGCAGGTGATGTCATTTTGCCAGACACGAAAGGTTTCCCTTTTCTTGGAGATGAGCTGTTCTATCTCTGTGTCGTTCTCATCAAACCAGTCCTGATGCTTTCTGGCCTTGTACCCGAGAGTGGCACGGCAGGTGTCGAGGATGGAAGACTTGAGCAGGCTCCAGTGTTCTTCGATGTCCTCAGGGTATTCCTGAATGAGGCTTTCTCCAAGAGAGGCCTGAAACAGCTGCAGGGCGGCAGTGTTGTTCAGGGTCTCGAGGTTTAGTCTCTGCCGGCTCAGCTTCTTTTGCAGTCTCCTCTTCCTCTTGAGTTTGATGGACATCGTGAATCGTATCAGGCGGTGATCTGTCCAGCAGGCCTCTGAATCCATCATGGCTTTTGTGATGCTCACGTCGCGCTGATCCCTGGCTCTGACAATGACATAGTCAATAAGATGCCATTGTTTAGAGCGAGGGTGTCTCCATGAACCCTTGAGTTTTTTCTTCTGGCGAAAGATGGTATTCGTGATGGTAAGGTCGTATTGAGCACATTTGCTAAGAAGCAAAACCCCGTTGGAGTTGATGTTTCCAATGCCTTCCTTTCCAATGGTGCCCTTCCAGAGGTGGTGGTCCCGGCCCACTCTGGCATTGAAATCTCCCAATATAATAATCTTGTCCTCTTTGGGGATTTTTGACAATACATCATCCAGACAGGCATAGAAGGCCTCTTTTCTGTCCTCATCGGAAGCAAGGGTAGGTGCATAAGCACTAAGAACTGTTGCCGTCTGGTTGTTGACCAGCACCAGACGGAGGGTCATCAGGCGCTCACTGATTCCCACAGGGAGTTCAGAGAGCTGACTGATCAGTTGGTTCTTGATGGCAAAACCAACCCCATGGATCCTAGGCTCATCTGTGGCCTTTCCTTTCCAAAATAAAGTGTATCCACCCTTTTCCTCCTTCAGATGACCTTCCTCTGCCCGCCGGGTTTCTGAAAGAGCAGCTATGTCAATCCGGCATCTTCTCAATTCCCTGGCAATGATGGCGGTTCTCCTCTCCGGCCTATCACTGGTTACACTGTCCATTAGTGTGCGCACATTCCATGCTCCAAAATTCATGTTTCTGTGTTTTCGACCGCATATTGGTGATCCCTCTGAACGCAGTAATCCAGTCGGGAGGTTTGAGGCAGGCTATGTTTAGGGCACCTTTTCTAGCCCCTTCCCCCTCAGGGGTGAGCAGAGTGGATCCTAAAAAGGGCTGCTCAGTCGTAGATGCAGCTACCAAAGAGCTCTATCTGCCTCGGTCCAAGAGCCCAACGATCATCTAACATCCACCGCCTGATGTGCCAGCTTGTGACTAGGGGCTTCCAGACTTCACAATCCTGCCCCCGTTGCCACTTACTGGTCGCCACAGGACTTTAATCCGGGATGTAAGGTGGATTTCCTGAAAAAGACGCCTGTGCGTGACTTTGTTTAAAGTGGGGAGACTGGTGCACAGACAGTCACCACACTGTCCTTGACAGATCGGGGTCAGAGTCCAGTGGCAAGGAGACCAAGACGACTGGTGACCCTTTTCTGCTGCAGCCTTCATCCGCCTTCCCAGCCGTTGTGACGCCACCCCTCAGGTCAGCCATCATCCTCCGCCTGGTCCACCTTTGAGGTCTTCACTATTTACCCATAGCTGGAGCTGTTTACCCACAGCCGGGACAGTGGTTGATGGGCAGTAGGGCGTGTCCACACACCGGTGGGCCTACATGCCACATCTCTGGGGCCCACTGCTGCTCTGAGATCCTGCACAACTTAGCCTGGGACCGCAACGTGCCAGTTACCGTGTGTGGCCACGAGGAGGCGTGTGCAAGTCTTGGCAATGGAGAGGCTGTGTACCGGCTGAGGAGGCTTACACACTCGGCTCCTCTTTTCACCCCCGGAAACAGAGGGCTAGCCGGTGGCGGTAGCTGAAAGCAGAAAAGTGGCAAGCAGAGGCAGCATGCAGCATGCACAAACTACAGGCACTACTACTCCAACACTACTGCACTGACGCATCACACGCCCTGTGTGCTGATGGAACGCACACACACACACACACACGCACACACACACACACATTTCATATTTATATTATTTATACATTATTTTCCATATGTCTTTTATACTGCATACTGTACAGAAAAAGTGGACCAGCACGGATTGTAGCAATATGCAAACAGGGCACGAGAGGTTTTCTTTCACAGTTGTGCTTGGTTGCCATGGTAATGGACAAAAACTATCACCTACAGTATTTTTTTTAAGATGAAGACGCTGCCTAAAGAAGTTTCCAGCCAGAGTCACTGATACCGGAAATCAATAGGGCTGGATGTATAAGGAGAAAATGAGAGGGTGGCTGAAAGAGTTGTACATGAAGAGACCGGGTGTTTTTCTTTCACACATGGCCCTCCCTGTTCATCTGAGACTCCATGCATCTCACAACTGCTGTAAAAGCCAAGTTCAGAAAATGAATTAGAATTCTTCCATCATTCCAGGAGTATTAACAAAGGAACTCCAACTGCTAGACAGTCACGTGTCTGCGTCACCTGCCACCTAGCTGCTCCTTTTTCTCTGCATCGGCCGGTCATGGCAGTGCCCACACAATCAAGATGACCACCGGCACCTATTCCCGCTTAGCGTACTGATTATTTAAACTCCGGACTCTCGTCTTCACTCTGTCAGGTCATTCTTTTACCCTGCCCGTGACGCCACCCCTGTGCTCACTGTGCTCTGCCCGAATGATTCCCGTTGCCGATGTTGCCCGTGTACCGACCCAACTCGCTTTGCTCGCCGCCTGTCCTGACCACATGCCCATCTTTGACCACGCTTTGATCGCCGCCTGCCCTGACCACCTGCTTGCCCCTGACCAGGACTATCAATCCAGTCTTCCACTTCCCCTTTGCCCTTTTCAATAAAGATCCGTGCCGCACTTGGTCGCCCTGCCTTGATTGTGACATGGACATTGGCGTGAACAGGGCAAAGTCAAGTTCCAAGCAGTGTGGGAGTAATGGATGTTAGCGACCACTCGTTTACTAAAACTGGCATTCCACATCAACGGCAAATCTTGCCATCATTCCAGGAAGATTAACAAAGGAACTCCAACGACTGGACATTGGTGTGAACAGGGCATTCATAGTCAAGTTGCAAGCAGCGTGAGAGCAATGAATGACAGACAACAACCACACGTTTACTAAAACTGGCATTTCTCATTAACGACCAAAAAGTTTACTAAGATTCAGAGGCAGCGCCGAGCGAGTTATGCCATCATATGTGAATAAAATGTGGATGCCTGAAAAAAGGCATCAGCTTTAACTGTTATCTGTGCTTTCTAGAAAGCCAAGATCATTACAACAAGACTGACTCCAACAATGACGAGAAGGAACTTAGCATGTTAAATGGCAAACTTGCCGAGCTGTTTGATTCGGAAACAGCAGATGAAGACTTTGATGGTTTTGTTGATAAATATTGCTGAACAATAATGTAAGTACAGTCCTGTACATTGTTAAATAGTTGAATGAAGTACAACAATAGTCGCTGTCGTGTTCCCACTACCTTTTTTCTATACCATATGCATGCATGCGTCCTATGATGCGGTGCGTCGTATGTGTGGGTTAAGTACAGAAATGACTCTTGTAATTGAGTCTCCACATTTTAACCCAAAACGCCTTATGGTGGGGAAAATACGGTATTATGAATAAGGACGGAAGGGTGCCCAAGTTGCGGACAAAAGACGGAGAATAAAAATTTGGTAAACTGCTCACCTCTGTCCACGCCCTTCATGACCGTCACTCTGTTGTTGATTTTTTTTTTTTTTTAACTATGCCTACAAAACAAAAATACTATTCAAAATGCCCCTCTGGCTGTCAAGATTGTTGTAAAAAGAAGAAAAAAAGTAAGATCGTTGAAAATTGTTGTCAGTTTTTTGGAGTGGAGGAAAACTATAAAATCATTCAATTCTTGTGAAAATAATATAAAATCAGCTTAGCAATTAAAGTTCTAAAAAGGTTACAAAATCTGAATCTCTTAAGTAGTCAGCAGTGACAGTTTGTGCTCACACCTTGCAGACCCGCTGGGTGGATTGGCATGAATTATGGAGAGATTTAGTAAGCCAATTTGTTAGTGACCCAAGGTTCCACAATGTAGTTCCAACTTTACTGCTCCATTTTTTCCTACCACTGGAGTGGTGCTAGAAGTGCACCCCTCCCCCACCACCAAAACCATACCTCAAAAACATTGTAAATCAGGACTTTATTAAATCAAGGCACCAGTGCATATATGTACTATTTAGTACAATATTTAAAATCATATTTCTTGTTATTCCTAAAATAAACTTTGTCGATTTATTTCAAAATAGTAATACAGTGAGTATGTACAAAAAACAGTAACCATCACCCTAATTCTCATTGTGCTATGATTATTTGATCTCATATAAAACTCTGATATTAGTAAGCTATAACAAGTGAAATATTTAAGATAAGTTACTTGAGAAAATCAAGCCAAACTTACCCTGCGTGCTTCTTGTTGGAACTTGGCTGCTTTCTTGGTGTCAGCAACTGCTCTTTCTACAAAGCCCACTGATTGGTCCATGTTACTTTCAATTCTGTCAATCATGCCACCCTAAAAAATGGAAGGCAAGAAATAAAGAGCAAACACAGGCACACATTCTCAAGATGACAGATAAAAATTGTGATTCCAGAGTCATTCATTCACGGCACTTACGGTGGGTTGCACCAACAAAATTTTAACTTTAATCAGGGATTAGTAAAACCATGTTTGAAAGTGAGGTGATCTGGTTTATTAAGATTAAAATTAAGAAGACCTCTGTTGCATCGTTCCATCTCAGTTTAGTAAAAATCAGTTTAACGAAATTAAAACTCAATTCAATCCAATTTACAGAGATGATCGTGGATATTGAAATAATAATAAACAACAAATTATGGATTTAAATGTAGAGGCTGTCGCTACACCATTGTCAAGCCCCCTGTGTCGACAGGTGCTCTTTTTTTTCTCTTTCGATAAAACATTATGGCTTGTATCTGACAGAGGAACAAAGGTTTGGTTTGCAAATATTTGGATGTAACAAATGTTGTTTTTTTGTTAGGGTTACGAGGTCCGAAGTTACAAAGACGTTTGCTAGACACTCGGGAACACCGTTTCTTTGGATGTGAAGAATGTTGTTTTATTGTGAGGGTTTATCCGAAGTTACAAAAACCTTTGCTAGACACTCGCGAACACCGTTTCTTGTCATTATGACGTTTTGAATCCCCTGACTCTCCCCTGAATCTTGCATTGTTGCTAGTTAGCAAAAACGTTTGCCTATTGTAATTTGTTCACTTGATCTGCTACATTATAATGGCTTGGCATCTTAAACTTTTCCTTCTTTGACAACAACTTGCTGAGCGAATTAATGGAGCAAATAGAAGATAGAAGAAAAACCAGACAACATGATGACAAAGAAATGATGCATACACTGGCAGTAACTGCCTGACAGTTGGCATAATAGATATAATTGGGGAAAAACTAAAAACTAAATCCACAGTTGTCCAAATCCATCCATCCATCCATTCATTTTCTATTCCGCTTGTCCCCCCGGGGGTTGTGGGCGTGCTGGAGCCAATCCCAGCTGTCAACGAGCAGTAGGCGTTGGACACCCTGAACCGGTTGCCAGCCAATCGCAGGGCACGCAGAGACGAACAACCATTCGCCCTTGCACTCACATCGAGGGACAATTTGTAATGCTCAATCAGCCTACAAAGCATGTTGTTAGGGTTTGCAGAATATCTTCATCGTATGATTATGTTGGAATGTAACCTGTAATAATTTAACTAGTTTGTCCTGTCTAGACAAAATTAGTTTACCAAAGTGCTAAGATCATTTCAACTGATTGACTAGACCCAGAGGAAGCAATCAAAGTTGCTTTGTTTACAGAAAGTCGTAAAAGGCCCCCTGCTATGCTTTGATCAGCAAGGGAGCGTCTCCACCCTATCCTGTGTGTTCCAACACCCCCACTTTCAACCCCACTCTGTTTCTCTCAATAAATAAGCACCTGACGAGGCCTGAGTCAGACTTCATTCGACCATCGCTGTAAGCACAGCGACGAGTGAACTCTCCGCCTGCAGGTGTCTAAAATGACTAACTTGACTCCAGTGTGGTTCTTGCAAAATAAGTTAGAGTGAGCACCACCCTAACACATGTTTTTGGGATGTGGGAGGAAACCGGATTGCGCAGAAAAAATCCACGCGGGCACATGGAGAACATGCAAACTCCGTACAGGGAGGGCCGGAGGTGGAATCAAACCTGCACCCTCTTAACTGTGAGGTGGATGAGCTAACCAGTGCACCACCAAGCTGCCCCCCAATCGATTTTCTTCAAGAAAATTCAATATTTTATAAAATAGTTAAAATCAAATTTGTTTTAATAGTACAAATTAAGATGAGTTCTAAAGAGGAGTTTTATTTTAAACTTGGTCTAAAGTTTGGTTCAATGAAATTTAAACTCTAGTTTTTAAAGTGAAACTTTGTTGGTTCAATCAATCTTTAGATTGCATAACAGTGTGATTAACCACAATCGGGCAGGATAAAATTATGTATAATTAAAACAAGGGCTGGGCGGCTCGGTGGGGCACTGGGTACAACGTCCGCCTCACAGTTAGGAGGGCGCAAGTTTGATTTCACCTCCGGCCCTCCCTGTGTGGAGTTTGCATGTTCTCCCCATGTCCGTGTGGGTTTTCTCCGGGCACTCCGGTTTCCTCCCACATCCCAAAAACATACTTGTGTCACGACTCGCCCCCGATCATGTCTGTGTGCTCGCCCTTCCCCTCCTGTGTGCCCATGATTAGTGTGATCATTCTCAACTGCCTCTTGTTACCTGTCTTGTATTTAAGTCCTGTCTGTGTGTCACTCCTTGTCGGATCATTGCTTGTCTGTTGCGTGTCTGTTGTGTGTGCGTGCGTTGTGTGTTCGTGTCACGATGTCTTTTTGGTTCCTGTTGCTGTCGTCATGTCCTGCTGTCTTCTTGTTTCATGTCCCGGTCAGTCATTCAAGTTATTGTTTTGTTAAGTCATGTCAGTTTGCCTTTTGAGTTCGCCAATAAACCCTGGTCCAAGCTGCATTTGGTCGCCCTGCTCCATTCCCCATCCGAACTCGTGACAGAATGATCCGACCACTACAGCGACCAGCGCTTGGACCAACCGTTGCCCGCTCCCGCAACTGCTGCATGGTCGCCACAGAGCTGGGCTCCAGCGGGGCAAGACGCACGATCGCCCCCCGACCCAGTTCCGACGGTGCGGATGCTGCGGCTGCCACCAGTTCCGGCGGTGCGGATCCAGCGGCTGTCACTCAGTCGGCCTTCGGCGGCGTGTGACGAGTGGCCGCCACCCGACCCAGTTCCAGCGACGCAAAATGCACGGTTGCTACCCAGACCCAGTTCCGACGGCGCGGATGCTGCGGCTGCCATCAGTTCTGGCGGTACGGATCCAGCGACCGTCACCCAGTTGGCCTTCAGCGGCGCATGACGCACGGCCGCCCCCCCGACCCAGTCCCGACGGCGCGGATGCTACGGCCGCCACCAGTTTCCTGTTTGCCAGTCCTCTTGTACTGTCCTGTTAGTTCCCGTTTGTTCCTGCCGGTAAGTCCTACCATGCTGTCCTGCTTGTTTATTCCCCTCATCCTCTCCTCCATCACCCTTTTCCCTTCAATAAATACTGGTCCAAGCTGCATTTGGTCGCTCTGCTCCATTTCTCCCGTGACAGAACGATCCGACCACTACAGCAACCAGTGCCTGGACCAACAACCACCACCTACTCCCGTTTCCGCAGCGCCGGACCCGCGGCCGCCATCGGACCTTGTCCCAGCGGCCCCGGACCCGCAGCCGGCATCGGATCTCATCCCAGCGACGCCAGACCCGTGGCCACCATTGGACCTCATCCGAGTTGCACTGGACCCGCGGCTGCCATCGGACCATGTCCCAGTGACGCCGGACAGTCATCGGACCTCGTCCCAGCGGCACCGGACCAGCGATCATCACCTAACCCCGCTCCAACTGCTGCAACACGTGTTTCTGACCTCGTATGCCGCTGTGTGCGGTTCTGACTCCCTGTATGCTGCCGTATGCGGTTCTGTCTCCCCGTATGCCGCCAGGTGCGGTTCTGACTCCCTATATGCCACTGTGCGCACTACGGGCACAGAGACTTCGTTGCTGCTTGCTCGGACCCTGCGCCTGCCCAGTTAAATCTGACTCCGGACGTTCGTGGGTAATTTGGACCAGTGCGCTTCAGCCTGCACACACACACACACCATGTGGGAGTTTGGGATGTCGGGAACCGTCCCTCGTAGGGGGGTATTATCACGTCTCGTCTCCGCTTCTCACCGTTTCCTCGTGTCAGTGTTCGTTGCCATGGTTTCCGTTGATGTCTCTGTCCCGTGTCTGTGCACTCACTCCCCCCCGCCTGTGTCTACCCGTAATCAGTGCAATCACCATCACCTGGCCCTTGTTACCTGTCTTGTATTTAAGTCCTGTCTGCGTGTCACTCCCTGTGGGATCATTCTGTTAAGTCTCTGTTAGTCTGTCCCTGTAAAGGCTCTGTTAGCCCGTCCTGTTTGTTAATCCTGTTCTCCCATCCTGTTAGTTCTTGCGAATTAGTCCTCCCATGGTCTCCTGCCAGTTAGTCCTCCCATGCACTCCTGTTTGTTCGTTCCACCCTTTTCCCTTCAATAAACCCTGGTCCAAGCTGCATTTGGTCGCCCTCCTCCATTCCGCCCGTGACAACTCCTCACTGCATTGTCTTTCAGTTGTTGAATAAAATGACAAAGTAATAGTCGATTTAGGCTTTAATCATTACTTAGGTTATGCTGAATATTATTTTTTTTAATTTCACACAAAATGTGTACGCACACAAATTCTAATTAACGTTTTTGGTTGACATGAGCTTCCTTTAGAGAATACTAATCTGTTTAACTTTTATTTATCTGTCACATACCTGGTTCTCAACCAACATAGCAATATCAACAAACATGTCATGGAGTTCTTTGATGCTGCTCTCCAACCGAATGATGTCTTTATGACGAGCCTCAATCTCGTTCAAGGCCTGCTGGTTTATTTTTGAATCCATAATCTGAAAGAGATCACATTGTTTTTGAACCTGCAACCACACCAACCCCCATCAACTCACACATTTTTGGCTGAACAGTTTCAAGTCAGCTTGACAAACGTGTTTTGGCATTTTGAAAAACAGAAAAATAAATAAATAAATAAATAAATAAATAAATAAATAAATAAATAAATAAATAAATAAATAAATAAATAAATAAATAAATAAATAAATAAATAAATAAATAAATGATATAATATATGAATAAAGATGCAAGACGGGGCGGACAAACAACAATAGAGGGAAATTTAGGCTTTTTTTCTCGTCACTTTTTCAGGCACTGTTGTTTTTTCCATCTGCTTCCTCATCTTTGAGTTTGGTTCTTATCATTCTTTTGTTATCGATCTTTCGTTATCGTTCTTTTATTTGAACTTCTACAGCTTCATCCCCTATTCATCCATCCATCCATCCATCTTCCGAACCGCTTAGTCCCCACGGGGGTCGCGGGCGTGCTGGAGCCTATCCCAGCCGTCATCGGGCAGTAGGCAGGAGACACCCTGAACCGGTTGCCAGCCAATTGCAGGGCACACAGAGACAAACAACCATTTGCACTCACACTCATACCTAGGGACAATTTGGAGTCTTCAATCGGCCTACCAAGCATGTTTTTGGGATGTGGGAGGAAACCGGAGTGCCCGGAGAAAACCCACGCGGGCCCGAGGGGAACATGCAAACTCCACACAGGGAGGGCCGGAGGTGGAATCGAACCCGCACCCTCCTAACTGTGAGCCGGACGTGCTACCCAGTGCGCCACCGAGCCGCCCATCCCCTATTCATTTCTTGTCAATTCGGGATTTGTGTTCAGCTATTTTCATAGTCCTGGGGGAACTGTTAAGGGCTCAGAACTATGCTACCATTTCGCAGCACCCCATCTTGGAAGTGTCTAAATATAGGCTGGCCCAAAGCGTTGTGCCATAAAATCAATAATAAGTTGCCCGCTGGAACTTTCGCGGGGACCCACGCGACCCAGAGCGAGCCACAGAAATGAAATTCGTCCTAACGGGAACGCGCACATGAGCCGCGCTCATGATCAGTTGCGACCGTGTCTCCTCCGTCCCTTCCCAGTTCACACGCACACAGGTGTCCGTTTGCAAGATAATCAGGGCCACAGATACTTCCTCATTCAAATGTCCACACACCAAGGGTTAGGGGACGCTAAAATCAGAGACGCTGGAAATGACGCTGCACAGGGAAAGGAAAAAAAAAAAGCACAGACTACTGGTGAAAGCTGTCTACTTCATACTAACTCTACACCAGGGGTGGGCAATTCCGGTCCTCGAGTGCCAATGTCCTGCATGTTTTCTATGTCACCCTGTTGCAACACACCTGATTCAAATGGTCAAATAATTAGCAAGGTCTGCAGAAGCTAGATAACAATCCTGATCATTTGAATCAGGTGTGTTGCAGCAGGGAGACCTATAAAACATGCAGGACACCAGCCCTCGAGGACCGGAATTGCCCACCCCTGCTCTCCACACCACTACGTGTCCGCGCCATCCACTCACAGTGATCGCAAACAATAAAAAGACCATGGATCATTATTTTGGGATTATGAAGTAATTGGTTGCGTATGAAGTTGAAATAGAAAACATAAAATGGAGAATAATTTAATTTGCATTGAAAGTCTGACATGATGCAACCTGGCCTGTTTACTGCAGTCACAAACACCAATATCACCCTTCTCATTAATACAACAATAATAAAACAAACTTAAAACATCGAATCATTCAACTTTAATAAAATTGTTCACTTGTATTTAATTTATTATTATTTAAATTTTTAACTTATCTGTTAGTGCAATTTGCAATATCAACCTATCTGCAGACAGCAAAGAATATAGTTATATATTTACAAGTTCATTTACAATGGTAATGGTCAAGACAATCACAGACTGCAATGGACAATCAGGACTGCAGAAAAGATCATTGGAATCAACCTCCCATCTATCCAAGACTTGTAGCTGTCCAGGACCAGGAAACGTGCAAGGAACATCTCTACAGACTCTTCTCACCCAGGTTGCAGTCTGTTTGAACTACTACCTTCCGGACGGCGGTATAGAGCTCGGTACGCCAAAACCAGCAGACACAAAGACAGCTTCTTCCCCCAGGCTGTTGCTCTGATGAACTCACACCACTCTTAGAGTCTCAGAGTCATTACTGTGCAATAACATCCTGCTCTCCACACCTTTTTTGAATTTGTCTACACTGTTTGTACTATGTGTCCTCTCTGCATCCATTGCAGACTGGTCATCCTGGATAAGCGACCTTCCCATCTGTGGTTTTTCCTTGCTCTTTTGGGAGTTTAAGATCAGGGGATGTTTGAGAATATGTGCCATTTTTCACATGTCCTGAGTGTTGTTAGTCACCTAAATGTTGAACAGAGGGTGTGATTTACCGAAGTCAAATTCCTTGTTTGGCACGCTCAAACATGGCGAATAAAAACTCTTGAATCTTGAATCTTGAGGAATGTCGGTGAGAATGGTTGGCCCCTATACATTTTCATCTAACCAAATCTGGCCCGCTTTGCAAAAAGTTTGTACACCACTGATGTAGACAGACAATGTAAGAATCCTAACATATTAGTGCTGGATTGGTGAGGTCAGAGAGAAGGTGAGACATTGTGAATCCCACCCCCTGCAATATGATGGCTGCTGAAAAGTCTATCAAGAACTCAAGTGAGATCCATAATCGTGTTTTACAATATGTCTGTGTCCAAGATACGCGTGCTATAAGGGGCAACATTCAAATCGACAGTGCGACAAAAACTATTAATTACTTTTACATTTGTTTTGTTTTTTAGATTAGTACAGTGGAGCCTCGGTTTTCGAACGTCGTAGTTCTTGAACACATCGGTATTCGAACAAAAAATTCGAGATTTTTTTGGTTTGGATGTCTAACGAAATTTCGGTTGTCGAACCTCGCGAGATGAGCCGAGAGGACACGCATGCCAACTGACTCCGTTCGTTATTACATTCTCGTTACTCTGAGTATTGCATCAACTCTAATCATGCCTCTAAAGGAAGCAAGTGAAAAGAGGAAAGTAGTGCGCAAAACAGTTGAATTTAAAAAAGAATTAATCGAGTTTCCCGATGATTTTATGGGAGGGGACCAATAAACTTATTTTTGGGTGAAAATACTTCCTGTACGTAAGAAAATGTTTTTGCTGTTTTTGCTCCACACGAACTTTGATACAGTACGTATACTGTATGTTATCTTTCATTAGAATTTCTGCAGGGTTTTTTTGTTTTTGTTTTTTGAAATTAAGAAAACGTTTTTGCTGTTTTCTTTCACATGATCTTTGAAATATTGTCTTTCATTGGTGAAAAAAAATTGATGTGCTTTTTTCCCCTCACAATTTAAAAAGATATCTTTAACTATTAAAATGAAACACACAAGCGAGTTGCTACAGATATGGCAATACATTCCCCAGCCTAGCGTACTCTACCAATTCAGTTTATTATTTATATTATTTATTTATACATTACCTACTCACTTATTTATGCAGTTTATGGTGTAACATAATGAAAAAAAGGTTTAAAAAGGCGTTTTGTTTGGCTTGGAACGGATTATCTTTTTCCCATTACGGAATTCGAACGATTCACTTCTTGAACAGCCTTCTGGAACGGATTGTGGTCCATCCATCCATTTTCTATACCGCTTGTGTCCACGGGGGTCGCGGGCGTGCTGGAGCCTATCCCAGCTGTCATCGGCAGTAGGCGGGGGACGCCCTGAACCAGTTGCCAGCCAATCGCAGGGCACACAGAGACGAACAACCATCCACGCTCCGACTCACACCTTATGGGAATTTGGAGTGCTCAATCGGCCTACCAAGCATGTTTTTGGGTTGTGGGAGGAAACCAGAGTGCCCGGAGAAAACCCACGCAAGCACGGGAAGAACATGCAAACTCCACACAGCGAGGGCTGGAGGTGGGATTGAACTTGCGCCCTCCTAACTGTGAGGCAGATGTGTTAACCTGCCGCTCTAGTACAATATTACAGTGCTATTTTTTCCGCATGAACATACACATTACAACACTGTGATTTTTTGGGTTAGGGGAGCTATAAACGGATTGTTGGCATTTCCATGAACTTCAATGGGGAAAATATGATTTTTAGATATGAGTGTTTTGAGTTACAAGCTGGGGTGACAAAATGAATTAAACATTTGTTTCAGGGAACCACTGGATGTGTACAACAAGTATATTTACCCCAGCAGTGAAGACAGTTGAGTTGCCTCCTTCCAGCATCTCCTCCAGTTCTTCATCAGTTGTTACTTTGCCAGCTATAATTAAGTACAAAAATAAAAGGAAGCTTTTTTTGTTTGTTTTAATAATCACCTCTTTTTGTCTTTGCTTTTGTTTGCTTGTTTTGAGGTTGTTTGAGATTTTTGCATAAAAACACCACTATGGAATATATCATCACAGCATTAAGATGTGTTCATTATACCGATGCTTAGGAGTTTATGTGATACAAATCTTATTTTTTACATAAACTGTAATGGTAACTACAGCATGCATACAAAGCAACTTACTGATCTCAAGCTGTCGGGCAATCCGTCCTTTGCTCTTGTCTCTGAAGTCAACTTGCGCTTCATTGTATTTTGTCATGACCTCAACAAATTTCTTCGCCAAGATAGCATGCTGTGGAATTTAAATAATTTGTTATTTTTGTCTTTCACTGGTGTAAAATGATGATGAAAATGAAGACCTCATCATAATATGAATAGATTCAATTGTGTGAATGCTCAGACAATTGTCATTATGGGCCAGATTTACTGAGATCCCAAATAATGAGTGCCAAATTTCATGTTCACTTTAACCGATTACAGCTGTTGTTGGTGGGGGAGTTGTATATTATCGAAAAAGATTGCCAAGGGTTTTTTAAGATCCTAATAATCAGTTACTAAACTGCTTGTTCACTCACTCTTCACAGATTGTGTAAACTTCTACCAACAGGTTTTAAAGGGGTGTAGAGGGTTTTGCTCTTTAGGTGCAGTAGGTATAAGATGAAGTTTAAATTGATGGAATTGAAAGTGTGAGTGGAGAAGGCAAGCAAACATTAACGTATGACAGGAAAGAACAATAATAATTTAGGGGGAAGACAGTAACCACATAAAAGCTATATTTTATTTGATTAACCTGTCGACATCTGCACATCCTGGATGAACCTGTTAGAGTACACCCAAAAAAAAAGTCTGGGAGAGGCCAACACCAATTGTTACAGACCTATCCAGATGAATGGAACAGCAGGATTGAATGGGAGGATTTTCACAGGTGAATGACCCCTTCATGTGACTGGCTTCAAGTTAGAAAATTGCTTGGCTGAATAGAATAGGTTGCGATAATGTTTTGTTTCTGGTATTTCAAAGTTGGCACTTGCCTTCCATTTTGCCTGCGGCTCAGCGGTGCTGCATTTTTTGCACATGGCTTTCAGACAAGTAAAATGCAAAATTCATTCCTTAATCAGGATTGAATCACTAATCTAACTAATTTGCAAAATGTATCTATTTACATATACCGTTTTTTTCCGTGTATAGTGCGCAAAATTTAACTAATTTATTGTCCTAAAATCTGGGGTGCGCATTATACATGGGTACAAAAAAAAAAATTATTATTATTATTTTTTTTTTTTAAGTCCCAATGATCGTCACACACGCAGGGAGGCAATGGGTCCCATTTTTATAGTCTTTGGTATGGTCTTAACTAGGCTGGATGTAATTTTTTTTGTTGGCATTGATTTCTCCGACTGCCCGTAAACGCACCACCGCGCTCCGTGCGCGCACGGGACAGCAAACGAGCAGGTGATCGAGCAAGCCTTGTCTGATACGAGAGCATTGCGGTCGCATGGAGCGTGTTTGAAGTGAACAGCAGAGAAGAAAGGAACAAGGCAAAGTGTTGTGAAATAAAATGCACAGAACGGATGGGCAAGACACGTCAGCTATATAAAGAGCGAGAGTTGTTTTCTTCCTATTAGTTTCAATTCACAGTTTAATTAGCAGTTTCAATCAGCAAATAACAAAATGCGTATTACAGGTAATATTTTATTTCACAACACTTTGCCTTGTTCCTTTGGTCTCTGCTGTTCATCCTAAAACACAAAGGCGCTCTTTAAGCAATGCGACAGTGAGCGCCCGGCGCGCTGCGGTTGCGCGACCACACCAAATTAAGCTCCCTGCGCAGTGCGCTTTGAGGTCCACTTAAATTTTAGAAAGTACATCAGGACTTTAAAAATATCTTCTAAATTTCAGCGACGGCTCTGTCACAATAATCGACCAGCGCGGTGCAGTTGGGCGGTCGGCGGCGCGCTACGGTTGAGCGTTCTCTCTCGCGCTCTCTCTCTCGCTCTCTCTCGCTCTCGCACACACGCGCACACACGCACACGCGCACACACGCAAACCGGATATCATACGGAGGCCGCCATTACAGATGCGCAGAACGGATGCGCAAGACACGTCAGCTATATAAAGAGCGAGAGTTCAGTTCTCTACCTAAATCCGTATTACAGGTAATATTTTATTTCACAACACTTTGCCTTGTTCCTTTCTTCTCTGCTATTCACTTCAAACACGCTCCATGCGACCGCAATGCTCTCGTATCAGACGCTTGCTCGATCACCTGCTCGTTTGCTGTCCCGTGCGCGCACGGAGCGCGGTGGTGCGTTTACGGGCAGTCGGAGAAATCAACGCCAACAAAAAAAATTACATCCAGCCTAGTTAAGACCATACCAAAGACTATAAAAATGGGACCCATTGCCTCCCTGCGTGTGTGACGATCATTGGGACTTAAAAAATAAAAAATAAAAAAATAAAATAAAAAAAAATCATAAAAATTGGGTGCGTATTATACATGGGTACAGGCTTTTTTCCAGCATCAGCATGCCATTTTTAGGGTGCGTATTATACATGGGGGCGCACTATACACGGAAAAAAACGGTACTGCTTTTAGAATGCACAAAATGAAATGTGTAGCAATTTTGCGCATTTGGCAAACGCTGTCCTGGCTGCACCTTGTTAGTACAACAGGTTTGATTGATTGATTGATTGATTGATTGATTGATTGATTGATTGATTGATTGATTGGTTGATTGGTTGATTGGTTGCTTGATTGATGTGTTACCATTTTGTTTGTAGGAGCCATTAATTCTCCAAATGTTTTTCGCATTTGAAACTGTTGAGTAAATCACACGTTTCGGAAAAAATGTGTTGTTCTCTGTCAAATTATCAATAAACAATTAAAAGAAAATACTAATAAATAATTAGAGCACAAGGCGTTTTAGAACCACATCATTTGAAGATTGTAATTGCAGTAATATATTACACATGCAAGCAATCCTAGAGCACTGATTTAATGTATAGTACATAATAAGAACACATCACACTGCTTTTCACTAGGTCAGGGGTGCCCACAATTTTAAGCATACAAGCTACTTATAAAATGGTATTTGCCCCAACTAATATGTATGTAAATATAATGTACATCCATGGTAAGGCACCAAAAGGCATGCAACAAGCGTATGACTGGCTGCCCTGTATGTCAATCAAGTAACAATGGGTTATAAACGGAAGTATGCTTTTTTTTAACGCATTCAATGCCGTTGGCAGGCAGCTACAGTGGAGCCTCGGTTTTCGACCACAATCCGTTCCAGAAGGCTTTTTGAGAAGTGAATCATTCGAATTCTGAATCATGTTTTTCCACTACAAAAAATGGGGAAAAAAAATCCGTTCCAAGCCAAATAAAACGCGTTTCTAAAGCATTTTTTCATTATTTTACACCATAAACTGCATAAATAAGTGAGTAGGTAATGTATAAACAAATAATATAAATAATAAACTGAATTATTAGAGTAGGCTAGGCTGGGGAATGTATTGCCGTATCTGTAGCAACTCGCTTGTGTGTTTCATTCTAATAGTAAAAGATATCTTTTTAAATTGAGGGAAAAAAAGCGCATCAAAGAGCAAAGGTTTGTTGGTAAGCACAGTCGCCCCTCCTCTCGCAACATCACTTCCTTTAGGAGCGTCTTTGTTTTTTAGGATCGAGCTGATTGTCGATTTTGCGATGCAAAACTCCCGCGCCAACTCTGACACATGCACACCAGACATTTTTCGATTAAGTCTTTTTTAAACTCAACCGTTTTGCGCTCTACTTTCCTCTTTTCGCCATGATCAGCTTTACTGCTCCCACTTGCTTCCTTTGGAGGCATGATTAGAGTTGATGCAATCCTCAGAGTAACGAGAATGTAATAACGAACGGAGTCAGTTGGCAGTCGACAACCGAAATTTCGTCCGACATCCGAAGCAAAAATCTCAAATTTTTTGTTCGAATACCGATTTGTTCGAGAACTGGGACGTTCGAAAACCAAGGCTCCACTCTATGTCAATGAAAATTGGAAGGACTGGCAGTGACTGAGGTAAAGCCATTAGAGCAGCCGATGCTCCCTTAGATCTACTTAATGAGCACCCCCGCTCTAGATGTTTGCTGTTCTAACCTGTGATTTTCTTATCCTGAGGTCAGCAGAGGCCCTCTCATCTTTGTTTGTCTCGAGCTGGTGTTCAATGCCTGTTTGAATATTTGTGCATACTGTACATGAGTACATATGTGAAATCTTTTTTCTTTTTCACTTCTCAAGAAAAACATCAACATGTTTCTGGTGGAATAGTTAGAATTATAATATAGTTATAATAGTATTATTTATGAGCACTAGATAAATATTCTACACAACTGTGTTCAAATGCCAGATGTAATACAATTTCGGAAGCTTTTCCATAATTAATGTGGTCTATAGCCTGTACAACTCCACTGGAAAACAAACATTTTTGGATGGTGAAGTAAAACTTCCCCCGTGAGTCGTCACCTTATCGTGGTGGAGGGGTTTGCGTGTCTTAATGATCCAAGGAGCCAATTGTCTGGGGCTTTATGCCCCTGGCAGGGTCACCAATGGTCAAAGGGTCCTAGGTGAGGGGTCAGACAAAGCACGGCTCACAAGAAACCCTTATGAAGAATAAAATAAATGTATTTCGTTTTCCCTCGCCCGGACGCGGGTCACCAGAGCCCACCCTCTGGAGCCAGGCCTGGAGTCGGGGCTCAAAGGCGAGCGTCTGGTGGCCAGGCCTTCGCCAATGGGGCCCGGCCAGGCACAGCCTGAAAAGGAAACGTGGGTCCCCCTTCCAATGGGCTCAACACCTGTGGGAGGGGCCAAAGGGGTCGGGTGCTAAGTGAGCTGGGCGGCGGCCAAAGGTGGGGACCTTGGCAAGTTCGATCCTTGGCTGCAGAAGCTGGCTCTTGGAACATGGAATGTCACCTCTCTGGCTGGAAAGGGGAGCTGGTGTGCGAGGCAGAAAAGTTCCGACTAGACATAGTCGGACTTGCCTCCACACACAGTTTGGGTTCTGGTACAAGGTCTCTTGAGAGAGGCTGAACTCTCTTTCATTCTGAAGTTGCCCACGGTGAGAGGTGTTGAGCAGGTGTGGGCACACTTATTGCCCCCCGGCTTGGTGCCTGCACATTGGGGTTCACCCCGGTGAACGATAGGGTAGCCTCCCTTCATCTTCGGGTGCTGCCCCCGCGTCCCAACCCCAGATAATCGGAACAAGAAAGATGGATGGAAGTAAAACAAAATAACAGAGCTCATATTGTTGTAAATGTGCACTCCTTGTTTAACAGGATGTGGCTGAACCAATCACCTTCAAACACTTGTTAAAAGTAATTTGGCTTCTTAAAATAAATGTAAGCAACAGCCTTTGTGTACTACTTTGAATGATGAGCACTGTTTGCTCCAATCATAAATTTTGAGATTAGGTCAAAAACATTAACCCTGAATCATATTTCATATCACCATTGTTGGGGCATCTGATCGGAAATGTGGCCATAAGGTGGTTGGTGCCTATCATAGTGGCAATCCTCGAACTTGCTGGTGGACACCTGTGGTACTAAATTTTGTCAAGCTGAAGAAGGAACTTTAACTGCCAAATTATATTTGTCATTTATTTGTTTGGATTATGATTATTATTGTATGCATGTTTTGTATTCAGAGTTTCTTTCGCGGATTGTGACTTGCACCTGGGCCAGTACTGAGTATGTACTTGATTTGTTGCACTGGGGACCCGTTTGGCGGTGGCACTTCCTGTTCGTGTTTGCGTTCCATTGCTGTCTGTAAAGATTTAGACTCGTTCCCTTTTTGGTGTTGTGCAGCCATCGAGGTACGACATACGGGACTGTCTCAGAAAATTTGAATATTGTGATAAAGTTCTTTATTTTCAATTAAAAAAACAAACATTTCATACATTCTGGATTCATTACAAATCAACTGAAATATTGCAAGCCTTTTATTATTTTACTAGTAGGGTATTCAACTAATCACTTGAATCGTCTAATTCAGTGGTCCCCAACCACCGGGCCGCGGACCGGTACCGGTCCGTGGGTCACTTGGTACCGGGCCGCCAAGCCGCACAGAATTTTATTTTTAATCGACGATTAATTATTCAGGTCCAGACACTCGTCCCGGTCACGTGACATGTTTCCTCAGTCGAGCCCGCAAAGCTAATATGTGGCGACAGGCTAACTAACCAGGCAATGAAGCATTCAAAACTGCTTCCACACATGGAGACCAAGCATCCTGCAATAAAAGACAAACCTTAATCACTTCGGGTGTCATTGTCTCCGATTACGTCTAGATGGGACCGGCTCGTTTCTGAGAAACAAACTCAGTGCTCCCACTAATTCAACGTAATGGTGAGTTTTATTTTTGTCATTTGTACTTGTTTTTATGTCAGTCGTATCATTTTATTTCATCGTATTTATATATTTATTATAAATGTATTATTTATTTATTTATTTATTTATATAAATGTATTATTTATTTATATAAATGCCGGTCCGCGAAAATATTTCTGACATGTAACCGGTCCGTGGCGTAAAAAAGGTTGGGGACCATTGGTCTAATTAACTCGAAACACCTGCAAGGGTTTCCTGAGGCTTGAAAAACACTCAGCTTGGTTCAGTAAACTAAATCACAAGCATGGGGAAGACTGCTGATCTGACTGCTGTCCAGAGGACCATCAGTGACACCCTCCATCAGGAGGGTAAGACACAAGAAATTTCTCAAAGAGCAAGCTGTTTACAGAGTGCAGTTTCAAAACACATCCACAAAAAGTCTGTTGGAAGGGGGAAATGTAGCAGGAAACCCTGCACAACCAAGAGAGATGACCGCACCCTTAACAGCATTGTAAAGAAGAGTCGCTTCCAGAATTTGGGGGAGGTTCAAAGACAGTTGACTGAAGCTGGAGTCCAGGTATCAAAAGCCACTGTTCACAGACGTGTCCAGGAAATTGGCTACAATAGCCGTATTCCCATGGTCAAGCCACTTCTGAACTCAAGACAACGGAAGAAGCGTCTGACTTGGGCTATGGAAAAGAAGAGGTCCAAAGTCCTCTTTTCAGACGAAAGCAAGTTTTGTATTTCATTTGGAAGCCAAGGTGCCAGAGTCTGGAGAAAGGCTGGAGAGAAGCAAAATCCAAGTTGCTTGAAATCCAGTGTGAAGTTCCCACAGTCAGCAATGGTTTGGGGAGCCATGTCAGCTGCAGGTGTTGGTCCACTGTGTTTCATCAAGTCCATCAAGTAGAGTAAATGCAGATTTTAGAGCACTACATGCTTCCATCTGCTGAAGAGCTATTTGGAGATGATGATTTTCATTTTCCAGCATGATCTGGCACCTACTCATAGTGCCAAAACCACCAGTAAATGGTGTACTGATCATGGCATTACTGTCCTCGATTGGCCTGCCAATTCTCCTGACCTGAACCCCATAGAGAATTTGTGGGGTATTGAGAAGAACAAACTGAAAGACACCAGACCCAACAATGCAAATGAGCTAAAGGCAGCTATTGAAGCATCCTGGGCATCCATAACACCTCAGCAATGCCAGAGGCTGATTGCCTCCATGCCACGCCGCAAAGATGCAGTAATCCATGCAAAAGGATTCTCAACCAAGTACTGAGTGCATTAATGGACATTTTCACATGTTTGATTTTGTTTTGCTGTTATAAATCTTTTATTTAACTTGGTCGGAGGAAATATTCTACTATTTTGAGATTGGATTTTTGAGTTTTCTAAAGCTGTAAGCCATAATCAGCAAAATTAAAATAATAAAAGGCTTGCAATATTTCAGTTCACTTGTAATGAATCCAGAATGTATGACATTTTTGTTTTTTTAATTGCATTACAGAAAATAAAGAACTTCATCACAATATTCTAACTTTCTGAGACAGTCCTGTAGTTGCTTGTCACGTTGTTGATGCTGAAGTTTGTTTGTGTTTGTTGGACATTTCTTTTATTGCTTTTTCTGAGTGTATGTTTTATATGATTCTATGTCTGTTTGTAGTTTGACTGAGACAAAGGTGACAAATGAAGACTATACGTCTACTGTAAAAAACTCTGGTGTAGTCTATCCGGAGGGAGTGATAGAGACCAAAATACCAAACGGTGTTTGGTGCAAACACAACACTGCTCGTCTTCAAAATAACACAATACTTAGTTAAGATTGGTGGTGGAAGCATCATACTTGGTGTTTTTTTCCTTTAGCTGGGCCTTGGGCCCGGTACAGGCAGGTTGAAGTAGTAGTCAGTCTTAGCATAAAACTTCTATGCTTGGTTAAAAACTCATACATGGTTTAACTTTGTAACTGTCATATGAAGTGGACTCGCGAGAACAGAAACCTTGAAGACATAACGCTGATTCCAATGACATCACATAATCTCATCCGAGTCTGCCATTATCCATCCATCCGTTTTCTGTACTGATTGTCCCCATGGGAGTCGTGAGCGTGCTGGAACCTATCCCAGAAGTCATCTGAACTGGTTGCCTGCCAATCGCAGGCCACACAGAGACAAACTTGCACTCACATCGACGGGCAATTCGATGCTCAATCGGCCTTTTTGTGATGTGGAGGGGTTGTGATGAAGGGCCCAGAGAAAAAACACGCCGGCACGGGGAGAACATAGAAACTCCACTCTGGGTGAGACAGAGGCGGAATCGAATCCGCACCCTCTGAACTGTGAGGCAGACGTGCTAACCAGTGTATCGCCGTGCTGAATTTTATTTTTTATTTCCTATACCCATTTGAATGAGTGAACGAATTCTATCTTCACAGGTCACTCTTGGAACCAACAAAACCTTGCATCTCATTTACAGTAGATCCCCGGATCTCGACTGTTCCAGAAGAAGCGTCAAAAAGCATTTCAAAGCAATTTGTCCAAGTTTGTCTAAAACGGTACATAAAACCACAAAAATACAGTACAACAAATGTTTGGAGTACAGCCTTACGTGGTCCGTACACTATTTTAACACTAAACGTACTTACCCATCTATCTGTCAGTCTGTCTGTAAGTCTGTAAGTCTGTCTGTCTGTCTGTCTGTCTGTCTGTCTGTCCGCCCTCGCAGACGCCCACCCGCCCATCTGTCCGTCCGTCCGTCTGCCTGCTCTCTTGCCCAACACAATACAAGGTAGCGTACTGACTCTTGAGCTTGTTTCTTGCGTTGTTGGCAGATTTCTTAATCTCATTGGTCACTGCTTCAAGATCATCCTGTGTTTCTAAATACAGAAATAGGAATAGGGAAGGGGGGGTATCAACGGAGAGACCATGCAAGGTACAATGAGTGCTGACGTACTATAAGGATATGAACATACAGCACTGCAGAGAAATGATTGTGAATTTAAGCACCTGTTGTTGGTCTGGTGGTTTTGAGTGTGTGTGTGGGGGGGGGGGGGGGCAAGTGTGTGTGCGCATACGTCTTTGTGTGTGTGCATGCGTGCATGTGTGCGTGTGCGTACATGTGTGTGTGTATACATACGTGTGTGCGTGTGTGCGTGTGTGCGTGTGTGTGTGCACGTGTGCACGCGCGTGAGTCAGTGTGAAACTGAAGGTAATTTACTCTGGTCAGATGTGGGGGAGGATAAGATGGTGGAGTAGAGTTTTTTTATTTCTGTTATGCTGTCATCAGTCTTTTCAATACTGTAGCGGATATCCTCAATCTAAAAAAAGAGCCACATACAGACCATATGAAAAACAACTTATATTTTGATCAAATTAACATTAATTAAGAAAAATACCTGGGCAAAAAAATCTTCCATAAAATCCTCATTCTGCATGGGAACCTCAACGTCATCCCCTCCAACATCACTTGTCTGAAACCATATCGGAATATGTACATTAAAGAGGAGATTCAGACTGTTTAAGCTATATCTACATCAGTATGCATTCTTTAAAGCATCAGTTATGTACTTCATGTGCTCAATGTAAAAACACAAAACTTTGTTTAGTGTCTGGTCAAGAAAGAAAGAAAGAAAGAAAGAAAGAAAGAAAGAAAGAAAGAAAGAAAGAAAGAAAGAAAGAAAGAAAGAAAGAAAGAAAGAAAGAAAGAAAGAAAGAAAGAAAGAAAGAAAGAAAGATTTACAACATAGTGCTGTGCCATAATTTTCAGATCAAATTTGAATAGTTGTCCCTCGCAAAAAAAAAAAGACTATAATTTAAAAGATTTGAGCACATAGAAAGATGTTTGGTATGAGGTGTCCTTTTTTTGGGATCATAATAAAGTAAATCTAGCAATGATCTATTTTCAAAAAGAAAACTACATTTTAAAAGTTTTTCAACTGATTTTCATGTGATGTTAGGTGGCATATAACAAGTTGTGTTGAACAATTCTGGTATTGAGGAGATTATATTATATTTTTAAATATTTAATTTCTAAGCTTCTGTTTTTAACTTCTGTTTGTTCTTTTGAATTCTCTTAAATTGTGGCTGGTGTACACTGGAATAACTTATCTTGAATTGCCTACATAATATAATTTTCTCTTTATAAATGAATTTTCTTGAAATACTCAAATAATTTATTGATTAATTTTAAGGATTTTTGCACAATTGGTACTATAGTTTAAATACTTTTCAAAATCTCAGGTAACCCCTTCACATGGCCCCAGGAGTACACGTACCCCGGTTTGAGAACCACTGCAATAGGTCATACATTGGGTTTGAACAAGCGATTTTTAACCTATGGTATATTTATAGAGTTTGCTTCTCAGTCAGGTTTCATATTAATACATTAATTTAGTTGATGAGCAACAGTGATGTGCATAATAAATCATCCCAACGGGATATTGAGTTGACAACAACAACACAAAGGTTGTCCTCACAAGAGCCTATACCCTTAGGGTAGAACCATTAGCATTCTGCCTACCTCCTTGAGCTGTGCCAGTCTGTCCTTCATCATGAGGAAAATGCTAAACAAAAAATGTATTTGTTAAAAGAGATAATAAATGCAATCAATTTAGGAAATTGTAGGGTGAAACTAACTGAATAAATATATAATAGAAATTACTGATTCGGTTGGACTCCCCTCTCTAATGAGACGTTGCTCTCTATCTAATCTGAGGTTTCGCTAAGCCTCTCTCCTCTAAGAACAGATTAGGGTAGTAGTTCAGGATGACAAACCTGTCCCCTCCCCCACAAATTCCAAGTCAGGTTTATAGACTTCATATTCCCAAAGTAAGGAATTATGCCACGTAGAATTTACAGTATTAGGCTATGTTTTGTATCATGATGTTTTGTTCCAAAAAAATTAATATACTGTGAAAGATCAACCCACCTTATCACATAAAGTTTCCACACAAATGGATTCCTGCAGTTTTTGAGTAACGCTAACTTGACCTACCATAATTTTCGGACTAAAAGTCGCGCCGGAATATAGGTCGCATTAGCCATAAAATGCACAATAACGTGAAAAAAAAGCATATATAGGTCGCCATTTCTCCGCGATAAATGAGGGATCACTATATATATATATATATATATATATATATATATATATATATATATTAGGGGTGTAAATCGCGGGTTTTGTCACGATACGATATCATATCGATACAAAGAACTACGATACGATATTTGCCGATATCTTAAAGCCTGCTGCGATTCATTCACGATATATCACGATATAGTGCTCTACGATCGATATATATTTTTTTTAAATAAAAAATATAGAACAATATCCTGATTTATAACAATTCATACGCAAAATCAACAAGGTACTGCAAACTCTTTATTTAGGAAATTACAAGAGTATTGTAGCATACAAAGTGCTTATTTTAACACTGAACTTTGATGTCGTGTTTTATCTTTAAATGTGCGGCGAGATTTGTGCTCCCTGAATATTTGTTCACCGCATGGCAGGATTTACAAACTGCACGTGTCTTGTCCGTTGAGCCATCTTTTCTTTGGAATCCAAAGTGCTTCCAAACGAATGACTTGAAGCCTAAAGGGGAGCAAATTTCCTCGTCTTTTTGGACACTAGCCATAGCACCAGCCCAGGAGCCGCATACTAGTTGTCGACTCCCCTTTCACGTGCCTGCTCTGCTCACAACACACTAATATATATATATATTAGGGGTGTAACGATACATCGATACACATCGATTAATCGATATAATGCTCTACGATTTATTGGCATCGATGCTAAAGGTAAACATCGATTTATATCGCCGTGTTTGACTTCGGACATTAGACGCGACTTTATTTTGAAATCCAGTTCATTGTTGCTTGCTTCCTCTTTCCGGGAGCAGGGAGCAGTGCGCGGCGTTGCACCCTTTAAAAGTACATATAATGCCATTTTGTTTTGTTGTTTCATTTCATTTTCATTTCTGTCAAGACTTGTCCTCGGTTGTTTTATTATGTGCATATCCATATTTTCTGTTCGCATCGCCCCTCTCCTCCTGTGTTACCTCACAATCGATGTAATCACAGTCACCTGCCTCTTGTTACTTGTCCTGTATTTAAGTCCTGTCTGCCCCTCACTCCTCTGTAGGATTGTACTTGTCTCTTGCCTGTAGTCTCGTCGGGTTGTCTTTCGGTTTTGTTAGTTTGTCTCCAAGTTGGTCTGTCGGTTACCCCGGTCACTCTGTCGCCGTTAAGTTATGTTAGTTTGCCGGTTCTGTTGGTTTGTTCCCCTCATCCTCCCTTCCAATTACCTTTTCCCTCAATAAACCCTGGTCCAAAATGCATTTGGTCACCCAGCTCCATTTCCATCCGTGACAATTTCGTTTTCAAAAAATGTTATTTTGGTCTTATCGCAGCCACATTTTCTGGAGTTCAGTGAGCGGAACCTGGAGCTCACATAGCTCCTCTGACAGGAGAAGATAGAGTTCGGTGGGTGACTCTTATCAGACAGTATGGTCCCCAATTTAGAGAACCTCCTCTCCTCTAGCACTTTCTAAACAGAGCCCAAGCCCAAACCAACAACAGAGCCTGCCTCCCCAATCAGCTTGTTCAGCCTCAGAGTGTCCACTTTTCTCATACCCACCAAACACACAACAGCATAGAAAAGAACACTGGAGACAATAGCCTGATAGAACATAGAAAAACTTGGAGCAGACCCTGAAAGTGACTAACCTTCTGAGGAAGTACATTCTCCATTGTCCCTTTTTGTGCATCACAATTTACTGCCCATCTCAGCTTATTTTCATCACATTTTTATTTGTCATCTCTGGGACTCCATTTCCTTGAGTAAGAGTCCAATTCATTTACGTTGCCATGGAGAGTGGCTAATTTTGATATTTGGGCTTTTAGGTGGAGATCAATCTTTGTCACTTTTTTCTTTGCCTCTCTGATTTTGTTACACGCAAAGTTGATCATCTTCATTTCATCTATAGCCAGAGTGTTCCTGTTGACGGTTGTTAGAGATAGAGATAGTGAAGTGCACACCTAGGGGAAGTGCACAAATCTTTGAGCATGTAATGGCCTATTTATAATCCTTGCGCGGGCGTTGCATCACATAACCGATGTATAGGGTTGCGCAGCAAATCTGAAACTGGTGAAGGTATAAAACCTACTCTGTGTGTCAAGACGCAATCTGTGGCCACTGCGCGATGTGAGGCATGCATGCACCAAAGGTTGGCCATCTTGGATCACAAGCAGCTGCAACTACACTAGGTCAAAACACGTTCACACACGCAAAATGCATAAGGGTATCTGCAAACACATAAAATGCTTAGGTGTGCCTACACAATTATTGCACACAATAGTAATATCGGTAAACTTAGTATATTACATTTTATGAATATTACGAAGAATTACTTCAGATTTGAGGACCGTCCGTCTTAAATATTATTAATCTATAATATTCAGTCTCCTCTGGTATAGTGCCAACAGCCTTTAAAACCGCTATCATTAAACCGCTACTTAAGCGACCAAATCTCGACCCGGACTGCCTCAGTAATTATAGGCCGGTTTCAAATCTCCCATTCATAGCAAAACTTCTTGAAAAAGTAGTCGCGCAGCAGCTTATTGATTACATGGTCCCCAATAATAAATTTTAATGTTTTCAGTCTGGTTTTAGAGCTAATCATTCCACCGAGACAGCACTTGCTAAAGTGATTAATGATCTCCTCATAGCTATGGATTCAAACACTTCATCGGTATTATTATTACTCCTTCTTAGTGCTGCCTTCGACACTATAGACTTGGATATTTTATTAGAGCGCCTTAAAAGCTGTGTTGGTATTTCAGGGTCAGCACTACGCTGGTTCTATTCCTATCTATCAGACAGGACTCACCGAGTAGTCCATGGTAATGCGACCTCTGAGCTCTGTAACGTTACATGTGGTGTCCCGCAGGGATCGGTACTCGGACCAATTCTATTTAATATTTATATGATTCCGCTTGGGGACGTAAATATAGTATAAGTTTTCAATGTTACGCGGATGACACTCAATTATCTTTGCCGTTATCGATGACAAATCCGCGGGACTGTTGTAATCTTAAGGCATGCCTTGCGGAGATCAAGCACTGGATGTCAAAGTTCAAAAGTTCAAAGTTCAAAGTCACTTTATTGTCAATCCCTTCATATGTTAAGACACACAAAGAAACCGAAATTCCATTTCCTCCATCCCACGGTGACGAGACACAGTACACGATAAACATACAAGTAGACGACACAAAATAAAAACAAGAAGGCACAAACAATAACTAATAAATAATAAATAAATAAAATGAGTGATGAATAAATAATGAACAAATAACCCAATAAATAAGAGGAGCAAAACTGAGCCAGTGTGCATACAGCAGACAGTAAGCATAGCGCAAAGTACAGGACGCTACGCGGAAAGGGGGGGCGAGTTCAGGATCCTAACAGCCTGGAGTATGAAGCTGTTGGAGAGTCTGGTGGTGCGGGAGCGCAGGCTCCTGTACCTCTTCCCAGAGGGCAGAAGCTCGAACAAAGAGTGAGCGGGGTGACACACATCACTCACAATCGTGGTCGCCTTGCGGGTGAGATGGGAGGTGTAAATGACCTTCAAGGAGGGGAGCGAAGCACCAATAATCTTACCAGCCGTGTTCACTATGCGCTGCAGGGCCTTCAAGTTGTAGTCAGTGCAGCCGCCACCCCAAACAGCAATACAGCTGGAGAGGACGCTCTCAATGGTGCCGCAGTAAAATGTAGTCATGACGGCCGGAGGAGCGCTCGCTCGCCTGAGTTTCCGCAGGAAGTACAGTCGGCGCTGGGCTTTCTATGCCAGTGATGCAGTGTTGGTGGACCAGGAGAGATCCTCACTGATGTGCACCCCCAGGAACTTGCCGCCGCTCACTCTCTCCACCACAGCACCGTCGATGGTCAGCGGCAGGTGTTGGGTGTGACCCTTCCGGAAGTCCACAACAATCTCCTTGGTCTTGTCGATGTTCAGCAGGAGGTTGTTGTCCCTGCACCACGTGGTCAGAAGGTCAACCTCCAGCCTGTATTGAGTCTCGTCTCCCTTGGTGATGAGACCCACCAGAGTCGTGTCGTCAGCAAACTTCACTATGCGGTTGTCGCTGTAGGTTGCAGTGCAGTCGTGCGTCAGGAGGGTGAAGAGCAGCGGACTGAGCATGCAGCCTTGGGGGGCCCCCGTGCTCAACGTGATGCTGGCGGAGATTTTGTCGCCAACACGTACCACCTGTGGCCTCTGACAGAGGAAGTCCAGTAGCCAGTTGCAGAGGTAGGTACTGAGGCCCAGCGTGTCAAGTTTGCTGATGAGGCGTTGTGGCACAATGGTGTTGAAGGCAGAACTGAAGTCCACAAACAGCAATCTCACATACGAGTTCCTTCTCTCCAGGTGGGTGAGGGCTGAGTGGAGGGCAGAGCAGATGGCATCCTCAGAGGACCGTTTGGCTCGGTACTCAAACTGAAAGGGGTCAATGGTGGGGGGGAGAACGGATCGGATGTGCTCCAAGACAAGCCGCTCAAAGCACTTCATGATGATGGGCGTAAGTGCCACGGGGCGGTAGTCATTGAAGGAGGACGAAGCGGGTTTCTTCGGCACAGGTACGATGGTGGCAGCTTTGAAACACGACGGGACGATGGCCTGCTGCAGGGAAGTGTTAAAGATGTCCGTGAAGACATCCGTCAGCTCACCAGCTCAATTTCCTCCGTCTTAACCCAGATAAAACTGAGATGTTGATAATTGGTCCAGCTCGTTATCACCACTTATTTAAGGAAACCACTATAACGATGGATACATGTACTATCACATCGCGGCCGAAATGAGTGTTCTCCGCAGGATGTCTCTCCCTTAGAGATAGGGTGAGAAGCTCGGTCATCCGGGAGAGACTCGGAGTAGAGTCGCTACTCTTCCACGTCGAGAGGAGCCAAATGAGGTGGCTCGGGCATATCATCAGGATGCCTCCTGGACGCCTCCCTGGAGAGGTGTTCTGGGCATGTCCCACTGGTACGAGACCCCGGGGACGACCCAGGACGCACTGGAGAGACTATGTCTCTCAGCTGGCTTGGGATTGCCTTGGGATCCCCCGGGATGAGCTGGATGAAGTGGCTGGGGAGAGGGAAGTCTGGGAGTCCCTCCTGAAGCTGCTGCCCCCACGACCCGACTCCGGATAAGCGGAAGAAGATGGATGGATGGATGGATGGATGGATGGATGGATGGATGGATGGATGGATGGATGGATGGATGGATGGATGGATGGATGGATGGATGGATGGATGGATGGATGGATGGATGGATGGTTTCTCATTTTTCCCTGTTAGGGAGTTTAAGACCAGGGGATGTTTGAGAATAATTGTCAATTTTTTGTATATGTGAAGCCCTTTGAGACTTGTTTGTGATTTCGGGCTATATAAATAAACTTGACTTGACTTGATTAGTTCCTTCCTTAGATTTCTTCCTTATTCAAATTGTAATATCTTTATAGTATTCTTTTATGCCATTTATATAAAATGGGAGTGCATTACTGCGTTTCAACAACTAGAGCCCGGGTGCGCTGTTTTGCATTTCTACATTTCAAGTCAAGTCAAATGTATTTATATTGACCTTGATAATAAATAAATAAATAAAAAAACTGTGGTTCTCGTAATGTCCTTAATGAGTTTTTGAAAGGAGAAAGTTTTATCAAATATAACACTGAGATTCATTACAGGATCACTTTTGGTATTACCGTTTTTTTTTTGTGTATAATGCGCAAAATGTAACTAATTTATTGTCCTAAAATCTGGGGTGCGCATTATACATGGGTACAATTATTATTATTTTTTTTTTTATTTTTTTTTAAGAAATCATGGTACAACAAAACCAACAACAGGACTGACCGACAGTCGTGGAACAAAAAGACAGGGCGACATTACCAAAGACAGGAACAGAAACCAAACAGACATCATGACAATAAATGTCAGGTCTAAATACCATCAGACATTTCACCACACGCTGGAAGGAAGAGGAGAAAAGAACCAGAACAGGTTTACTCGCGAGAATAACGATAGAGAGAGGAAACTCGGTTACAATCTCCATCAATTCTGAGTTCTCCCTCCACGTGCTCCTCTATTTAATGTTTTGGTCGCCCCGGTTACAGAGGCGTTGCTACACTAAAGGGAGGGAAGATTGTGTATGTAGCAACGTTGATTAGCTAAGGAATGTAGTGTGGTGTGAATTAGCACTTCATTGTTGGCCCGTGACCCCCGCAGAGTTTGTCCATCTGTTCTTCTCCAGTTGTTGGCCGAGTAGTCCGCGAGTGAGATCAGATAACTTCAATTGCCGCTTTCCTGTGGAACAATGCAACTAAACCTTGGCTAGAATTTATCTACTTAGTAAATTAACACGCAATAACAATGAGTGACTTGTCCTAAACACTTGAACAAGACTTGAGTAAATATGGGATAACATGTACGCAACCACTTCAAACTGTGTTTAACACTTAACAAACAAAAACAGTTCTGATCAACAACAATCTATGAACCAAACCCACAGTTAACTAAAAGGAATGGAGTTTCTTTCAACCAAATAAGAACATTTCGCCTATGCAAATAAGCTCTGCTCATTGTTAGTGAAGGCCTCTTACAGGAACAAAAACACACAGATAACATAAGGACAGGAAGGATACATATGGCTGACAGGGATCAAAAGACATCCCTGTCACTAAAGAGGAAGAACGTAGATAAAAGGAAAGCCATAAACTCGTAAATGACAAGGCTTTACTTAAATTATTCCAACAGTAACACATGCAATGATCCGACGGTGAGCGAGGGGCAGACAGGACTTAAATACAAAACACGTTACATTGATTGAGGTGACACAGGAAGGGAGGGGCGACGCGAACAGAAACTATGGCAACCTAGACACATAGCAAAACTGGGGACGAGACATGACAAATCTCCCTCGAAATAAAACTTGAAATCACCTTTCTTCTTGTTTGTTGTCAATCGCGCATCGCATTCAGCCATCCTGCCCAACACAGTTAGTCAGTAAAATTCATAATTGATGACACATCGTTTGATGCAATGGTGCAATCCTTAATGGTGTGTTATTGTCAAATATTGTTTGTTTTTTAATCTCCATCGCGGACCGGACGTCATACAGAGGCAGTATCACTGCGCATGCGCACTATGGATCCAATGCGCAGAAGCGATGCGCAAGACACGTCAGCTATATAAAGAGCGAGAGTTCAGTTTTCTTCCTATTAGTTTCAATTCACAGTTTAATTAGCAGTTTCAATCAGCAAATAACAAAATGCGTATTACAGGTAATATTTTATTTCACAACACTTTGCCTTGTTCCTTTCATCTCTGCTGTTAACTTCAAACACGCTCCATACGAATGCAATGCTCTCGTATCAGACGCTTGCTCGATCACCTGCTTGTTTGCTGTCACAATGTACCCTACACAAATCCGAAACATTTGTTGCGGCTCCGAGTCACGACGAGGGGCAAGTTTTGGTTTCCAAGGGTGTTTTTTTTCCTCTTGAACTTCTCTCCCATACAGAGCCGCCTTTTTCACATGTCCGCACGCCTTCTTCACATGTCCGCACTGATCGCGGTGGTGCCTTTACGGGCAGTTGGAGAATTCAACGCCAACAAAAAAAATACATCCAGCCTAGTTAAGACCATACCAAAGACTATAAAAATGCGACCCATTGCCTCTGTGTGACGATCATTGGAACTTAATAAAAAAAAAAATTCAAAAAAAAACTTTTTAAAAATTGAGTGCGTATTATACATGGGTACAGGCTTTTTTCCAGCATCAACATGCCATTTTTAGGGTGCGTATTATACATGGGGGCGCATTATACACGGAAAAAAACGGTAAGTCGCTCCTGAGTATAAGTCGCCCCCCCACCCAAACTATGAAAAAAGAAGCGATTTATAGTCCGAAAATTACAGTGTATTGTAATCATTTGTTTAAATGACATTTTTAATCTGTGAACGTGTTTGCATTGTTAGATTGCATGCACCGTATTATTCCAGTTTCACACCCCGGACAGACTAAGTACCGTATTTTTCTGACTATAAATCGCAATTTTTTTATATTATATTATACATTATACACGGAAAAAAACGGTAGTATATTTATGAAGATTTACAGTGGTGTCCTTAAATAGGTGGTGATGAGGAGCAGAGCCAATTATCAACTCGGCTCTGTCTACAAACCGGATTTGGTTGAAGTTGGGAAATTGTGTCAAATGTACCGTAATTTTCGGACTATAAGTCGCGTTTTTTTTTCATAGTTTGGGTGGGGGGGGCGACTTATAATAAGGAGCGACGTATATGTGGTTCTTTTTCAAGAATTTTCAAAAAAAAAAAGTGAAACCGCGATAAACGAACCGCGATGTAGCAAGGGATTACTGTAATTTGAATTTCAAGAGACGTCAGCACCGCGACGCGGCGTGGCGCGGCGGTTGTTTACAAAAAGGACAAAGATTGATCACGGGATGACGAAGGGCCCCACGTACTACCGGCATCATTAGCGGCTTTGTTTCTAAGATCTCGATTTGAGGATTTGGAGTGACACAGAAGGTTTGAAAAACTTAGACAGACTTTATTGTCATTTTGTAAACACTTGGTGCACACAAAACGAAGTTTCGTTGCATACGGCTCTCAACAATGAAATGATAGTACGACCGAATAAAAAGTGACTTTTCTATATAAATATGAAATAAGATAAGTATAAAGTGTAGCAGTGATAAAGTATGTAAACAGCGCAGGAAACAAAAACAGTATTTACATGTCACGATGCGGAGTGGGGAAATGGAGCAGGGCGACCAAGTGCAGCTTGGACCAGGGTTTATTGCAACAAACTCAAAAAGACTCGGCAAACTGACGTGACTGAACAACAAACTAACAAGACTAACAGACCAAAGCGTGAAACAAAAGACAGGAACCAAACAAACCGTGACCGTGAGACATGCATTGTCCACATCTTACGCACAATGCTCCAACCGCGAGTGACACTCAAACAGAACTTAAATACAACACAGGTAACGAGAGGCAGGTGCGTGTGATTACACTAAAAAAGGGCACACCGGAAGGGAGGGGCGAGCACACAGACACAGAAACGATGACACAACAACCCAAACTGGGGACGAGGCATGACATTACAAAGTGCGCAGAGGAATGCCAAGTTGATTGTTCAACAGTCTGACGACAGTAGGGAAAAAACTGTTGCAGAACCTGGTGGACCTGTAGCGGATGCTGCGAAAACCTCTTCCCAGAGGGTAGCAGGGAGAACAGTCCTTGGTGGGGTGTGATGGGTCACTGATAATCTTACGGGCTCGGGACACGCAGCACTGGGATGACAAGTCCTGAATGGAGGGAAGCGGAGCCCCGATGAGCCTCTCTGCTGTCCTCACCACTCTCTTTACGTTCTTCCAATCGGAGGCGCTGCAACCCCCACACCACACCGAGAGACAGCTTGTCAGAATGCTCTCTATGGTGCTTCAGTAGAACGTCCTCATGATGGGTGGGGGCAGGTGGGCTCTCATCCTCCGCAGGAAGTACAAGCGCTTCTGTGCCCTCTTGACCAGTGTCGTGGTGTTCCCAGTCCAGGTGAGGTCGTCTGTGATGTGGACCCCCAGGAATTTAGTGCTGCTGACCACCTACACAGCTGAGCTGTTGATGATCAATGGAGCGTGGTGAGGCTGATTCTTCCTGAAGTCGACAATGATCTCCTTCGTCTTCTCCACATTCAGGATCAGGCCATTGTCTCTGCACCAGCCCACCAACTGCTCCACCTCCTCTCTGTAGTCCAGGTCGTCGTTGTCACTGATGAGGCCCACCACCGTTGTGTCGTCTGCAAACTTCACGATGTGATTGGTGGTGAACCTGGGGACGCAGTCGTGTGTCATCAGGGTGAACAGCAGGGGGCTCAGTACGCAGCCCTGAGGGGAGCCTGTGCTGAGGGTGATGACATTTGAGGTGTTCTGTCCAACCCGGACTGACTGAGGTCTGTTGGTGAGGAAGTCTAGCAGCCAGTTCCGAAGGGGGGTGCTGAAGCCCAGGCGTTCCAGTTTTCCCACCAGATGCTGTGGAATGATGGGGTTAAACGCTGAACTGAAGTCCAGGAACAGCAACCACCGCACGTGGGTGTTCCTCTCCTCCAGGTGAGCCAGGCTCAGGTGAAGAACGGAGGAGATGGCATCCTCAGTAGAGCGGTTCTTCCGGTAGGCAAACTGGAACGGGTCGAATGTTGGGGGGAGTCTGGAGACGATGTGTTCTTTGAGCAGCCTTTCGAAGCACTTCATCATGATGGGAGTCAGTGCCACAGGTCTGTAATCATTAAATGAGGTGATTTGAGGTTTCTTCGGCACCGGAATGATGAAGGCAGCCTTGAAGCATACAGGCACTGTGGCTTGGCCCAGCGAGATGTTAAAAATGTCTGTGATGACACCAGCCAGCTGCCCAGCACATTCCTTGAACACCCGCCAAGGTATGTTATCAGGGCCTGGGGCCTTACGTGGGTTGACTCTTCTCAGAGTCTTCAACACGTCAGCTGAGTCAAGGCAGAGTGCCTCCTCTTCCTGATGGGGAACAGATTTAACTGCCGGAGTGCTGTTCAGTGCCTCAAACCGCCCAAAGAAGTTGTTTAGACCATTCAGGAAGTCAGCATCAACCTCACCCACCGGGGGAGAGGGTAAGTTGTAGTCAGTAATCGCCTTGCCACATGCTCCTGGTGTAATTGGCGTCGTGGAAAAAATCCTGAATTTTCCGACTGTGGCTTTGCTTCGCTAACCTGATGGCACGGTTCAAGTTGACTCTCGCTGACCTCAGTGCTTCCTTGTCGCCAGACATGAAGGCTGAGTTCCGTGCTCGCAGCGTCTGACGTACCTCCCCAGTCATCCAGGGTTGTTGGTTGGCTCGGGTGATGATGTTCCTAGTGGTGCTGACGTCCTTGGTGCATTTGTTGATGTAGGCTGACACAGTCATGGCGTACTCATCAACGTCGATCTGATTGTCATATGTTGCTGCTGATCTGAACATGTCCCAGTCAGAGCACTCAAAGCAGTCCTGGAGCGCCTCCATAGCCCCCTCAGACCACACCCTCACCTGCTTCACCGTAAGTTTTACTCTGATCAGCAGCCCACCTCCTCGGGATTTACCGCTCAGTTCGCGGTTTCTGTCGGCGCGGAATGTAGCTAGCCCAGGGGTGGGCAAACTTTTTGACTCGCGGGCCGAACTGGGTTCTAAATTTGGACCGGAGGGCCGGACCAGGAGCAGATGGACGTAGGCGTTGTGTGAAGTCATATAAGCGACCTGTAAAGGTCATTGCATAAAAGATCTTGGCCTTTAGTAGGTAGTAAAGCATGGATATTCCAAACAAGTTTTTTGAAAACAAATGCATTTATTAACAGCATTAAAAAAATAATAATTCACTAAAAAACTGCTATCAGTGATTCTCGTAAAATACGACACTGTTATTATGAATAACAATCTCCATCACTTCAGTGCCTGCAGGTCAGATTAATGAAAGATGTTTATCTTATGAGATCACATCAAACGGCAAACATTCTGACCAAATACATCATCTTGAAGAATCGGTGAAAGCATACATCCAAATAAAGTAATCAAAACAGCAACACGGTGAGGGGTATCTGAAAATCAGAGCAGAGTTTTAACTCGCAAACACCTGGTAACAGAGGTGAGGAAACGGGAAACACTTCCTTAAAGTAAGCCTTAAGAACTTTACAGGTTAAGATTAGTCGCAAATAGGTGGTGCATCAATGTCCTTGAGCATCTTGCATTGTTTGAAAATGAGAATGGTCGCTAGTTTCAATCCCTGCTATGTGTACAAATCATATTCAAAATGCATTTTTTTACAATAAACTTGAGAGCCTCCCGTTCATTTTCAGTGGGAACAGTGTTGTTGGTCTCCCTTTTTTGCTAGTGCGTCATAGTCTGCAGTAAAATCTGTTGTGGCAATTCTTAGGCGAGATCCGAGGTGTTGGTCCGTTTACCTTGATCTGTGACGGGTTGATGTTGATGTGGCTGAACGTCACGTCGCGTACGTCGAGCCAAATTGGCCACTCTTTTTTAACATTCGGCACTCACTTCTTTTTTTCGGGCCACTCATTTTAATGGAAGGATTCCAGGGGAAGGTTTGTGGGTGGCTTTAGCGCAAAACTGCATCTGAAAGCTCAGCGCACGAATTATAAGAATGCTGTCGTCAAAGCCCACGCTCTAAATTCGGGACTGATACGAATAGAGTGAGAGTGCGCCAAGTCCGTACTACTGAGTACGTACACGCACTTGTGAGTGTGCACCGAGCTTTCTGACACGGCTTCCGGTAGTAAATGCGCAGGCGAGCGCTTCGCCATCTACTGGGAAGACGCAGTCATTGCAGGCAAAATGACCAAAAAAAAAAAGTTTAATAATACAATTTGTTCAGGGTTGGCGGGCCGGATTAAACGGTCCCGTGGGCCGGATGTGGCCCGCGGGCCGTAGTTTGCCCACCCCTGAGCTAGCCCCTACAGGCTAACGGCGTTGTCCGGTATTAATTTTAATTTCAAAATGTTTTTATTAGTTTTCACACAAAAATGACAACAGCATATGTTCTGGAACAATTCGCATGGGAACAGACATTGCATTGCATACAGCCTACTAAACAAACATTTCACCCATACAAAACACCTCATTGTTACCTAATTAATAAAATTAAAAAAAAAAAAAATAATAATAATAATAATAATAAAAAATAATAATAGTAAACAAAATTAAATTTGAAAAAAAAAAAAAAAAAAAAAAACAAGAAAAGGGAAGGGCAAGGGGGGGGGGGGGGGTGAGAGTGGGCTATTACTCCAATAAGTTTGCATCAAACTCATCCTCATAATAATCCAGGAAAGGTTGCCATACAGTTCTAAAATTCTCCTTCTGAATTGTGGTTCTAACTTTTTCCAACTGGAGGAAGGACATGGTCTCACTCACCCAGCGAGAGTGCCTAGGGGGCAATGGAGATTTCCAACACATAAGAACCAAACGTCGAGCGAGTAATGAGGAAAACGCCATCATCTGAGACTGAGCCTTCGAGACTCCTTTTGTCTGTACAACCCCAAATTTGTACAACCGGTATTAATGAGTTCAGCCATGTCTCCGTCAGGATGAAAGCGCACACTTTTACGCACGCCCGGTCTTACTCTACGGAGCTCTCTTTCACCTCCGTGGATAGAAGTCGAGGGCCGGCACTCGGCCGGGTGGCTGTCCGGGGACGGTGGATGGGGCTCGGTCATGGCTTTTACGCACGCCCGGTCCTATTCTATGGATCTCTCTTCCACCTCCGTGGCTGGAAGTCCACGCCGCCACACGCCTGGAAGTTTGTTTTGTTAAATAAAGAGCCGTTTACCAAACCCACGTCTTTCCTTGTAGTTTGTTAACGGCACAATATAGTTATATACTAGATCTGTGGAATAACGACGAGGCTGACGCGCGGCGTTGTTGACAAAGCACGAGGAATTTGATCGATGGATTTAATGATTTAGAGTGCACAGATGGTTTGATAATATTATTGCGTATATAATAGTTATTGGATATCTGATTTATATATCGTTATATGGGCCTGTGGAATATTTTGAAGTGCAAGCGCCGTCAGCGGCGCGCACCCATTGTTGACAAAGGACGATCGATGGATTTAATGAATCGGAGTGACACAGACGGTTTTCTAAACGTGTTATTTACGTAATAGTTTTTTTAATAACTCTGAACGTTTAGCCTGTTGTTGCTTGTTCATGTCTGTTCTTGGTGTTGGATTTTGTCGAATAAATTTCCCCCCAAAATGTGACTTATGCTCCGGAGCGACTTATATATGTTCTTTCTCATGTTATTGTGCATTTTATTGCTAATGCGACTTATATTCCGGAGCAACTTTTAGTCCGAAAATTACGGTAAATAAAACCAAAATACAACTATTTGAAAATCCTCAACCCATATACAATTGAATACACTACAGACAGAACATATTTACTGTTCAAACTGATAAACTTAATTGTTTTTTGCCAAATAACAATTAACTTCTAATTTCATGGCTGCAACACTTCCAGTAGAAGTTGGGAAAGGTGGGAAAAAATACCGAGAAAGCTGAGAAAAGCTCATCAAACACCTATTTGGAACATCCCACATGTAATCAGGCTAATTGGGTACCATGATTGGGTATAAAAAGAGCCTCCCCAAACATGCTCACTCACTCACAAGCAAGCATAGGGCGAGGTTCATCACTTAGTCCACAACTGCGTGAGAACATTTTAGAAACACTGGACGTTGTGTCCTCCGGACCAAATAAGGAAGTGGACCATCCGGACTGTTATCAACGCAAAGTTCAAAAGCCAACATCTGTGATGGTATGGTGGTGCATTAGTTGCCATGGCATAGGTGACTAACATTTCTGTGAAGGCAACATAAATGCTGAAAAGTACATACAGATTTTGGAGCAACCTATGCTGCCGTCTAACCGACGTCTTTCTCATGGACGCCGCATCTTATTTCAGCAAGATAATGCAAGCCACATTCTGCACATGTTACAACAGCGTGTGTAACACCTTTTTGTTTTTGACAGTGCTTACAGTAATTTAGATAATGGACGAGTTCTAAGTTCGGCTATATTTGCAGTGGTGATAGAATAAGCAAAATAAATGACCACAGACCAAGGTTTGAATTGAACCGCCGGCTTATTTTAGTAGAGAAAATATTAGACATACAATTTACAAACAATAGACGTACAATTTACATTTAAACTCAACGTTAGTTGAAGAAAATAATTTCCCTTTCAGTTAAACTTTTCAGTTTAAGGAACTTCAGTTTCAACCCGGGTTGTTTTATTAATTCTAAGGTTCAATCTGTTTAGTTACCTTACTTTGTGTTGTTTGAATAACATTCAGTACAGATAAGTAATTCGAAAGTAATAGTAAATCTAATTTGAGTTCAGTTAGAGCCACTTTTAAATTCCCACCATTTCACTGATTTTGTTCAAACCAATCAGTATTTCAATAACACCATTACAGTATCATCACATATATAGTTCACAAAAATAAAAGTGACAAAATGTACAAAACTCAAAACAATTCAGCAAAAGACTGAACAACTTTCAACATCCAAATGTCTCTATATCCCTTCAGTTGGCTTCTCCTGATTTTCCTGAATAGTCAGTCAATCCTTTCTGAATCCACTTCGGTGTAGCAGAGGAAGAAAATGGATAGATCCTACCAGGTTCGATGAACAACGTCCAGCGAGTGCTCTCCGCTCCTGAGTGAGAGACGATTAAAAGGCCTCTTTGGTGGCTCGCCATCTTGCGACTCGCGCAAGAAATCAGCTTCGTTATTAGTTCATATGTTTCTGAACCAACTCTTGTGAATCAAGTCCCGTTCCGCACTTAGTGCATCACCAAGGTGAAAAGAAAGTTTGAAAACAGAAAAATAAGTCCATCAAATACAAAAAAACTTTATATATATATATATATATATATATATATATATATATATATATATATATATATATATATATATATATATATATATATATATATATATATATATATATATATATATAATCCTGTTTCACTCTCTCTCTCTTCCCTTTAGTTTAACGTACTTACTCCCGTATTTAGTGCACCTTCGTCGTCATCCGAAAAAGAACGGCGAGAAAACAAAAATGTAGAGTTCGCATTTTTGGTAACATAGGTCTTTTCATTATGTCATCATGTCTCCTTCAAAATAAAAGTGAATGTTCACATTTTCATCATTTTAACAAATTCAAAACATTAATAAAATAATGAATTTGTATTGTTTTAATAATTTACATGCTTTTAATCTGTGTTGGTCTGTTTAGAAGATATTTACAATGTACTTTCTTTATGACTGTTTTTATTAACAGGCTCTTATTTTACAAGGCTATGTTAACCTGGGTTACACGTGGCTTCAAAGTAAAAGAGTCCAGGTTCTCCCCTGCCCCCCCCTGGCCCGCTTGCAGTCCAGAACTGTCTCCCATTGAAAATGTGTGGCGCATTATGGAGCGTAAAATACGACAGGGAAGACCCCGGACTGTTGAACAACTGAAGCGGTTCATCAAGCAAGAATGGGAAAGAATTCCACATGAGAAGCTCAGAGAATTAGTCTCCTCTCTTCCAAAACGTTTATTGAGTGTTATTAAAAGGAAAGGTGATATAACGAAGTGGTAAACATGCCCTTTACCAACTTCTACTGCACGTGTTGCAGCCATGAAATTCTAAGTTAATTATTATTTGAAAAATAAAGTTTATAAGTTTGAGCATTAAATACGTTGTCTTTGTAGTGTATTCAATTGAATATAGGTTGAAAAGGATTTTCAAATCATTGTTTTTTGTTTTTATTTACATTTTACACAATTTCCCAACTTCAACCGAATCCGGTTTGTAGTATAAGAAGTAAAAAAATGAGACATACATTTAATCTCAGCAAGACATGCCTCAAAATTACAACAATCCCAGGGATTTGTCATTTCTCACGGCATACATACATAATTGTGTCGTCCACATAACAATTAAAATGTATATTTACTAGGGGTGTAAATCGCGGGTTTTGTCACGATGCGATATCATATCGATACAAAGAACTACGATACGATATTTGCCGATATCTTAAAGCCTGCTGCGATTCATTCACGATATATCACGATATAGTGCTCTACGATCGATTTTTATTTTTTTTTAAATAAAAAATATAGAACAATATCCTGATTTATAACAATTCATACGCAAAATCAACAAGGTACTGCAAACTCTTTATTTAGGAAATTACAAGAGTATTGTAGTATACAAAGTGCGTATTTTAACACTGAACTTTGATGTCGTGTTTTTTCTTTAAATGTGCGCCGAGATTTGTGCTCCCTGAATATTTGATCACCGCATGGCAGGATTTACAAACTGCACATGTCTTGTCCGTTGAGCCATCTTTTCTTTGGAATCCAAAGTGCTTCCAAACGAATGACTTGAAGCCTAAAGGGGAGCAAATTTCCCCGTCTTTTTGGACACTAGCCATAGCACCAGCCCAGGAGCCGCGTACTAGTTGTCGACTCCCCTTTCACGTGCCTGCTCTGCTCACAACACAACGCCGCGCACTGCTCCCTGCTCCCGGAAAGAGGAAGAAAGCAACAATGAACTGGATTTCAAAATAAAGTCGTGTCTAATGTCCGAGGTCAAACACGGCGATATAAATCGATGTTTACGTTTAGCATCGATGCCAATAAATCGTAGAGCATTATATCGATTAATCGATGTGTATCGATGAATCGTTACACCCCTAATATTTACGTATTACACCAAGCCCAAGCATATAAATCTTAAACAGTATAGGTGTCAAAGTACCAATCCCTGCAGGACACCACATTATTAAAGTCAAAAGTCGTGTTGCCATGGATTACACTGTGGGTCCTCTCCGTATTCTCATCCCCAATGGACTAAATCTTTTTCCATGAAAAATTCCATGAAATCATCGGCTGAGTCGGGGGGGTCGTCGGAGATCAGCTGCTGTTGTGTTAGCTTTGCCACAGTATCAAATAAGTATCTAGAGTTGTTTTTATTGAGACTGATAATTTGAGAGAAATAGTTTTTGCTAAAGTGAGCGCTTCTTTGTATTTCACCAGGCTGTCACACCATGCCTGACAGAAAACCTCAACTCAGTGGCCTAGTGGTAGAGTGTCCGCCCTGAGACTAGAAGGTTGTAGGTTCAAACCCCGGTCGGGTCATACCAAAAACTATAAAAATGGGACCCATTGCCTCCCTGCTTGGCACTCAGCATTAAGGGTTGGAATTGGGGGGTTAGATCACCAAATGATTCCAGAACGCGGCACCGCTGCTGCTCACTGCTCCCCTCTCCCACAGGGGATGGATCAAAATTACACAAGAATGGGTTAAATGCAGAGACAAATTTCACCGCACCCAGATGTGTGTGTGAAGACGATCATTGGGACTTTAACTTGGTCGGACGTTGGTCGTAACTTGTACGGACATTCCATGCACCCAGGCGGACTGTAGTTTTGGATCTCAGTGTCTATTGAGGTAAATATTGGAGTCTATGCGTCTCTGTATGTCACCTTAAATGGCGACCTAGCAGCAGTCAGAAGACCCTAAGCTATTTTTGCAGTACAGACAAGCTCTAGTTTCAGTAATGTGTCGGTACTTAGAATATGGAAGGGCCATTCGTCCGTGACCAGGAATGTTGGGAAAAGTATACTTTTTATCATTGGATTCTATGTATATACTTATGTGTGCAAGATCTTCTACAGGATGTGACATTTTGACCTCGTGATGTTGACTTGGGAGCATATGGCTGGCTAAGGAACTCATGTCTGGAGTCACGAGTCGCGCTATACAATAAGCCCCATTGTTAGCTATCCATAAACAGGACATGAGGTTGTCATGCGATAAGCTGAAGCAGACAAACGTCCTATTTAAGTAGAGGCCATGAGAACGCCACAGGGGTATCCGTCCCATAGGCACTAAGACTACGTCTAGCTAAAGTCACGAGCCGACCATACCGCTTCTGTCCGAGATAGTATCCTGTTGTGCTGTGGAATGTCCTTCATGTCCAAAGAAGCTATGCATTCATGTACACTTGCCCCATTGTTTGTTCCTCAATAAAAGGCACGGCCAAACTGAGGGAAGGCGCGGATCTCAGACACATTCGCTGTGTGTCTGGGATTGTGCCCTTCTGCAGAAGTCGCTTGCCATCGAAGACATATCCTGCCTCTGTGAGATTCTGTTCAGATAAATGTTGTGAACCCAACATTTTGTGGGGGCTGGTCCGGGATTCCTGCAAATCTGCTCGCTGATCTGAGGAGTGTTGAAGACGCCGAATCCGTGCACGGCAGAGGTCACAGGACCCTGAAGGAAAGCCCTGGGGAGCAATGTTTATCCACCAGGCCGGCGAAGTCCAGTTCAGCACCTCTCGGCGGCGACGATTTACGGAATCTTCAAGAGAAATCTTTCAGAGATTTGGTGAGACCTCTTCGTTGGCTGCGTGGTTGGGGTATTTTAGTCTCGGAAAAAAGGGTACCCCGGTAAGGGCAGCGGAGTCCTTGTGAATTCCAAGAAATAGGAATTCGGTCTACAGATGGAACTTGTAGACATAAATACACCTCGTTGTGTTAAGAAAATTCCGCAGTGTGAATGTGTGTGTGAATGGTAGCACGTATGTGCTAGATGTAATATAGTGGGAAGAAATAACGAATTTCTGTGGAAGCACAGGCAAGAATTCCTCACCAGGAAACTGGTTGAAGCAGGAATTATCACAGAAAGTCGTTAGCCCACTAAAGAAACATTCCAGCTTTAGAAATCCCTAAGATTTGACAGTTGGACTAAACTCATTAAAATGGGGGGCCGTCAAAGTGTTACTGACAATGTATAAGGAGATGAGAAGTATATATGTTAAATAAGCTACCAAACTTGAGGCAAGTGTCATTAAGAGCGATGAGGCCGCAAGTATGTTTGTCAGACAATGAAGCCACAGTGCGCGGGCACACTGTTAAGCAGAGGAGCCTGAGGCAAAAAGCTCTTTCTGCTCCTATGCAAAACATGCATCTAAATTTAAAAGACCTGAAAACTCCCCCATATAATAGCAAAATATGTCATGGTCAGTCAATTAGAACTCCTGTACAAACAAGAAATTTTTCAAGATGGCGGCGCGTGCATACGCAGCGACCTCTCTCTGTCCCGCCCGAACGGTGATTTGTTCGTCTAATGAGTGTTTGTCCGGCAGTTTTATGTGTTCGTCTCGTCGTACTGAGTCGTGCTACAAGTACGGCAGGCAGGTTCTGCTCGACATCGGCGAAAGCGAGTTTTGTTGAGTTCTGGACTTTGATGCGGGGACATTAAAGGAGCTCGGACTGCTACGTCCTGAAGCGTCGCCGGACTCGTCTGCTATTTCTCCCCCGGTTGGGAAGCGTCGAAAGCGGTGTGCGAGGAGGCTGAAGAGGGGCAGGCGTGGGGGCGTCCGGGCCAGGCTGGCGGCCAACCCAGCTCGCCGTGCCTTCCATTCTTCTGGCGAATGTTCGATCGCTGGACAACAAAATGGATTACATTCGCTTGCTGAGATCTACAAACCGGACAGTGCGTGACTGCTGTATGCTCGTGTTCACTGAGACTTGGTTGACCGTCAACATTCCGGACTCTGCTGTACGTCTGGAGCGGCTAGCGTGCTATCGGGCGGACCGGGCCATTGTACAAGGGGGAAAATCTCGTGGAGGTGGAATATGCGTCTACATCCGTGACTCTGTAGTGGTATGCAAGCACTGCTCGCCACTGGCGGAGTTTGTGATCATTAAGTACCGTCCTTTTTACCTGCCAAGGGAATTTATCGCGATTCTGCTGGTCACGGTTTACATCCCGCCTTCCAACATCGAAGGCGACAGGATCGCGGCTCTTAGTGAACTGTACCAGGCTGTCAGTGAACAACAGACAGCGCACCCTGACAGTTTCACCATCCTCGCTGGGGATTTTAATCATGCTAACCTGAAGTCTGTTTTTCCGAGGCTTCACCAGCATGTTAATTTTCTTACGCGTGGCGACAGCTTCCTGGACCTGGTCTACTCTACGCATGAAGGAGCTTTCAAAGCCGCCCCCCTCCCCCATCTTGGATTTTCTGACCATATCACTGTTTTGCTTTTGCCCGCATACAGACAAATGGTGAGAACATCCAGACCGGTTCGCAAGCGGGTACGGGTGTGGCCTGAGGGTGCCTCTGATGCGCTTCGTGACTGCTTTGACTCTACTAACTGGGACATGTTTAGGAGGGCTGCCACTTGCGACGATTGGACAGACATTGAGGAGTATACTGACTCTGTTTCCTCCTACATCAAGAAGTGCATTGATGATGTGACTCACTCAAAATCCATCGTCACTCGGTCTAACCGGAAGCCATGGCTGACAGGGGCTGTCTTCAGGCTGCTGAGGGCCAGGGACAAAGCCTTTAGAGCGGGGGATGAGGCTGGCTTGAGGACTGCGGGGCATCAAAGAAGCGAAGAGGGCGTTCTCGTGCAAAATTACCGCCCACTTCAAGGACAGCAGGGACGCACGGAGCCTTTGGCAGGGCATTCAGACCATCGCAGAGCTGTGAAGGCGACGTCCGTCTGCTCAATGACCTTAACCGCTTCTTTGCTCGCTTCGACGCTCAGAACAGCACTTGCCCGCTGAAGGCCACTCCCCCTTCACACGAGCTGCCCCTGTCCCCTGACAACATCCCGGGTCGAGCGCTGAAGGACTGCGCTGGTGAGCTGACGGGTGTCTTCACGGATATCTTTAACACTTCCCTCCAGCAGGCCATCGTCCCGTCGTGTTTCAAAGCTGCCACCATCGTACCTGTGCCGAAGAAACCTCCATCCTGCTTCAATGACTACCGCCCCGTGGCACTTACGCCCATCATCATGAAGTGCTTTGAGCGGCTTGTCATGGAGCACATCCGATCCGTTCTCCCCCCCCACCATTGACCCCTTCCAGTTTGCGTACCGAGCCAAACAGTCCTCTGAGGATGCCATCTGCTCTGCCCTCCACTCGGCCCTCACCCACCTGGAGATTGTTGTTGACTTCCGGAAGGGTCACACCCAACACCTGCCGCTGACCATCGACGGTGCTGTGGTGGAGAGAGTGAGCAGCGCCAGGTTGCTGGGGGTGCACATCAGTGAGGATCTCTCCTGGTCCACCAACACCGCATCACTGGCGAAGAAGGTCCAGCGGCGCCTGTACTTCCTGCGGAAACTCAAGCGAGCGGGCGCTCCTCCGGCCGTCATGACTACATTTTACCGCGGCACCATTGAGAGCGTCCTCTCCAGCTGTATTGCTGTTTGGGGTGGCAGCTACACTGACTACAACTTGAAGGCCCTGCAGCGCATAGTGAACACGGCTGGCACCACCAGACTCACCAACAGCTTCATACTCCAGGCTGTTAGGATCCTGAACTCGCTCCCCCTTTCTGCGTAGCGTCCTGTACTTTGCGCTATGCTTACTGTCTGCTGTATGCACACTGGCTCAGTTTTGCTCCTCTTATTTATTGGGTTATTTGTTTATTATTTATTGCTCACTCATATTATTTATTTATTATTTATTGTTTGTGCCTTCTTGTTTTTATTTTGTGTCGTCTACTTCTATGTCTCGTCACCGTGGGATAAGGGAAACGGAATTTCGGTTTCTTTGTGTGTCTTGACGTATGAAGGGATTGACAATAAAGATGACTTTGACTTTCTTTACTTTGAAGCAAGACGAAAGCTGTTAAATTTCCCCAAAGTATAAATAAAATACAAATTACAAATAAACGATGCTGATGTATGCGAATGACACAGGTATCAAACCTTATTGAAGATAAGGCCACTAATGTGAAAAAATAATAAATAAAAATAGTAAAACCAAAACATAAAATAGAGGAAGACGTTTGCGCAGCGCTGTTTGTTGATGTTTGTGTATTGTGTCTTTATTGTTGGCCCTTGTCTTGTCCTTTTTTTTCTCTGTGTGTTTATGTGTGTCTATGTGTTAAAATTATGAAATTGGCTAAAATAGTGTGCAAGGAAATTTACTAGACTGTGGTCTATTCGATTTGTACCACGACACAAAAAAGCAAAATGATTTTGAAACTAGAAGATTCAATTTCTGGAGAAATTGCGTGTGAAGGCGTAAGAGATTAATAAATACTTAGAGGATGCAACAGAATGATGTTGGAGCAGAATTGAATCAGTTGGAAAAATGTAGAAATTAGAGGTGAAAAATTTAATTTTGTGAAGTTTTGCAGAAAAATTTAATCAATCAATCTTTTATTGGCCAAGTTTGAGCATGCCATACAAAGGATTAATAAGTTAATGTGAAAACATAATTTATTTTAATTTAGCGATTTTGGGAATGTTGAAAACTTTCCCCGGTGTGACTTGAATGGGCCGAATGATGTGAATTTCAAACTGGGACAATGTAAATCTGAAACGTGAAATGTGCCGTTAGGAATGAATGGAAGAAGATTGCCCTAAATTTGCAAATTTTGTGGAAATGAAAATCTTATGGAATCAAATGAATGCAAGCATCTCTTGCGTGAATTTATGGAATATGTCAAAATTGGAATGAGTGGGTTATTTTATCAAGAACCTTGAGATGGGACAAATTCAAATGAGGAATGTGAATTGAAAATAATGTATGACTCTGTGAACAGCTTGCAGAGAGCTTGAGGAGAGTGAGACCAGTATATAATGGAGGCTGTGTGTGTGTGTGTGTGTCAGGTTTAATTCGCTGACTGAATAACTATTTAGAAAAGAGCAACAGCAAACAAACCACAAGTGAGACGGAATATTAATTCTTTTCTCGCGAGGAGTGAAGTACAGATTGCTTACAACGAGTTCACTACACTAACTATCTTTATGCACTCCTGCTCTTTTTATTTGGATTTGCCCCACCTACAAAATGAGACGAGGCCCCTAAAGGGGAGGGGGGAAGCACGTGGGCTTTGTCTCGCAAGGAGAAAAATCACAAGGTGTTACATACTGACATGGAACAGTGTGATGAGGAGTATGAGTGATCATCAACCATTCTTTGTGTCTGTGATGAAATCAGGAAACATGAGTGATCACTTGTAGGTTCATTGGGGGGTGCGAGATAGCAATGAGGCATGTTGTTGATCAGATCAAAAGGGTCTTTGTTAAAAAGGAACTGTCTTGGTAGATGTCTTCATTTTGCTGAGTTGTCAGCTGCGACCTGTCTGACCCAGCACTAACCTCTCTCTTCTGTGGTACATCATAAAACCAGCAAGGCCAAACAGCAAGCATATATTGCAGTAATATTGCGGAGAGGCATTGATTAGAGAACACATGATAACATATATATACATTTTTCGAACAGTGTGTGTGTGTGTGTGTGTGTGTGTGAGAGAGAGAGCGAGAGCGAGAGCGAGAGCGAGAGAGAGAGAGAGAGAGAGAGAGAGATACAAATGACCAGGAATGAATGACTGACAAGATACAGGTTAAATGGTTGACGTTGTTGGAGACTGCTATGGGAAAATTAGCAGAACAACTTTGAAGAAAGAGTGATCTTGAGCAAATGTAATGCTAAGAAAAGAAAATAGGGCTTCTTTCACAGTGGTTGACTGATTATCATGAATTGAATGGCTGGTTTTACGCTGTCATCTAAAAGTCAAGTTTCAGTCTACATTGATGATAATTGCTTTTGAAACAAAGGAAGCGTGGGGATGAGATTCCTTTCTCCTCATACAGCATTTAGGCCTGAGAGGAAATGAAGTCAAGTAACAGAAGTTACGAAGGGTAAAACCAGAAGTAAACTATGTTGGTTTACTCTCAGCGAAAGGGAGAGCAGTGCAATGAGGCAGGAAACAGGCTATATTAGACACACCACGACCTGTCACAAAGAACAACTTATGTTTTTTTTCTGTGATTGCTGCAGAACTTGGGCTCCACATTATGCTGAAATTGCTAAGCCACTGACAGGAGTGGCTCATGGACAACCGATAGCAGTCAACATACATTCGCGTGGACACCAAAAGTAGAAGCATTGACAAAATTGGAAATGGCATTAGTTCAGACAACAAAGGGTGCGATAATGGATAAGGTGTTATTGACCACGTCAGTAACAAAACTGTTTTGCCAAAATGAATTTTTAAGGCAACCCCAATTGTGTCACTTATGCGACACCAGGAGGGTGATGAGTTATTAGTTACCTTCGGTTTAGATTATCAAGTTTTTTTTTTTTTTTAAAGCATGTCCTTTTTGTGTGAAACATGATCCACACGGGAACCTAAAAGAAACTCTATATGAAAATCACCCCCACTTCAGAAGGGTTAACACCTGTTGAAAACAAAGTGGAAAATGTATTCAAGTTATATGTGCTGCTGCAATGGCAGTAGAATCGTCAGCAGATGTTAACTTGTTCCATCCCACAGACCTGTTTGTACCACATGCTGTTGATGTGTTGTTACTTCAAAGTAAAATGAATATGCTGTCTCCAGCCAGACATTTGTCTTATACAGCTCTGTTATTGTCACAAATCATTACACTGACCAGAGCGTGTACTCTAGCAGATGGACAAGACCTAATTGTATACACAGTCAGCCAGTATGCATTTTCACCAGTTTTTTACTTTGCAAAAAATGGGAAAGGCGTGGAATGATAACTTCAACAGGAAAGCAAATAACACATGCACAACTAATTCAGCTCCTCCAGGCAGTAATGTTGCCCACAAAGCTTGCAATTTGCAAATGTGAGGCACACACACGGAGGAAAGATTTTGTATCACTAGGCAATGCCTTCGCAGATAAAATAGCAAAGGAAGCTGCTATAGGCAAATACGGAACCTCAGACCGATTTCTGAGATTGCCGTCAGAAAAGGAAGAACTAATAAATACACAGTTCTTGCATGATATGCAACATTTAACCCCTAAACAAGAACAGAAAATGTGCATTGCTAAAGGTGCACATCTGACAGACAAAGACGTATACGTTGTAAATAATAAGTTTGCTCTCCCTAAATCCCTTTTTAGAGCAGCTGCAATTTCGACACAGGGAAGTACTCATGTGTCGACAGGGGGGATGCAGGAGCTAATATCACAACACTTTACAACGTATGGTTTCAATTTGTACTCAAAACCTTTTTGTAGAGCGTGTGAAGTCTGTATAACAAATAATCCACAAGGGAATGTAAAACCAAAAATTCCCAGAACTGACATATCCGTTCCAAATGTCGCATATGGACTTCATAGAACTAAACAGGTGTGGACTGTACAAATACTGTTTAGTCCTAATCGATGCCTTTTCAAGGTGGACAGAAATAACCCCAGCAAAGAATGCAGATGCTATAACAGTAGCAAAGGCTATCTGCAAGACCATCATTCCCAGTCATGGCATCCCAGAGACCATTTACAGTGACAACGGACCACATTTTGTCAATTCAGTCATTAACAAAATGGCTGAACATTTCCAGATTACTTTATAAAATCATTGTTCCTTTCATCCATCAAGTACTGGCCTTGTTCAACGGACAAATGGAACAATTAAAAACAGATTAACCAAATGCATGGCAGAAATGGGAAGACCATGGCCTGAATGTCTAGATTTGGTAAAACTCTATATGAGGATTACGCTCTGTATCAAGGGTTTAACCCCTTATGAGATTATTCATGGCGGAGCATACAGGCTCCCTCTGTTCTCACATGATTTAGACAGCCACAGAAGAGCTAACTCCAGCTGACTACATGATCAAAACCATGCAAACGGAAAACATGTCAAATGCAAATTTACTGCCCTCCACTCCTTTATCTCCACAGGATGGCTCAGCAAAACCAGGTGACTGGGTCTTCATCAAAGTAATCAAACGAAAGACGTGGGTCTCACCCCGGTGGGAGGGACCATTCAAAGTCCTACTCGCCACACCCACAGCTGTGCAGAAAGACCCAGCTGAATTCATCTCAGCTACTGTAAACTGCAGAGAGTGCCTGTCTCCTAGGCCCCGGTCAGGGCAAAGTCTGGCTGCAAAGGGGGTGCCAATTATAGTTTGGCATCAGTCTCAAACCGGTGAAGAACTAAGAACCATTCCATTTAGCTCCCTAGGGGTTCAGGTGGCTCTGTGGAACTGAAAATGGCACTCAGAGGAGTGCTTAACTGTGCTGTGGCTGTAGCATGCTTGCCAATGACATGGAGTGTCCAGGGTCCCCAAGGGGAAAGTGGAGCTTCCGCTCGAATCAAGAGAATGACGACCGAACTGTTGACAAAGTATAGAAAGATAAACCCAGACATACCCCATGCAGACAACATGTAGTACCGGTATGTATCCATGTTGGCCGAAACATACAATCAAACTGAATGTTATGTATGTTCCATAATGCCACGATCAAGTCAACAGCCCGTCCTACATGCCCGACCCATGCCAGAGAAAAATGGGTGGTGTTTCGCAATACTAAGGGCTTTTGGGTTTAATCCCATCAAAGGACTCAGACGGTCAGACATTAATGAGGCACAACTAGCCGCCCATCCCTGTTACAACATCTCAAGGCCATTCACAATAGTGTCAAGAAGTTCCGTCGTCACACCCGGACCAGTGACTCTCGAAGTGAGTGAAACCATCTCACATCCCCTGTGCTTCTGACGAAGACGTGTTGATGGAATAAAGGTGGGAGATACAAAGCGCTGGATCACCACCGCACTTCTAGAACCTTCCAGCGAGACCTCGATGAATACCACATTAGCAATCAGACAAATCCTAGCAGTAGGCGAAAATCCACACTCCATCATCGAAGGGGGATGGTGGCTCTGTGGTCGCCGAGGCTACGCAGTCCTTCCAGGACAATGAGATGGCACATGGGCCCCCGTATATGTGTCAGATCACACTGTGTTCCTCAGTCTGACACATTTTCAGGAACATCATCAGCGAAAGACACGTGCAGCTGTTGCCCCCACCTTCCGTCCCTACGACAGTGCCTGGGGCTCAGACGTACCAGAGGAATACAAGCTTTGGAGCACGGGACAAAAGGTGGCACTCACACTCTTCCCACAGGCGGGTGTGGCTAAGACTTCTCCGAATAGAAACTATGGACTACAGGTTGAAGACCTTTGCCAATTTTACTCTAGAGGCCCTTACAGGTTACCAGACGGAACTGCAAGCCCTGAGACTAATGGCACTACAGTCCCGAATGGTTTTCTGACTGCCGAAAAAGGAGGTTTGTGTGAAATAGTTGGTACCTCCTGTTGTACCTACATCCCAGGAGATAATGACACCCACATCGAGTATGCTCTGCAAGGACTTCGGAACCTCCGTAAAGCTATGTCCCAGGCCGAAACTCCAGCCAAGGATGTCCATCCCTTTTGGTGGCTGTTTTACAACAAATGGAGGCAACTTCTCTTCAAAGTCGCAGTTCTTTTAGTTGCCATACTGTTATTTCTCTGTATTTTTACATCATGCATCATACCTTGTATTCGTCACATGATGACTAAAATGTTGACATCAGCGTTTGCTGTCCAGAATATTATGTTGGTCTAGCGCAGGGGTGGGCAAACTACGGCCCGGGGGCCACATCCGGCCCACGGGACCGTTTAATCCGGCCCGCCAACCCTGAATAAATTGTATTATTAAACATGTGTCAGAAAGCTCTGTGCACACGCACAAGTGCGTGTACGTACTCAGTAGTACGGACATGGCGCACTCGTGCTCTATTTGTATCAGTCCTGAATTTAGAGCGTGGGCTGTGACGACAGCATTCTTGTAATTCGCGCGCTGCCGTTTCAGATACAGTTTTACGCTAAAGCCACCCACAAACCTTCCCCTAGAATCCTTCTATTGAAATGAGTCGCCCAAGGAAAAGCAAGGTGGACACAGTGCCGAGTGTTGAAAAAAGAGTGGCCAAATAGGCTCGACGTACGCGACGTGACGTTCAGCCACATCAACCCGTCACAGATCGGGGTAGCGTCTCCTAGTGTGAACTATGTAAACCAGAATGTACAGGACTGTCTCAGAGAATTAGAATATTGTGATAAAGTTCTTTATTTTCTGTAATGCAAGTACAAAAACAGAAAGGTCATACATTCTGGATTCATTACAAATCAACTGAAATATTGCAAACCTTTTTTATTTTAATATTGCTGATTATGGCATACAGCTTAAGAAAACTCAATGTATATGTGTATGTATATATATATGTAGGTGTGTGTGCGTGTGCGTGTGCGTATGTATGTATATATATATATATATATATATATATATATACATACATACATTCAAGTGTTTTAAAAAATATATATATATATATAAAAAAATTCCCCTCTCACCCTCCGCGGGTGGTCTCCCACTCCAAGCTCGGGTCCTCTACCAGAGGCCTGGGAGCTTGAGGGTTCTGCGCAGTATTTTGGCTGTTCCTAGCACTGCACTCTTCTGGACTGAGATGTCTGATGTTGTTCCTGGAATCTGCTGTAGCCACTCCTCCAGTTTGGGGGTCACTGCCCCAAGTGCCCCAATGACCACGGGCACCACCGAGGCCTTCACTTTCCAGGCCTTCTCAAGCTCTTCTTTGAGGCCCTGGTATTTCTCTAGCTTCTCAAGTTCTTTTTTCCTGATGTTGCCATCGCTTGGTATTGCTACATCCACTACCACGGCCTTCTTCTGTTGTTTATCCACCACCACAATGTCCGGTTGGTTCGCCATCACCTTCTTGTCAGTCTGGATCTGGAAGTCCCACAGGATCTTGGCTCGCCCATTCTCTGTCACCTTAGGGGGTGCTTCCCACTTTGAACTTGGGGCTTCTAGTCCATACTCTGCACAGATGTTCCTGTACACTATGCCAGCCACTTGGTTATGACGTTCCATGTATGCTTTCCCTGCTAGCATCTTACACCCTGCTGTTATGTGCTGGACTGTCTCAGGGGCCTCTTTGCACAGCCTGCACCTTGGGTCTTGTCTGGTGTGGTAGATCTCGACCTCTATCGCTAATGTCGGCTGGATAGCTCAGTAGGATAGTCGCCAGACTATCAACCAGCGGGACCCGGGTTTGAGACCAGGTCGGGGCGGAGCCATACCATCATCCAGTGTGGGTCTGTGGGCAAGACCCTTGACGATATCGCCTACCTCATAAACATGATGAGAGATAAAGAATCAAATGAGATGCCGGCTCAGATGTCGCCCGGACAAACAAGGTCTGCGTCAGGCGTTGGGGAACCAGAACGCCTAGATGTAAAGTGGGCTACTGGAACAAGGCGGAAATGGGTGATATATATATATATATATATTTTTTTTTAAAACACTTGAATGACATTTGACGACACAGCACTTTGTTTGCTTTGTTTGTTTTTGCACTTTGTTTGTACTGGAGTGGAGCTCTTTACAAGCCCTAGGCTCCCTCCTCGCACTGTTATTGTTATAATAATATGTGCTAAACAATAAACTAAACTAAACACAAATATAGATGATTTGAGTGTCTAAAGAAAACTAGACCGGTCAACACTAATTTATGAGAGCAAGAGAGGTATCAAGTGAGGTCCACAGCGGCAGCTGGAATTAAAGGAATTCTCTGGGTTTAGACATAGGACTGAATTGTATGCATGGAGAGCCTGCTCGTAAATTGCATTGGCCCGACAAGGCTGACCAGTGCCCGCTGTAACAAGACTCACAGGTCAAAAGCAGTAAGTCCAAAATAGAGGAGGAAATGCCAACGAGGAGATATTGGATTTGGTAGTAATCTGTTGGTTCTTTAATACCTTCGTAAAAAGTATGCTCGGTACAACTAAATTAGCTTTAGGAGCAATTCAGAAGTCCAAAAGTAAGAAATTCAAATGAAAATCACATTCTAGATTTGAATAATGGAGCCTAACTGGAGGATGGAAAAAGTGAACAGGTGAGAAATGGCCTTCGATATAAGTGGCGGAGTGTCAGGAATGAGGTGAGCCAGGGCGACCAAATGCAGCTTGGACTAGGATTTATTGGAGGGAAAGGGAGTGGGAAGGGAGTCAGGTGGGGAAACGAAGACACAAACGGGATAGAGACTCACGGCCAGCAAACAGACAGAAGTCCACTTGGACACTGATACTTGGACACTTGGACAAGGATAAAATTCTGACCGTGAGCCTCCTGACAGACCGAGGAAAACCAAACGACAGGAACACTGGGCGCGGACAGGGACGGATCACAACAGTAGACACCGACAGGGAGAAATACACGGGCAGGGCTTAAATACACAGGGTAACAAGAGGAACTAGGTGACAGACATTACGATAACGAAAGGGGTGTGGCCGAGGGAAGTGCAGGCAGCACGTGCTCTGGCACGGGCGTGACAGTACCCCCCCCACAAGGGACGGCTCCCGACGTCCCCCCAAAAAAACAAAACCCCACGGGGCAAGCGGGGGGGATGCGCAGCAGTCCAAACGACCCCACTGGTCTGTGGCAAAGTCCGAACCAGCAGCAAAGTCTTACCCACACATAGCGGAAACTCGGGGAAACAGAACCGCATTCGGCGACAACTCGGGGAAACAGAACTGCATTCAGCGGCAACTCGGGGAAACAGAACCGCATTCGGCGGCAACTCGGGGAAACAGAACCGCATTCGGCGGCATTCGGGGAGTCCATGCCGCAATCGGCGGCATTCGGGGAGGCGGAGTTGTGCGCAGCGGCCGGAGTCGAGCATGTTGCCTTCCTAGACGTGGGGTCAGGTGATGATCGCAGGTTCGGGCGCTGCTGGCACAAGGATCAACGGCGGCCGTGGGTCCAGCGTCGCGGGGTTGGGAACCGATGGCCCGAAGTACAGCCACAGCCGCGGATCCGGTGTTGCAAAGGTGGATCTCCATGGCTCACGTGCGTCCAACGTCGCTGGAGCAAAGTCCGATGGCGGCCGTGAGTCTGGCGTCGCAGATGGGGCGTGGCTTGGTTGCTTGGCGTGGCTTGGTTGCTTGGCGTGGCTTGGTTGCTTGCCGTGGCTTGGTTGCTTGCCGTGGCTTGGTTGCTTGCCGTGGCTTGGTTGCTTGCCGTGGCTTTGGTTTCGCTTGGCTTGGCTTTGGTTTCGCTTGGCTTGGCTTTGGTTTCGCTTGGCTTGGCTTTGGTTTCGCTTGGCTTTGGTTTTGGTTTCGCTTGGCTTTGGTTTCGCTTGGCTTTGGTTTCGCTTGGCTTTGGTTTCGCTTGGCCTGGCTTTGGTTTCGCTTGGCTTGGCTTTGGTTTCGCTTGGCTTGGCTTTGGTTTCGCTTGGCTTTGGTTTCGCTTGGCTTCGGCTTTGGTTTCGCTTGGCGCTTGGCTTCGGCTTTGGTTTCGCTTGGCTTCGGCTTCTTGGCTTCGGCTTCTTGGCTGTGGCTTCTTGGCTTTGGCTCCTTGGCTTTGGCTCCTTGGCTTTGGCTCCTTGGCTTTGGCTCCTTGGCTTCGGCTCCTTGGCTTCGGCTCCTTGGCTTCGGCTCCTTGGCTTCGGCTCCTTGGCTTCGGCTCCTTGGCTTTGGCTTCGCTTGGCTTTGACTTCTTGGCTTTGGTTTCGCTTGGCTTTGACTTCTTGGCTTTGACTTCTTGGCTTTGACTTCTTGGCTTTGACTTCTTGGCTTTGACTTCTTGGCTTTGACTTCTTGGCTTTGGCTTCTTGGCTTGGCTTGGACAACGGAAGCTGGTGGTGGAGGGGGGTCCAAGCGCTGGTCGCTGTGTTGGTCGGTGTCTTCTGTCAGGAATGAGGTGAGCCAGGGCGACCAAATGCAGCTTGGACTAGGATTTATTGGAGGGAAAGGGAGTGGGAAGGGAGTCAGGTGGGGAAACGAAGACACAAACGGGATAGAGACTCACGGCCAGCAAACAGACAGAAGTCCACTTGGACACTTGGACACTCTGATACTTGGACACTTGGACAAGGATAAAATTCTGACCGTGAGCCTCCTGACAGACCGAGGAAAACCAAACGACAGGAACACTGGGCGCGGACAGGGACGGATCACAACAGTAGACACCGACAGGGAGAAATACACGGGCAGGGCTTAAATACACAGGGTAACAAGAGGAACCAGGTGACAGACATTACGATAACGAAAGGGGTGTGGCCGAGGGAAGTGCAGGCAGCACGTGCTCTGGCACGGGCGTGACACGGAGAATTAAAAAGTCAAGATAGTCCAGTAATATCGGTAAGTGAGCATAACACCAATAATACTGAGGTCAAACCAGAGATGATGCTATTTTTGGAACATGACTTAATTATGAATAATGTACATTCTGTATGCAAAATTGGAAAACTTTATCGGAAATTGAAGCCTCAAATCAGGAAAGGTGGAAAGATGATAGAGAGGATTACATAAAATCAAAGGCAGGAAAACAAACGATAGAATGTAGCCAGAAAATAGGATGAGCTTCTGGAAATTACAGTATACGTGAGAGAAATCACAATTAAGACTTGCAATTTAGTTTGGGGTAATCTGCCACTTTAAAATGGTTCAAATAAGGTCCATCACAATACATCCGAGAGCTCATGAAGGAAAGGCGCCGGTTTTCTCAAGTATATTAAATTGTTGTTAATAGTAGAATTTGAAGTTTGATTGACAAAAGGTACTAGGAAATTAATGGCTAATTGGAAGACGATATTTTAAGTTTGGTTTCCCAGTCTGTCTTTTCCAGTATCCATCAGTGACCCTGAAACTCAATCCCGAGACTCCACCGACAGCTGAGAACAACAAGAAAACAGTGCATGGCTCTGAGGCACCTTTGACCTTTTGCAAGAGCAAAGAAGGACTATATTTGTGCTTGGGGGGAGCACAACGCTCCGGAGGAAAACGACATCCTCGGAGGCGAGTACAAAGAGTGAAGAAACTTACAAGATGAGAATGGACTCAGTTTAAAATGGACTCATCCGAGAGTGAGGAATGAGTTGGCTCTGAGGCTACAACTAAAGACAACAACTTGACAATGAGGTGCGGCGAAAGACCCATGAGACCTGAAATGTGCATCAAGCAAACTGGACTCCTTGCTGAGGAGTTATCAAACTTGGTGGAGCTTGGGTCAAAGTAGATGGAAGCTTGCTTGGGCCCTGGGCTTGACACAACTGAGGAGTCTTGATAAAAGATAGATAGATAGATAGATAGATAGATAGATAGATAGATAGATAGATAGATAGATAGATAGATAGATAGATAGATAGATAGATAGATAGATAGATAGATAGATAGATAGATAGATAGATAGATAGATAGATAGATAGATAGATAGATAGATAGATAGATAGATAGATAGATAGATAGATAGATAGATAGATAGATAGATAGATAGATAGATAGATAGATAGATAGATAAATAAGGGCAAAAGGTGTAGTGTTACAGAAAAAGGAAAAGCATCACAATCAGAAGATACATTTGGATAAAACAGATAGGCTAAATTGTACAAAATAAGAGTAGGATCACATTTAGCCCATCCACCTTAACAATTAGAATTTAGTCATTGCCAATTTGGAAATGAAAATAGGACATTAGGACCCAATAGGATGCAGTCAAGAGGTGGCTGGATTGTTCAATGGACCTAATTAATAAATTAGAAGTTAATTACACCTCACTGGGAATTCTGGTGTCAGAAAGTCCGATAAGCGCAAGGAATAACTGCCATGAAAACTTTTAACAGTTAAGAATAATGCTGCATAAGAGTCACACAAAATGACAGTTAACGAGATGACAGATGTGATAGGACTCGAATAACAAATGCATTGACATGGCAAAGTGAAAACAACATAGTGGAGTAGACTGTCAGAGGGAGCCTTCTGAGTATCTTTACCCAGCTGTTCGATCAGAATAATTGATTAGGATAAAATTATTTAAGGACCATCTGAGGCTGCTTCTTTCCCCATGCTCACCCTTGAACAGGCTCAGCAGTAGGAATAACAGATTTTTTTAGTTATTTAATTGACAGTTTTACGGTAAAAGTAAGGTACGATTGTATGAAATATTTAATTGAGAAGAACATCCAGAAATGAAGGGTTACCTTCAATATTTACTGATTACCTACTCACTTACACATACTAAATTTGTTTGTTGTGGAATGAGAGCTGAGCGATGAAGATGACTGAATTGGCACTTGTGTGGTTAGGAATGTGTATGTGTGTCTGGGACAGGGTGAAAGGCCAAAGTATTTTGGAGTTGGTATGAAAGGGTCACAGTTGAGGGTAAGATTCCTCTCACATGAGACTGGAACACCCAAGATTGATGAGTGATGAGTTGTAACCTTAACCAACAGCTGATGGTTAATCAGAGGCACCATGAACAACAAAATAGTTCATGGAGAAGGCCCATTTCAGCAACATAGATGGACAGGACAGGACTAATATCAAACACTAGGACGATGGACGATATGACATGACAAACCTGGACTCACCCGACGGGATGACTGACTATGTGGATGACAACCAAACATTTGAAACTTAAGCTTGCTTGTGGCAAGTGCGAGCTTTGCCTTGTTTCTGTGCATCACTTGACTTATTGCAGCATCAACCGCCAGCCAAGGAGCAGATTGCTGGTTGTTTTATAACTTGTATTAATTTTGCAGGTTGTCGATTGCAGTCTTGGAGAGTTTATGTTGAATTCACGTGAAAATGTTAACCCTAACCCTTTTGATTTTTATGATGATTGATGATTTTCAGGACAGAATCCCCGGGCGCCGTGATTCGTTGTGTGTCTATTTTTATTTTGATACTCGATGCCTGTGTAGTTTTTGGGAGCACAAGTGTCCGCTGTCAGCGGGGCTGTATGCTCACTGGCAGGGGTGCGATAATTTTTGTTTGTGTGGCTGAGTGTGAGGTGAACAGTCAATTTCCGGGAACTTGGGGATGCCGATCCTGGGTGAGTGAAAGGTTCGACAAACTGGCTGCAAGGCATATCATGATCCGGTAGGACGTTTTGCCGGTTCCTTTTTGAATACCTGGTGACTGGGGGAATGCGTCAGAGGGGGGTGGAGTTACATTTAAATGAGTAAGTAGATATAAAAGCTATTTGTGACATTCAATGTTTTTTTGGATTCAATTATTTTTTAGGCTTTAACAGGACGTGCCAGAATTCAACAGGCAGTGATGGAAAGAGCAGAAGAAGCATCTCGAAAGGAAAGGAGTTAATGGGAGACAACAATCTGGAATGGATGCAAAGCGTGGTAACAATCTAGCGACAGTAACGGTTAAAGTGTCAACGGAAAAGCACGAATGATGACAAATCATACAGCTAATAGGGATTAGACTGCAGCACAATAGACAACAAATGTATGGAAGATAGTAATTAAATAAAATAGGAAACTGGACCAGAAACAAGGAATAGGGAAAATTTCTTAACATATGAATGCATTAAAGCGGCTATTAAAGGTAAAATATTTAAGAACACATTTTAAGAGGGTTAATTTGCATAACAAATATTGAAAAGAGTTGAATAGGTAAATCATTTTGGGAAAATGACAGGTCCACTGCTTCAAAAGGGTGACTGATTTGAACAGTAAGGTGACTTGAAGGGGAGACAAAGACTAATTGGGTGAACAAAATTGACGGAACTGATACCCATTTGAGAATACTGAGAAAAATTTGAATCAAAGAGAAAATTTGGAGTAAAAATTAATATTTGGACTGGGAAAGAGCAATTGCAAAGACGTGATTGACGACTTCAGACAGTGACAGCTGCAGCAGGAAAGACTAACTTGAACAGGCAGAAGTTACTCTGCTACAGGAGGGATCTTGCGAGACTGACAACACGACGAGAAATAAGGGGGATTATTCATAACTCCTGGGGGGTAGTGTTTGTTTCTTTGTTTGTTTGTTTGTTTGTTTGTTTCGGGGATCACCTGGGCCTCTGGATCATAGGAGTAGATTCCGAGAACGCTCGGAGGTTCTACTGAGCACTTTGATGAGACGACCACCACCAATCGTCCCCGTGCCCCAATCAACCCCAAAAGAGAAGGTTTTGTTTGCTGACGACTGGCTATGGAGATGTCGTCTACTAGGGGTGACCAAAGGGGGCCGGAAGGACTTCAGGCCTACGCTGGGCATTGCTGTTTTTTTCATTGCAACTCGAGGTTTTGTGCTGTTGTCATCGGTAAATACTGGCAGTGGCTCCCAATTATTGCAGAACCCGTGGACGCTGACCGGGGCCTGGAAAGAGACTCTGAGGACGGAGAAGTGGACATAAAGATTTTGGATGGACGGCAGGCCCTGAGCAGTGATCCCGGCGCAAATTCACTACTGAGCATTCAGTGGACTGGACTTTGCATAGACAGGCACTTACATATGCAAGGGGGGTAACACAGAGGGCGCTTCAACGTCGCAGTATGCTGTGATATTGCGTCAATATTATATCATTCATTACTTTATCTGATGTCTACATGCTGCATTACTTTATCTTATTCATTTACCTTGTCACATATTAACATTATGACGACGCAGTTTTGACTGTTTAGCGGTCGGTGAACATGTCATTTCTTTTCCTTGCTGTTTTGTGAGCTCATACTGGTTTGTGGATTGTGATATGTTCCAGGACTCCTTGTACCTGGCTGACGCCAGGTGGAGGGAATCACTGAGGATGTTAGAAAGGGCCTCCCTCTTTTTCCATGTCATTAGACTGGCAGGTTTTTTTCTTGAGGGAGGGCCGGCAACTTTTTGAGGTTTCTAACGGACCACGCCAAATTCATTGCTTCATAAATTATCAACGGTATTGAGGTATTACGTAAGGGGGGTGGTTATCGTTAGGGGTGTAATGATTCATCAATACACATCGATTAATCGATATAATGCTCTACGATTTGTTGGCATCAATGCTAAACGTAAACATCGATCTATATCGCTTGTTTTTGACCTCGGACATTAGACGCGACTTTATTTTGAAATCCAGTTCATTGTTGCTTGCTTCCTCTTTCCGGGAGCAGTGCGCGGCGTGTTGTGTTGTGAGCAGAGCAGGCACGTGAAAGGGGAGCTGACAACTACGCGGCTCCTGGGCTGGTGCTATGGCTAGTGTCCAAGACGACGAGGAAATTCGCTCCCCTTTGGGCTTCAAGTCATTCGTTTGGAAGCACTTTGTAATTTCCTAAATAAAGAGTTTGCAGTACCTTGTTGATTTTGCGTATGAATTGTTATAAATCAGGATATTGTTCTATATCGATCGTAGAGCACTATATCGTGATGTATCGTGAATGAATCACAGCAGGCTTTAAGATATCGGCAAATATCGTATTGTGGTTCTTTGTATCGATATGATATCGTATCGTGACAAAACCCGCGATTTACACCCCTAGTTATCGTCATTTGGATAATGTGGACTTCAATTTTCTTTATTTGTGGTTCCTGAGAGGCCTCAGATTGCTGTCAGGGAGCAATTGGATACCAAAGTAGTTTGAGCTTTCCTAGTTAAAATAACCTTAAGTAGAATGCCTCGAGCGTGGTATAGGCTGTGCAGGTATAGGCCAAATTGTAGACGTGACCACAAAATTTGTTTGGGTGAAGATTTTTGGATGTTTACCGATGTCATCTCTTTTTGGACCGTTTTCGGGACATTTACAAACTCCCGAAGGGGGGAATGAGGTAAATTTTGGATTCTATTCTCTGTATGTCACCTTAAATGGCGACCTAGCAGCAGTGAGAAGACCCTAAGCTATTTTTGTGGTACAGAGAAGCTCTAGTTTCAGTAATGTGTAGGTACTTAGAATATGGAAGGGCCATTCGTCCGTGACCAGAAAGACCTTTGTCCATGCCCTTTTAAGGGCATCGGAAGTAACCAGTAGAGTGAGACTCAGACCGCAGCTGTTGTCTTACGAGGTACAAATGATGGGGGAGAACAGATAGAGAGGGGGCAAGAGCAAGAGGCGCGAGGGCTTTTTGGGGCGAACAGCTTTGCTGTCGAGAGCTGAAACATCTTTGCTTTTGGGGCCACTCGAACTTTTGGAGAGACATCACTCTGACATGGGTTGAATAAAATCTTTTCCCAATCAGCCGTGTGACACTGGAGTGCTTCCCTGGGACAGCCATTGTTCACCGGGTGTTTTTTTGGAGACCGGCAAAACAACAAAGACCATTCACCACACTATCACGCTCTTGACTTCCTATTGAAGGCTTTCATAGGTTGGCTCGAGTCTACTGCGAGGTCCGTGGTAGTATAGTTGGTAGAAGTATCCGTAACAGTAGTGTCTTTTTACGGGGTAGGGCTGTTGGCCCCACGCCCAACCTGGAAGACCACGTGCTGTTTTACAACACTATAGTATTAAGTGGAAAAGCTGAATTGTGATAAGAGCAATCCCGATAGCAGCCAAACTGTTGGTACAGAACAAAGACAAGCATTTTTTCCTGATAGATCAAAACTGAAAACAATAAACTTCTGACTAAAGAACAAAGAAAAGTTATGCCGTTCCTTGACTGATACGCTCTACCCACTACGATCACATAGAAACTACATCATCCAGGTTTTTTGCACAAGCCAATATTAGGAAAATAAAACTTTATTAATCAAATATCCAGTTTGCCCCAAGATTAAAGAAGTCCAATTTACAATAAAAAAAATAAATGACATTTCTCCATCCAATGAATTATTAAGATTGAAGTTTGGTGTAAACCACAATAATTGTACTTTCTGTGATGAATATATTTAGACCACAGCACTTCTTTTCTTTGAGTGTATATATACAACAGCTTTTTTGAAGAACTTTCAGGAGTGGTTGTCAACCAAAATATTTTTTCCTGTTCCACTCACTAAGGAAGATATTATCTTTGAACTCATTCTGGAAGACAATTTTAATAATCTGTTATTGTTAGCTAAACATTCCATCCATTGCTTTAAATTGAGAAAGACAAAGCCCATGTTCTCTGTCATTATGAAAGACCTCACAGATAAACACCTCATGTCTTTAAAGTTGATGAAAATTAAAATTGCATTAGTTTTACTCTATGCATACACTGAGTTTTGTATTTTGGTATTTTTAATTGGCTGGCAACCAGTTCAGGGTGTCCCCCGCCTACTGCCCGATGACAGCTGGGATAGGCTCCAGCACGCCCGCGACCCCCGTGGGGATAAAGTGGTACAGAAAATGGATGGATGGATAGTTTCACTCTATGCATACACTGAGTTTTGTATTTTTGGTGACCTCTAACTTGGCAAACTTAGGGATCCATTATTATTTTGTATTTATTATCCATCCATCTTCTATTCCAGTGGTCCCCAATCCCCGGGCCGCGGACTGGTACTGGGCCGGACAAGAAAGAATAAATAACGCATTATTTTACCTCTCGGTGATGTGTACATATCATTACTCATGTTATGTTGTTGGCACGATGTTATGAGGATGCTGCAAGTAAAGTTGCATAGAATACACAGTGGATTCACATTTATTATTATATATATTATATTATTATTATATGATATTATATGATATTATATGCTATTGTATTATATGATATTATATATTATATTATGACGTTTAGGATTGTGGTTGTGATTGTTGTTTTGCGGAAATTGGATTGTAGTTCAAACACGGACGATTTTTGTAAAGAAAATGTCTATAAACAATGTGCAGTCTGTGATTATTTGATTTATTGATGCTTTCGACATTTGATTCTGATTTTCTAGAATCGTTTTAGAAGTTTTCTCTGCAAAAATTGTGATGTCATCAAATATCAAAATATTGTCTGACAGTAATCCAGTCCGTGGTGCTAAAAAGGTTGGGGATCACTGTTCTATACCATTTGGCCCTACGGCGGTCGCGGTCATGCGAGAGAGAGCCTGTCCCAGCAGTCATCGGCAGTAGGGAGAGGACACCCCTGAATCGGTTGCCAGCCAATCGCAAGGTACGGCGATCTTGAGTGCCTTGAAAGGCGCCTTATAAATAAAATGTATTATTATTATTATTTTTTTTAATTATTATTACATAGAGACGAACAACCATCCGCTCTCGCACTCACGGGCAATTTGGAGCGCTACTAAGCATATTTTTGGGATGTGGGAGGAAATCGGAGGACCCGGAGAAAACCCACACAGGCTCTTGAGAACATGCAAACTCTACACAGGAAGGGGCGGAGTTGAAATCGAACCCGCATCATCCTAACTGTGAGGCGGGCGTGCTAACCACTGCGTGTATTTAGCAGAGATGCGGACTCGAGTCACTGTGACTTGGACTCGAGTCGACTCGAGTCGCTGTTTTGACGACTTGTGACTTGACAAAAAATGAAAAAACTCGAGACTCGACTTGGAAGTTAAAGACTCGGGACTTGACTTGACTTGAGACACGATGACTTGATTGACTCCAGTGTTATTTAGTTTATGTTTTCAGTTTGAATATAAAATTAATAATACATTTAGAAAAATAATATCGATAACGCGGTAGGAGCGCAGGCTGAGAATGGCGTTGTCATGATTGGATCACTACCCTGTCAATCAATCAGTCGTGCCCTCTCTACCTACTGAACGTGTTTATTGGAGAATCACGCCCTTTTATATCAGACATACGCAAACTTGTCAGCGGGAGCGGGACCGGTACCGCGAGTCATCACCCTCGGCTATCGCAATTACTTTTATGACGGCAAAAGACAGACAGCACAGTGCGAGATATGCAACAAAAACATTTCGGACAGCCAGACGACAACTTCAAACTTTGTCCGTCATTTGAAGAGCCATTCTGCCAAGTAACTGCTTTTCATTTATCTAAATAGGTGTGTATATATATAGCTTTAATGCAATGAATATGATGATGAAACTGAATTAAGTAAATATGATTTAATGGTGTATTTTACTGAATATCAGTAATTACAGTGCAAATCCAAATTATTGTCATATTTTTTAAACAGGTTAGACAAATTGGACAATGATGGTTACTTAAAGTTACTGATATCTTGTCTTTTCACTACTAAGATCAGATTCTGCGGGTAAAATTGCAATAATAAGGTGACTTGACTTGGACTTGACCTATTTAAGGACTTGACTTCGACTTGACTTGACCTATTTAAGGACTTTACTTGCCCAAGAAAAAAATGACTTGGGACTTACTTGAGACTTGAAGGTTAAGACTCGAGACTTACTTGAGACTTGCACATGTGTGACTTGGTCCCATCTCTGGTATTTAGTATAGTTTTATTCTTTTTATTTATTTAAATATTTATTTGATTTGATTGTTTTCTGTTATTCTTTTTTAATGATTACCTGTTGTGGTATTAGTTGGTTAGTATGTGCCTTGTGCGTAACATACACATGTTCTCTTGTCTTCGATATGCCATGTTTGTATATTTTCATAATAATAATAATAATAATAATAATAATAATAATAATAATAATAATAATAATAATAATAATAATAATAATAATAATAATAGGCGGCTCGGTGGGGGACTGGGTAGCACGTCAGCCTCACAGTTAGGAGGGTGCGGGTTCGATTCCACCTCCGGCCCTCCCTGGGTGGAGTTTGCATGTTCTCCCCGAGCCCGCGTGGGTTTTCTCCGGGCACTCCGGTTTCCTCCCACAACCCAAAAACATGCTTGGTAGAACAATTGAGCACTCCAAATTGTCCCTTGGTGTGAGTGTGAGTGCGAGTGTGTATGGTTGTTTGTCTCTGTGTGCCCTGCGATTGGCTGGCAACCGGTTCAGGGTGTCCCCCACCTACTGCCCGATGACGGCTGGGATAGGCTCCAGCACGCCCGCGACCCCCGTGGGGACTAAGCGGTACAGAAAATGAATGGATGGATGGATGGATAATAATAATAATAATGAATAGACGTGGTCCCGACACCGGCGATGGGAGGAGATTGCCTGACTAAAAATAATGTCACAATAACGATGTGTTTTTTTCAAACATAAATAATAAACTAATTTAGTTCGTTAAATAAACAATCCCAGACTGCACCAAAAATACATTTTCTAGATTTGTTTTTAGAAGTTTCTTCACAAAGATCGTGACGTCATCAAAGGTGTTAGGACCCCGAGTCAATCCAAACAAGAGGACGCAGTCTGTGAATTTGGACACGGCAAATAATCACTAACCTCAAAAACTTCACACCGGAAGTTGTAATATGCCTCAAGTCAGAATAAAGAGTGAGCTCCTTGATGTGCCGATGAAGCTAACCTCTTAAGCAAGTAATTTACGATTTTATTTCATCCGTTGAGATTAAGTGTACACAATTTACAATACTTAAAATAAATATTAAGATACATCAGCATAGCGCGTACTTGGTATTGTTTTATTGTGAAACACGGCGGGATAAGCTTTCTCTGTCATTTACAATTTGTCATTCTACACATACGGAGTTTGACACGTTTGTTACATTTGAGTGTTTCTTATTTTCTCTTGTACCACATTTAAAAAAATGAACACCGTTTTGTCAAGAGCTAACTCCCTTTTCGCGTTCTCTCTGAGTGTCATGGCGGCCTTAACTTTTGGCTGTTTCATCACAACAGCGTTTAAAGACAGAACAGTTCCTGTGGACGTACGTGTTTCCAAAGTCATGCTGTAAGGTCCTTTGAATCTCTCTCTTTTTGAGATCTGCGATCAAGATGTCGCTCGGTGTTTGTCAGATTGCACTATTTTCTCAAATGTAGGTTTTAAGTATTTTTTAGTAACTGTAATACGGCAATTGACCACCATTTAACAGGCTGTGCTTGGAAACGCGTAATCTGCAAATTAGACACCAAATGTTCAGTTGCGATGTTGAAATTGCGAAATAAACTCTCGTCTATGCTGTTATTTGCTGTAAATATTGCTGCATTTGAGACTGATGTTCAGTGGTAAGGTCTGCAGACCATGGTTTTTAAAGTGATAAACTCATTTGACTACAGATGAGAGATATTAGACATTTAACACGGTATTTGTTGGATTTGATCCACAATTTGGGAAGCGCGCTATCCCTGCCTCACGGCAAAAGCCATAGCCAATCACCTGTTATCCAATTTACTCACTGCGTGCTCGTTCTCTTTCTTCAGTTTTAGGAACAGGCTAAGACACTGAAACAAAATTTAGACTTACGCAGGTTGGTTGAGTTCAATCACAATTCTTGGTAAGAAAGCTCTGTTTTCAGGAAAGTACAATACAGCGCTGGGCCTTTCGTGCGACCATGCTCAAAAGCAGAAAGTCTCCATTCAGAAAGGGCAACGTTCAAGGTTCTTTGGTCAGCTTATATTCAGTTGCACATGCCAGTGTGGGCCGAGTTTGATGGGTGATGAGTCAGTGGGTGTGGCAAGTCGGAGGAGAGTTTGATTCAATGGGAGTGGATGCTGGTTCCGTGATAGCTGGTTCCGTGGGGGTGGGTGCTGATTATGGGCAATTCGGCGTGTGTTGGGGGTCTGTTGTTTTCCTTCCCGTCTTTCGGCCTTGGCGATCACCTTTGGCTGGGTTCTTGGTTGTGTTCCTCCTGCCGCTCTTCCTCTGGCACCGCTACCGGTTTTATCTCCAAGTGTCCTTCCTGTAAACTAGGGGTGTCCAAACTACGGCAAATATTGGCCCCCGGGCCCCTTCACGTTACTAAATCTGGCCCTCCTTGCAAAAAGTTTAGACACCCCTGCTGTAAACCATTCTTGCACATACATCCACTTTGCCCACTGTCGCACACCGCCCATTCATCATTCTTTCAAATTTGTCATTTTGTACAGAATTATGTGAAGTTTTGGCTGACATCATCAATTTGTTAACCGTGACTATGCAAAGTTCTTTCTCACCACTTACCATGCATTTGTTTGTTTGTTCTTTTGACATTATCTTTTGACACATATCTTTTCATTGTGAGGCAAAAAAATTCCCTCTGTCCAGAACGTTCAGTAGTAATCCAAAGCTGGCGTCTAGCATTAATCAAAACACAAGATATAATCAAGTACTGAATATTTTTTGACGACTTTGGCAGTGTCCGTGATTTAGAAAATAATCATACATTAAACAGTTCCTTAAGGGTCATTAAGCTATTCAGGCAATATATAAAAAAACATTTGTTATTTCAAAGTGCACAGAAATACATATCAGATCATAAAGTTATAAAAACCTTTGTCATTACCACCTATCAAAAATGTCTAGTTATGTCTATTGATTTGGTGTGTAAGTATAATTATATGCCTAAAATGTTTCTTTTATTGATTTAATATGTGAATATACTTGTCTGCTTATGTACTTTATTCAATGAGGTTTGAGCATATCTGTTTTTGTAGCTAGGCAGGACTTTTTGTATATCGACCCCATTTCTTCTTTGACCACATTGAACAATTTAAGCAGAATTTTGTAGTGCCCAACCGGCATGTATTAGTTGTTGTTGTTGTTGTTGTTGTTGTTAGTTAGCAAAGGCCTCCACACTTGTTATTCTATACCAGAGGTGGGCAAACTACGGCGTTTCCCCAGTAGATGGGGAACCACTCGCCTGCGCATATACTACCGGAAGCCGTGTCAGAAAGCTCGGTGCACACTCACAAGTGCGTGCACATACTCAGTAGTACGGACATGGCGCACTCGCGCTCTATTTGTATCAGTCCCGAATTTAGAGCGTGGGCTGTGACGACAGCATTCTTGTAATTCGCGCGCTGAGCTTTCAGATACAGTTTTACGCTAAAGCCACCCACAAACGTGTTTAAAAAAGAGTGGCCAATTTGGCTCGACGTACGCGACGTGACGTTCAGCCACATCAACATCAACCCGTCACAGATCGAGGTAACAACAAATTTTACTCCAGACTATGACGCACTAGCAAAAAAGGGAGACCAATAACACTGTTCCCACTGAAAATCACCGTGTTGCCGTTTTGATTACTTTATTTGGGTGTATGCTTTCGCCGATTCTTCAAGATGATATATTTGGTCAGAATGTTTGCCGTTTGATGTGATCTCCTAAGATTCTTTCATTAATCTGACCTGCAGGCACTGAGGAGATGGAGTTATTCATAATAACAGTGTCGTATTTTATGAGAATCACTGATAGCAGTTTTTTAGTTTTTTTTTTGTTTTTTCTAATGCTGTTGATAAATGCATTTGTTTTCAAAAAACTCGTTTGGAATATCCATGCTTTACTCCCTACTAAAGGCCAAAATCTTTTATGCAATGGCCTTTACAGGTCGCTTTTATTACTTCACACAAACACTACGTCCATCTGCTCCTGGTTCGGCCCTCCGGTCCAAATTTAGAACCCAGTTCGGCCCGCGAGTCAAAAAGTTTGCCCACCCCTGTTCTATACCATTCACTTTATTGTGTGAAGGCAAAGGCCTTAACACTGTTGTTATTGAACAACTTTATTTTTCTACTTATTCCCCCCACTTTTTGACGCTTAACTAGTTCCACATACTTCAACCGATTCACTCCGTTCCACTTTTAACTTATTCCAAAATATTCATGACACCGTTTGTTAGAGTGATGCTCACTCTAACTTATTTTTGCAAGAACCACACGGGAGACAGTATGCCCTTTTTAAGCACTTGCAAGTGGAGAGTCATTCGTCGCTGTGCGTACAGCGATGATTGAATGAGGATTCTTGCAAGAGAGTATTTATTGAGAGAAAGCAGGGTGGGGGTGACATTGGACATGTTTGGTGGTCACCTCAGCAACTGGTTAATCAATGCGGAGGGTCCTAGCTCATTGTTTTACAAGGTCGTGGAAACAAAAACTAGTGGAGCATTTTAGATGGCTAACTAAGCAATAATGTTTCCACACCATTTGGTAAGTTTCAACAACTGAATGATTAAACTTTTCAGAATCAAGGAAAGGTAAAAATTTAAACAAAGTTAATAATTCTAGTCTACATTCCAACATAATCATACGATCAAGATAATCTGTAAACCCTAACATATCCTTCCTGTTTATCATATGATTATGCCAACCCCGATCAATCAAACATAAGTAAGAAAATACAATGAAGAAAGAAGAATAGTAAAAAAAATAATAAAAAAGATTAATAAAAAAACAGATGATAGGAGACGGGTTGGGGATCGTGAAGGGTGATACATGATAAAAACAACAAACAATGACAGCAATAATTTCCAGTGAAGATGAGATTTTTCCTCAATACTCCAGTCCAAATTTAGTGTGAGTGAATAACCTGCGGCTAGATGTTTTAATGCAGGAAAGGTCTCACACGGTCCCTCTTCCTTAGGCGACCAGAATGCTATCAATAAAAAATTAAAAAAATAAAAGCTCAGAAACAGTACATCATTGTATTCATCACTTGCGAGGCATTTTCGATGGTCAAATCAAGTTTTCGTAAAACTTGCACGGCTAAACAGCATCATCGCAATCATCTTTCCGCAGCGCGTCATAGTCATCACATTTGACATGTCTGATATGTTGTATTTGCACCTGTGCTATGGTAAAAGATAAAGATCTTGATACAGCAGACTTCAAACACGATTCAACACAGGTCGCAAATAAGCACAACAACACCAGCACAACAAGCACAGGAGTCACAAATTTCAACAGCAGTTGCCACCAGTTGCCAGAGAATAGCCATGAAAAAAAATCCCATTGACGTGGGACTTTGTCTTTTGACATGGCCTGCTGTAAGTTCTTCAGTGAATTTATGGCGTCGTTGATGTGTCATTTTCTCCTGGTATGTATGTGCAACAGGAAGTCCCAATAATGTGGCACACACCACCTTGTGCTGCAGTCATCAAGTCCAGAACCATCCTGTTTTGCAAGACCATTAGCCTAATAGCCTGAATCTCCCTGTTTTGTCCATCATTGACCTGCAGCGAGAGATTCACAAAATATTGGAAACGATAGTTCAGTGTCTCGATGTAGAGTGCTTGTTTTCCAACTTTGATCCAAGGAGAAAGTGCATGAACAACTTTGTCTCAGACGGACCATACTTTATGTTCGTCTGGAACATTCACACCCTAGACAGGGTCATGAGGGTCAAAGGTTGCAACAGCCCTGCGTCGACGTCCAGAAGAGTTGTGTGCTGTCGTCAGCTGATGTTGTATCCTGTAGGTGTGGTCTGTCACCCACACTGGTGCACACACCTCTGTCCAGTTGGCGGGCAGCATCGGATAAACCTTGTGACCACAAAGCCACCAGCCATTCTGTATGAAATAGGTCCTGTTTGATGGTCAAAGTCAACTTTATTGTCAATCCCTTCATATGTCAAGACACACAAAGAAACCGAAATTCCGTTTCCTCCATCCCACGGTGACGAGACACAGTACACGATAAACATACAAGTAAACGACACAAAATAAAAACAAGAAGGCACAAACAATAACTAATAAATAAATAAAATGAGTGATGAATTAATAATAAACAAATAACACAATAAATAAGAGGAGCAAAACTGAGCCAGTGTGCGTACAGCAGACAGTATGCATAGCGCAAAGTACAGGATGTTACGCAGAAAGGGGGGGGGGGGGGCGAGTTCAGGATCCTAACAGCCTGGAGTATGAAGCTGTTGGAGAGTCTGGTAGTGCGGGAGCGCAAACTCCTGTACCTCTTCCCAGAGGGCAGAAGATCAAACAAAGAGTGAGCGGGGTGACTCACATCACTAGCGGGTGAGATGGGAGGTGTAAATGTCCTTCAAGGAGGGGAGCGAAGCACCAATAATCTTACCAGCCGTGTTCACTATGCGCTGCAGGGCCTTCAAGTTGTAGTCAGTGCAGCCGCCCCCCCAAACAGCAATACAGCTGGAGAGGACGCTCTCAATGGTGCCGCGGTAAAATGTCTCCTCCTGGAGAGCAGTCGTTGTTAATGCATTTGTGGGTCTCGTTACATGTAACATGATGTAACAAGTGTAGTTCACTCCAGCTGGTCTCTCTGTGTAGGCCAGTTGCGGCAATGTTCGTCCTTTAACAGTCACATTGAGATTTGTCCAGAAAAGCTGATCACGGGTACCGTCTGCAAGTCCAGGGCAGGAAGGGTCGGCATCACTGACTGTAACAGCACGGTGTTAATATCCAACTCCTCCCATGTATGCCATACATTTCGCTTCAGTGACATTCATCGCTCTGGCCTCCAAGTAAATTTGTGTGGAGGAAGGGGGGAGTTTGGAACACACATAGCATCCCTCCTGTGTGTGAGCTCTCACAGTGAACTTTACATACCAGTACCAAGCGTTGGTTTCGTATGGGTTCCTGGGGTTCCATGGCCAGTCCTCAAAGTTCTCATCATGTGACCATCTTCTTCCACGGTTGACATTGTCAATCGGTCCATTCAGATGAGCCCACAAAGCATAGCACGCTCCAGCCACAACGCAGCAGAAGATCCATCTGGCATATGGAGCTCCGTTGCTACTAGGATGGCAGAGACACCGGGACATCCCCTCACCTAGCAGAGTGGGGATCGATGGACTCTTCACCAACATTGAGATGCCCCACCCTAAACAATGAGGCCCCTTTGTAGTCCGACTTCCCCACCACTCCGAATTAGGGGTACAGCACACACTGCAACTTTCAGTGGCTGAGGTGAATCCAGCTGGGCCGTTCAGCAATCTTTACTGCGGTGGGGGTAGTCAGTAAAACTTGGAATGGTCCCTCCCACCGTGGGCTGGCCCAGTTCTTCTTGATGTAGACCCAGTCTCCTGGCTTGATGGGATTGTCAACCTGTGGGGAAAGAAGATCAGGCGGCAGTAAATTTGCATTTGACACATCTTTCAGTTTGAGCGTTCTGATCATGTAATCTGCTAAGGACTGTTCTTCATCTGCTTTTTGCAAATCTGCAGGGAACACAGGTAGTCTATATGGTCTCCCATGGATGATTTCAAAAGGTGTTAGCCCTTCTGACGTGGGGGTGATTCTTATATAGAGTTCCACCAAGTCTAGGCACTCCGGCCAGGCTCTGTCTGTTGATTCCATGCATTTTTTCAACCTGCTTTTGATAGTGGCGTTTTCTCGTTCAACCAGGCCAGCGCTGGAGGGGTGCCAAGCGCAGTGGTTTTTTAACGTTATCTCAAGGTGTACAGCCATGTTCTGTACAACTTGGTTCATAAAGTGTGGACCATTGTCACTGTAAATGATCTGCGGGATGCCATGAGCCGGTATGATGGCTTTGCAAATGGCTTTTGCCACTGTTAAGGCATCTGCACGTTTAGATGGAACTATTTCCATTTCAATATATATTGAGCTTCTTCGCCTTCACACGCTATTTCTCCAGAAATTGCATTTTCTAGTTATTATTCCGCTTCTTCTATTTTATTCACCTCACTTTTTTTACGCACTACTCCTTCAACATAATTCATCCGATTCACTCCATTCCACTTTTGACGTATTCCACATATTCCACATATTCACGAGCGCTTGCATTTTCTCATTCCAAAAATCTAGGACAAATTTTTCCCCATTCATTCTTAATGGCACATTTAAGATTTCACATTTACGTCGTTCCAGTTTGAAATTCCCATTAATCAGCACATTCAAATCACATTTGGAAAGATTTTGACATTCCCAAAATTGCCAAATTGAAAGATTTCACGTTTTCACGTTTAGAATTTCCGCAACATTTCACAAAATTTTGTTTTTCACCTCTAATTTCTAAATTTTTCCATTGATTCAACCCGTTCCAACTTTCAACTGTTCATCTTTTGCGTACCTATTCCACAACTTCCCACTTACCAAAAATTTAAAATTTACAAATTTGAAATTCACGCCGAATTCTCAAAAAATTCGTTTTTCCCTTCTAATTTCTACATTTTTCACAGGTTCAACCCGTTCCAACTGTTCATCTTTTGCCTACCACAAAGTTCATCACATTCAAATCACATTCGTAAAGATTCTCGACATTCCCAAAATTGCTAAATTAAAAAAATTCAGGTTTTCACGTTTAAATTCACAGAATTTCACGAATTTGAAATTCACGCCGAATTCTCAAAAAATTCATTTTTCCTTTCTAATTTCTACAATTTTCAACTGATTCAACCCAATCCAACATTCAACTGTTCATCTTCTGCCTACCTATTCCACAACTTCCCACTTACCAAAATCTCCAAATTTTCAATTTTGAAATTCACACCGAATTCTCCCAAATTTCGCTTTTCAACTCTAATTTCTACATTTTTCAACCGATTCAACCCATTCCAACTTTCAGCTGTTCATCTTTTGCCCACCTATTCCACAACTTCCCACTTACCGAAAATTCAAAATTTTTAATTTTGAAATTCACGCCAAATTCTCCAAAATTAGTTTTTTCCCTTCTAATTTCTACAAACCGGATTCGGTTGAAGTTGGGAAATTGTGTAAAATGTAAATAAAAACAAAAAACGATAATTTGAAAATCCTTTTCAACCTATATTCAATTGAATACACTACAAAGACAACATATTTAATGCTCAAATTCATAAACTTTATTTCATTTTTCAAATAATTAACGTAGAATTTCATGACTGCAGCACGTGCAGTAGAAGTTGTGAAAGGGCATGTTTACCACTTCGTTACATCACCTTTCCTTTTAATAACACTCAATAAACATTTTGGAAGAGAGGAGACTAATTCTCTTCGCGTCTCATGTGGAATTCTTTCCCATTGTTGCTTGATGAACCGCTTCAGTTGTTCAACAGTCCGGGGTCTTCCCTGTCGTATTTTACGCTTCATAATGCGCCACACATTTTCAACGGGAGACAGTTCTGGACTGCAAGCGGGCCAGGGGAGAACCTGGACTCTTTTACTTCGAAGCCACGCTGTTGTAACACGTGCAGAATGTGGCTTGGCATTATCTTGCTGAAATAAGCAGCGACGTCCATGAAAAAGACGTCGGTTGGACGGCAGAATATGTTGCTCCAAAATCTGTATGTACCGTTTTCCCATGTATAATGCGCCCCCATGTATAATACGCACCCTAAAAATGGTATGTTGATGCTGGAAAAAAGCCTGTACCCATGTATAATATGCACCCACATTTTGACTCCTACTTAAGTCCGTAAACGTAAAATTATTTCAGAAAAAAGATCATCTTTAGGAACAACCAGATGTTATTCTGCCGGTCAGTATCACTGCGCATGCGCTAGCAAACTCAATAGCGAAGAAATGTCTCGGACTTGCGTAGGGTAGGTACATTGTGACAGCAAACGAGCAGGTGATTGAGCAAGCGTCTGATACGTGACCATTGTGTTTGTATGGAGCGTGTTTGAAGTGAACAGCAGAGAAGAAAGCGCATCTGTAATGCCGTATGATATCCGGATTAAAAAAAAAAAATGTATCCATGTATAATGCGCACCCCAGATTTTAGGACAATAAATTAGTTAAATTTGGCGCATTATACATGAAAAAAACCCGGTACTTTTCAGCATTTATGTTGCCTTCACAGAAACGTAAGTCACCTATGCCATGGGAACTAATGCACCCCCATACCATCACAGATGTTGGCTTTTGAACTTTGCATTGATAACAGTCCGGATGGTTTGCTTCCTCCTTGGTCCGGAGGACACAACGGCCAGTGTTTCCAAAAAAACTTTGAAAAGTGGACTCATCAGACCACAAAACACTTTTTCATTGTGCATCAGTCCATTTTACATGAGCTCGGGCCCAGAGAACCCGGCGGCGTTTCTGAATGTTGTTCATAAACGGCTTTTGCTTTGCATGGCGTTTTAACTCGCACTTTCTGATGTAGTGAAGAACTGTATTTACTGACAGTTGTTTTCTGAAGTTTTCCTGAGCCCATTTGGTGATATCCTTTACACACTCATGTCGGTCTGAGGGATCGAAGGTCACGGTAATTCAGTCTTGGTTTCCTGCCGTTGTGCTTGCGTGCAGTGATTTCCCCAGATTCTCTGGTCCTTTTGATGATATTATGGACCGCAGATGTTGAAAACCCTAAATTCTTTGCAATTTTGCTTTGAGAAATGTTGTTCTTAAACTGTTCAACTATTTTCTCACGCAGTTGTGGAGTAAGTGGTGAACCTCGCCCCATCCTTGCTTGTGAATGAGTGAGCATGTTTGGCGAGGCTCCTTTTATATTTTATACCCAATCATGGTACCCAATTAGCTTGATCACATGTGGGATGTTCCAAATAGGTGTTTGAGCTTTCCTCAGCTTTCTCAGTATTTTTTGCCACCTTTCCCAACTTCTACTGGAAGTGTTGCAGCCATGAAATGCGAAGTTAATTATTATTTGGCAAAAAACAATTAAGTTTATCAGTTTGAACATTAAATATGTTCTCTTTGTAGTGTATTCAATCTAATATGGGTTGAGAAAAAGTTTCAAATCAGTGTACTTTGTTTTTATTTACATTTTACACAATTTCCCAACTTCAACCGAATCCCGTTTGTACATTTTTCGGATTCAACCCATTACAACTTTATTCACTTTGTTCACCTTATTCACCACCTTCACCCCCACTTCCACGATGCTTACCCAATTCACCCCTACACCCCCACTTCCACAGTGTGGCGGCCATCTTGGATTGACCCAGATGTGACCCAATATGAACAGCAAGTGAACCGAAACTACCCCGATTTTAACAGAAAGTGAACCGGAAGTGCACCAAATCAAACTGGAAGTGACTCAAATTAAACCGGAAGTGCCCCAAATCAAAACGGAAGTGACCTAAATTAACCCGAAAAAACTGTAGGTCCATCTACCCATCCATCTTCTTCCGCTTATTCGGGGTCGGGTCGCGGGTTATCATCTTTAGGAAGGACTCCCAGATGTTCCTCTCCCCAGCCACTTCATCCAGTTCATCCCGGGGGTTCCCAAGGCGTTCCAAGGCCAGCTGAGAGACATAGTTTCTCCAGCGCGTCCTGGGTCGAGCCGGGGTCTCCTGCCAGTGGGACATGCCCAAAAGATCTCCCCAGGGAGGTGTCCAGGAGGCATCCTGATGAGATGCCCGAGCCACCTCATCTGGCTCCTTTCAACATGGAGGAGTAGCGACTCTACTCTGAATGTCTCCCGGATGACAGAGCTTCTCATCCTATCTCTAAGGGAGAGCGGAGAAAACTCATTTCAGCCGCTTGTATCCGGGATCTCGTTCTTTCGGTCACGACTCATAGCTCGTGACCATAGGTGAGGGTAGGAGCGTAAATCAACCGGTAAATTGAGAACTTTGCCTTTTGGCTCAGCTCTTTCTATACCACGACGGACTGGTACAGAGTCCGCATTACTGCCGACGCTGCACCGATCCGCCTGTCGATCTTGCGCTCCATCCTCCCCCCGTGAACAAGAACCTAAGATACTTGAACTCCTCCACTTGGGGCAGGATCTCATCCCGGTCCGGAGAGGGCATTCCACCCTTTTCCGACCGAGGACCATGGACTCGGATTTGGAGGTGCTGACCCTCATTCCGACCGCTTCACACTCGGCTGCGAACCGCTCCAGTGAGAGCTGGAGATCACGGACTGAAGAAGCCAACAGCACCGCGTCATCTGCAAAAAGCAGAGACGCGATGCTGAGGTCTCCAAACCGGACCCCCTCAATGCCTCGACTGCGCCTAGAAATTCTGTCTATAAAATTTATGAACAGAATCGGTGACAAATGGCAGCCTTGGCGGAGTCCAACCCTCACTGGGAACAAATCCGATTGACTGCCGGAAATGTGGACCAAACTCTGGCATTCATGATATCGGGACCGAACCGCCCTTATCAGTTGGCTCGGCACCCCGTACTCCCGAACCACCCTCCACAAAACCTCCCGAGGGACACGGTCGAACGCCTTCTCCAACTCCACAAAACACATGTGGACTGGTTTGGCGAACTCCTATGCACCCTCGAGGATCCTGCCGAGGGTGTAGAGCTGATCCTCTGTTCCACGGCCAGGACGAAAGCCACAGTGCTCCTCCTGAATCCGAGGTTCGACCTCCCGACGGACCCTCCTCTCCAGCACCCCTGAATAGACCCTACCAGGGAGGCTGAGGAGTGTGATTCCCCTGTAATTGGAACACACCCTCCGGTCCCCGTTCTTAAAGAGGGGAATCACCACCCCAGTCTGCCAATCCAGAGCCACTGTCCCCGATGTCCACGCAATGTTGTAGAGGCGTGTCAGCCATGGCAGCCCCACAACATCCAGAGCCTTTAAGAACTCCGGATGGATCTCATCCAATTGTGGAAGCAGGGCGTGTAGGTGGAATTGAGGAGGTCTTCAAAGTATTCTCCCCTCCGACTCACGACGTCTCGAGTAGAGGTCAGCAGCACGCCATCCCCACTCTAAACAGTGTTGACGTTGCACTGCTTCCCCCTCCTGAGATGCCGGATGGTGGACCAGAATTTCCTCAAAGCCGTCCGGAAGTAATTCTCCATGGCCTCGCCAAACTTCCACGCCCGGGTTTTTGCCTCAGCAACCGCCAAAGCCGCGTTCCGCTTGGCCATTCGGTACCTGTCAGCAGCCTCCGGAGTCCTGCAGGCCAAAACGGCCCGATAGGACTCCTTCTTCAGCTTGTCGGCATCCCTTACCGCCGATGTCCACCAGCGGTTCGGGGATTGCCGCCACAACAGGCTCCAACGACCTTACGGCCACAGCTCCGGTCTTCCGCCTCAACAATGAAGGCACGAAACATGGTCCACTCTGACTCAATGTCTCCCGCCTCCCCCGGGATGTGGGAAAAGCTCTGCCGGAGGTGGGAGTTGAAGCTCTTCCTGACAGGGGATTCTGCCAAATGTTCCCAGCAGACCCTCACAGAGCGTTTGGGTCTGCCAGGTCAGACCGACATCTTCCCCCACCATCGGAGCCAACCCACCACCAGGTGGTGATCAGTTGACTTCCCCCGAGGCGCCAAAACATGCGGCCGCAAATCCGATGACACGACTACAAAGTCGATAATCGAACTGCGGCCTAGGGTGTCCTGGTGCCAAGTGCACACATGGACACTTTTATGCTTGAACATGGTGTTCATTATAGAAAATCTGTGTCGAGCACAGAATTCCAATAATAAAACACCGCTCGGGTTCAGATCGGGGGGCCGTTCCTCCCAATCACGCCCTTCCAGGTTTCACTGTCATTGCCCACGTGAGCATTGAACTCACCCAGTAGAACAATGGTGTCCCCAGAAGGAGCGCTCTCCAGCACTTCCTCCAGGGACCCCAAGAAGGGTGGGTACTCTGAGCTGCTGTTTAGTGCATAGACACAAACAACAGTCAGGACCCATCCCCCCACCCGAAGGCGGAGGGAGGCTGCTCTCTCGTTCACCGGGGTAAACCCCAATGTGCAGGCGCCCAGCTGGGGGGCAATAAGTATACCCACACCTGCTCGACGCCTCTCACCGTGGGCAACTCCAGCGTGGAAGAGAGTCTAGCCCAGGTATGGGCAAACTACGGCCGTTTAATCCGGCCCGCCAACCCTGAATAAATTGTATTATTAAGCATTTTCTTTTGGTCATTTTTGCCTGCAATGACTGCGTTTCCTTAGTAGATGGGTAACCGCTCGCCTGCGCATTTACTACCAGAAGCCGTGTCAGAAAGCTCTGTGCACACTCACAAGTGCGTGTACGTACTCAGTAGTACGGACATGGCGCATTCGCGCTCTATTTGTATCAGTGCCGAATTTAGAGCGTGGGCTGTGACGACTGCATTCTTGTAATTCGCGCGCTGAGCTTTCAGATACAGTTTTACGCTAAAGCCACCCACAAACCTTCCACTGGAATCCTTCCATTAAAATGAGTCGCCCAAGGAAAAGCAAGGTGGACACTGAGTGCCGAGTGTTTAAAAAAGACTGGCCAATTTGGTTCGACGTACGCGACGTGACGTTCAGCCACATGAACATCAACCCGTCACAGATCTAGGTAAACGGACCAACACCTCGGATCTCTCCTAAGAATTGCCACAACAAATTTTACTCCAGACTATGACTCACTCGCAAAAAAAGTGAGACCAATAACACTGTTCCCACTGAAAATGAAGGGGAGGCTCTCAAGTTTGTTGTAAAAAAAAAATGCATTTTGAATATGATTTGTACAAATAGCAGGGATTGAAACTAGCGACCATTCTCATTTTCAAACAATGCAGGATGCCCAAGGACATTGATGCACCACCTGTTTGCGACTAATCTTAAGGCTTACTTTAAGGAAGTGTTTCCCGTTTCCTCACCTCTTTTACCAGGTGTTTGTGAGTTAAAACTCTGCTCTGATTCTTCAAGATGATATATTTGGTTGCCGTTTTATGTGATCTCATAAGAAAAACATCTTTCATTAATCTGACCTGCAGGCACTGAAATGATGGAGACTGTTAGTCATAATAACAGTGTTGTATTTTATGAGAATCACTGATAGCAGTTTTTTAATGATTTTTTTTCTTCTAATCCTGTTAATAAATGCATTTGTTTTTCAAAAAACCTTTTTTGAATATCCATGCTTTACTACCTACTAAAGGCCAAAACCTTTTATGCAATGACCTTTACAGGTTGTTTATAAAGATTAAAGTCCCAACGATATTCACACACACATCTGGGTGTGGTGAAATTTGTCCTCTGCATTTAACCCACCCCCGTGTGATTTTAATCCATCTCCTGGGGGAGAGGGGAGCAGTGAGCCGCAGCAGTGCCGCGCTCGGAAATCATTTGGTGATCTAACCCCCCAATTCCAACCCTTAATGCTGAGTGCCAAGCAGGGAGGCAATGGGTCCCATTTTTATAGTCTTTGGTATGACCCGGCCGGGGTTTGAACCCACAACCTTCCAGTCTCAGGGCGGACACTCTACCACTAGGTCACTGAGCTGGTTTATATTACTTTACACAAACACTACATCCATCTGCTCCTGGTTCGGCCCTCCGGTCCAAATTTAGGACCTAGTTCGGCCCGCAAGTCAAAATGTTTGCCCACCCCTGGTCTAGCCCCTCTCAAGAGGGCTAGTACCGGAACCCAAATTGTGTGTGGAGGCAAGTTCGACTATGTCTAGTCGGAACTTTTCTGCCTCGCACACCAGTTCGGGCTCCTTTCCAGCCAGAGAGGTGACATTCCATATCCCAAGAGCCAGCTTCTGTAGCTGGGGATTGGACCGCCAAGGTCTCTTTGGCCGCCGCCCAGCTCACAATGCACATGGGCGAAGGCCGCCATTACAGATGCGCAGAACGGATGCGCAAGACACGTCAGCTATATAAAGAGCGAGAGTTCAGTTCTCTACCTAAATCCGTATTACAGGTAATATTTTATTTCACAACACTTTGCCTTGTTCCTTTCGTCTCTGCTGTTCACTTCAAACACGCTCCATACGAGCGCAATGCTCTCGTATCAGACAAGGCTTGCTCCATCACCTGCTCGTTTGCTGTCTGTCACAACGTACCCTACACAAATCCGAAACATTTGTTGCGGCTCCGAGTCACGACGAGGGGCAAGTTTTGGTTTCCAAGGGTGTTTTTATTCCTCTTCAACGTCTCGGTGGTGCGTTTACGGGCAGTCGGAGAAATCAACGCCAACAAAAAAAATTACATCCAGCCTAGTTAAGACCATACCAAAGACTATAAAAATGGGACCCATTGCCTCCCTGCGTGTGTGACGATCATTGGGACTTAAAAAAAAAAAAAAAAAAAATGTTAAAAAAATTCATAAAAATTGGGTGCGTATTATACATGGGTACAGGCTTTTTTCCAGCATCAGCATGCCATTTTTAGGGTGCGTATTATGCATGGGGGCGCACTATACACGGAAAAAAACGGTATATGTTTTTTTTCGCTTTTTGGGGCATTTTATGGCTGGTGCGACTTAAACTCCGGTGCGACTTTTAGTCCAAAAATTATGGTATGTTATTAAAACCTTAAAAAGGCTTTTTGTGTACCGTCTTTCTTTATAAATAACTCGCGTGCACATGCGGCTTTTAGTACGGTGCAGCTTATTTACGAATAGAACAAGATTTTCCTCAGATTTTTGCTGGCGCGGCTTATAATCGGGTGCGGCTTATAGTCTATAAATTACGGTTGATAGGTAACTTCGTTATACCACATTACGTTTGACCAGCTATGCACAGGCATCATGGTTTATAGAGCTGAGTTGACCTGGATGTCACTATACAACCTGAGGAAGCAGGCCTGATTTTGTTTCACTTAGATTTGTGAAAAGTGTTCTTCAACCTGTTTATCTCATTTAAATTGTAAACTTGTTGAAACAGTTTTGGCCCTTAATACCAGCGGTCATTGCTCAGGTCCTAATTATTCATGTTGTGTTTCATTTTGTTCATGCTTTGTGATGAAATGGCAAAATATATATATACTTTTTTTTAACAGGAGAAATGTTGACGACTTCACTGGACCCAGAGAGCGCAGTGATCTGGGTTTCATCACATTTGACCTCTCAGCTGATATCCTTTTTCAATTGTCTTAATATAGATATATTCTCCCATTCGCGCCAAAGCTTTTTATTTATTTATTTTATTATATATTTTTTTTATTAAACATACCTGACCTGGGCACTTTAAAGGTATGCCAATTCTCAGGTCCAGACATGTGACACGCCCACCCCGCGCAAGAAGCCGATAACGTGCACAACAATCTAAGAGGTGTGAATCCTTGAATTTTGAGTGGCCCAAATTCCCAGAGTATGGCGTTTCCATGAAACATGATCCACACTGATCTATTTGGAAAATAAATCAGATTTCAAAATGTTAAATTGCATAGTTGATCCAGAATCTACACTGATTGTCGCCAATAATATGTGTGCCACTCCTCTAACAGGTTACTTTGAAAGAGCTTATATTTTTTAATTCAGTATTTAATGAATAGAATATAAGTAATTTGACAAGAATACTATACTTACTATAGGACTGTAATTTTAGGTGTTGTTTCACCAGGTGCCGGTATAAATATAATACCTTTTAGCCATCAAAAAATGACACACCATAATTAACAAATAGCGGTATTTGGCAAAAAAAAAAAATAGAGAAGGAAACTCAGTTAGGTGGGGCTGGGACGTGGCGTGGAGCACGTGTCCAAGTAAGGGCAGGTGTATCAGCAACATATGGGAAGGGTGTTGGGCCAGGTAGTTATAGACGCTTGCCAGACCAGGCCAGTACAAATGTATCTCCACCTAACATTCACAACGTGAGCCATGATTGGTATTGAGACATGTCGTAACACGTGCTGAGGGCTCAGGTAACAGAAGAAATAGAATGCTTTTATTGTCATTGTACAACTGGTATACAACGAAATTAAGATATTCTAAAGTGGGACGCTGCTGCCATGCTAGGTGCTGCTTGGCTCCACTGGAAGGAATTTAGGGTTCAGTGTCTTGCTCAAGGAAACTTGCTCAAGGTTACCAGGGGTGAGTATTGAACCCACTCATCGTCCACAACCAATGTTTGTAATTTTACTTTTTTTTACAATACTATACATACAGTATGTTCCGAAATAGTACCTTGACAAAAATCTTAAAATCACCAAAAGTTGTAATCAGAAAATAACATTTTCAAACACTTAACATTTCCACACATCAACATTGCTAAACACAATTGAACACAAAAATAATGCCTGACCTACTATTAGTGTGACATCTGCTGTAATGCAGTCTTAAAGGAGCACCAGACAGAAGTCAGTCTTCGTTGATTATGGCGCCATAGTGTTTTCTATAACCACATTTCCCACGAGTGCCAGCGCGCAGTTTCATAAAATCCTGAGCTCTCGCTCACCTGCAGTTGGACTAAATTACTTTTCTGTTTCCATGAGTGCCTGTGTGGAGGATGCATGCAATAGCACTGAGGTGACGAATATAATTGTGTTTAAACAATACTGTATATTGATGTTAAAAATAAACGTTTGTTTTTGGTTTTGTACCGTATTCCATTGTAACATTCGGCACTATGTGCTGCCTATCTCGTAGTACATAGTGGCGAGAGCAGGTGACGCAAAGGAACTACTTAACCGGTTTAAATCTCGCTCTCAAGCTTTGCCACCCCCATTGTTGTTAATGTTATTTTCATTATGTTTTCATCTTGCAGTCGTTTTATTGGATGTTGTGGAGCTTATGCCAGTAGTATTCGCGCATAGGCAATTGCATAGACTTTTGTTTTTGCAAGGAAAGGGGGAAGTGATGCACAAGAGTCCCTGCATTACCATGCATTGCAGTGGGAAGCTATAAAACCCGCAGTGAATTTGAGCACCGGCGGGGTTGACAGGAAGCAAACTGTCTTAGATTGTGGCAATGCCTTGGGGCTATTCGTGTTAAGGGTGAGAAATATATGTGGTTATTTTTGTCACTTTTATATTATGAGTTATTTGCCGTGTTGTTTCATTTGGAATAAATATCTGCACGTCTTTTCTTTACCTATACCGGGGGGGGGGGGGGGGGGGTCAAACCTTTTGACTTGCAGGCCGAATTGGGTTCTAAATTTTGACCAGGGTGCCGAACCAGGAGCAGATGGATGTAGTGTTTGGCTGGACATACACAAGCCCGACACCAAAGTTAACAAGCTAATCAACGCATGACGCATCAACGCACGCACTCGCTTTTTTCTTTTAAACTAAAGAAAGTTTTTGACCATCAAAAATGAGTGGGAGTTGCTGGACCAAGTAAGAAGCCAAACCGTATCACTTACATCCCATCGCTTGATTGACATACAAGTGTGCCTGTTGGGAGGCAATCACAGTGAACCATTACCCCCCACCCACCGCAGCAAGTTTGGATGCACATACACAAGCCCAGCACCAAAGCTAACAAGCTAATCAACTCATTACGCAGCAACGCACGCACTCGCTTTTTTCTTTTAAATTAAAGAAAGTTTATGACCATCATAAATGAGTTGAGTTGCTGGACTAAGAAGGCAAACCGTATCACTTGCATACGGAATGGGAGTTGGACTTTTTTACTTCATTGACTGGGTTGACATTCCCTTTAGCACAGCTCCACCTAGTGGATGCGGAACAAAACCCTAGTCAACCCCATTTTGATGCAGTAGCTTCTATTCTATGTGCCTTTTAATCTGGTGCGCCCAATATATTTTTATATAGTTCATAAATAAAAAATTCAATAAAGTCTTCTAATCCAATGTACCTTATAGTGCAGAAAATACTGTAATATAAATGACATGTAAAGGTCATTGCATAAAAGGATTTGGCCTTTAGTAGGTAGTAAACCATGGATATTAAAAAAAAGCTTTTTGAAAACAAGTGCATTTATTAATCAGTGATTCTATCTAAATATGACACTTTTATTATAAATAACAGTTTCACTTCACTGCCTGCAGGTCAAATTTAATGAAACAAAACAAACATTCTGACCAAACACATCATCTTGAAGGATCAGTAAAAGAATACATCTTAATAAAGTAATAAAGAAATCAAAACGGCAACACGGTGACGGATATCTGCAAATCAGAGCAGAGCTTTAACTCACAAACACCTGGTGATAAAGATGAGGAAACGGAAAACACTTAGTCGGCTTTAAGAATTTTAAAAGTTAGGATTAATCGCAAACAGGTGGTGCAGCAATGTCCTTGAGCATCCTGCTTTGTTTGAAAATGAGAATGGTCGCTAGTTTCAATGCCTGCTATTTGTACAAATTATTTTCAAAACAGTGTTGTTGGTCTCCCATTTTTTCTAGTGCATCATAGTCTGGAGTAAAATTAGTTGTGGCAATTCTTAGGATAGAGCTGAGGTGTTGGTCTGTTAACCTAGATCTGTGACGGACTTTGTTGATGTTCATGTGGCCGAACGTCTGCTAACACACCTAGGTCGAGCCAAATAATGCCAGGAAACAATGCTTTATCAAGTGAAGCGGAAAAGTCTTTCAGTTTAATAGGCTTGAAATTCGCCAAACAATATAGACTTAATTCCATAAAGTCAGACTGTAGATGGATCAGTTCTAACTGCAGCTCCTGTTGTGGTGCTTTAGGATCTTGTGACAGGGGACAGGACACCAACTGAAGTGACTTTTTTGAAAATCGGAGAACCGACGGCAGAATTCTCTATGTAGGTCATCCAGTGATTTGGTGTATTTCTTCGCGTTTTGGGGGGCCTCTTTCTGCTTGGCCAATGTGGGGAAATGAGCAAAGACTTTGTTTGAAAGTTGTCTGGAGTTGTCTGCTTAGATTTGAAGGATCGCACATCTGTGTACAAGTCATGTACAAACTGATCTTTCCCGTGTAGCTCCACATTCAGTTCATTCAAGTATGAAAATATGTCCACAGCATATGCAAAGTCACAGAGCCAGTTCTTGTCCCTCAGTTCAGAAAAGTTGTTGTATTTCCCCATCAATTCCAAAAATTTGCTTATCTCCTCTTTTAGCTCCCATAATCGTGGGAACACTTTACCCAAACTTTACCAGCGGACACAAGAGTGGTAAAGAAAGTCCTGGTGATCCGCATTGGTTTCCTCCAGAAACGTAATAAACTGACGATGATGAAGTCCCCTCGCTCGTATGACGTTAACAAGTTTTCCTACTGGATTAACGACATGATTTAGATGCAATACAGATTTACACAGAGACTCCTGATGAATGATGCAGTGAAGGAAAATAACATCCTCTTCAGGATTTACCTCTTTAAACTTATCCTGGATTCTTTTCAGCAGCCCCACGTGTTTTCCAGTTAAATCTACCCGCTCAGTGGCCTAATGGTAGAGTGTCCGCTCTGAGACTGGAAGGTTGTGGGTTCAAACCCCAACTGGGTCATACCAAAGACTTTAAAAATGGGACCCATTGCCTCCCTGCTTGGCACTCAGCATTAAGGGTTGGAATTGGGGGGCTAGATCACCAAATGATTCTTGAGCGCGGCACCGCTGCTGCTCACTGCTCCCCTCTCCTCCAGGGGATGGATCAAAATCACATGGGGATGGGTTAAATGCAGAGGACAATTTTCACCACACCCAGATGTGTGTGTGACGATCCTTGGGGTTTTAATTTATGGCGATCCATCCGTGGTGACATTGGCTAGTTTACTTCAGGGTAGTTTCATTCTTTCGATGACAGCAGACCCCCAGTCATACAAGTCCTCTCCCATGGCCAAAAATTCCTGTGTTATGTCAAAATCTTCGTTAATCCCTAGGATAAAAATAAGGAGCTGAGCAGTGTCTCTGATATCGTTATAGTAATCCCTCGTTTATCGCAGATAATTGGTTCCAAGACCAACCACGATATGTAAAAATCCGTGAAGTAGTGTCACCCTCTCATTTTTAACATATACCGTAATTTTCGGACTATAAATCACATTTCTTTTTCATAGTTTGGGTGGGGGGGCGACTTATAATGAGGAGCGACTTATATGTGAATTTTTTCAAAGATTGTCAAAAAAAGACAAAAGTGAAACCGCGATGTAGCAAAGGATTACTGTAATTTGAATTTCACGTGACGTCAGCAGCGCGGCGCGGCGTTTGTTTACAAAAAGGACAAAGATTGATCACAGGATGACGAAGATAACGAAGGGCCCCACGTACTACCGGCTTTGTTTCTAAGTGACACGGAGGACGAAGTGTTAGGGTGGTGCTCACTCTAACTTATTTTGCAAGAACCACACAGGAGTCAAGCAAGTCATTTTAGACACCTGCAGGCGGAGAGTCCACTCGTCGCTGTGCTTACAGCGATGGTCGAATGAAGTCTGACTCTCGCGTCCCACAAGAGCATCTTTATTAAGAGAAAAAGGGTGGGGGTGACAGTGGACAGAATAGACAAGTTAAAGCCCTTGACCTCTAGATTAGCAGAGCAGGGGATGTTTTACGACATTGTGTAGGATGGGACAAGCTAGGTTATTTATTACTGGTTACACACCAACATAAGCATAAAACTAATCTACCTAGGTTATTTATTACCGGTTACATACATTCCAACATAATCATATGATCAAGATAGTTTTGGAAAACCCTGACATATCCCTCCTGTTTTATTATATGATTATGTCAACCCAATCCACAAACACAAGCAAGAAAATACAAAGAAGAATAGTAAAAATAAAAAAAACACTAACAAAAAAGATCAATAAAAAACAGAGATGACAGAGAACGGGTCGGGGAACGTGTAGGGTGAAACACGACAAAAACAACACCCAATGATAGCAACAACTTCCAGTGAAGATGAGGTTTTTCCTCAATACTCCAGTTCAAACTTATTGTGTGATCTAAAAACCTGCTGGCCGATGTTAAATCGCAGGAACGGTCTCACACGGTCCCTCTGCCTTAGGCGACCAGAATGCTATCAATAAAAAAATGAAAATAAAGCCATGATCCGTTCTGAAAGAAGCAGGTCCCGTCCAATGGTGCAGCCATGTTGGCAGGAGAGCCCTTACGCCTTGAAGTGGCTCTCCCATCCTGGCACACAGGGGTGATGTCCAAAGCTCCCATCCAGTTTCCTCCTGGAGAGCAGTAGTTGTTAATGCATTCGTGGGTCATGTTTTCTTGGATGAAACACGTGTAGTCCATTCCAGGTAGCGTTCTGGTTTAGGCCACTTGTGGCATCTGTCGTCCTCCAACAGTTACATTGGGATTAATCCAAAAGAGTTTGATCACAGATTCATTCCTGCGAGTCCAGGGCGGTAGGAGTAGCGTCACTGACTGACAGTACGGTGTTGATATCCAACTCCTCCCATGGATGCCATACATTTCGCTTCAGTGAGATTCATCGCTCTGGCCTCCAAGTGAACTTGTGTGGAGCAAGGGGAGTTTTTGGAAACACAGATAACATCCCTCCTGTGTGTGCGCTCTCACAGCGACTTTCACATACCGGTACCAAGTGTTGGTTTCGTATGGGTTTCTGGGGTCCCATGACCAGTCCTCAAAGTTCTCACCGTGTGACCATCGTTTTCCACGGTCAACATTGACACTTGGTCTGTTCAGATGTGTCCATAGACTATAGCATGCTCCAACCACAACGCAGCAGAGGATCCACCTGGCATGTGGAGCCCCATTGCCCCTAAGATGACAGGAACACCGAGACATACCCCCGCCTAGCGGAGTTGGGATCGTTGTTCGCAGACTTCGCCACCGTCCCGAAATGAGGGGTCCAGCACTCCTTGTAGCTTGCAGTGGCTAAGGTGAATCCAGCTGGGTCGTTCAGCGATCTTCACTGCGGAGGGGGGTAGTCAGCAAGACTTGGAATGGTCCCTCCCACCATGGCTGGCCCAGTTCTTTCCTTTGATGACCCTGATGTAGACCCAGTCTCCTGGATTGATGGGGTTGTCGACCTGTGAGGAGGAAAGATCAGGCGGCAGTAAATTTGCATTGGACATATCTTTCAGTTTGAGGGACCTGATCATATAATCTGCCAAGGACTGTTCTTCATCTGCCCTTTGCAACTCTTGTAGTCAACTGCAATGCCCTTTTTAACAAGGCAGATAGGAGTGTTTGAAAGAAGAGTTTGAGCACTTCCTAATGATTCCTCCTAACCAAAGACCGTTCATGACAGGGGCTTTCCCATTTATTGCCTCCTGTTTTAAAGGAGACTCCCTTATCCATGCCGTCTTCTTCCTAACACGCTCGCACCCACACAGGTTGTGCACATAAACGCACACACACCGAGCGCGCACCCAAGGCTCAGACAAACGACAACAGCCTGACACAACTTTACAGAGATTACGCACAAACACAGACAAAGGGATTCTATACATCTCTCATGTAGCTCCTTTTGATAGAACCTCCTATTGGTAACTGTATAGCGGACTGTTCTGCATATAATCCCTTACTCAACTCCCTTGCTTCTACTTTTCCATGTCGGTGCAGTTGTAAGTGATCCCTATTACAGTCATTGTCTTGTTAACTGTCGCCTTGTGCGACTCCTATGCATGATTGTGTGAAAGTCAAGAATTTAACGTATCCAACTTTTTACCATCCAAACTCCACTGTGGTGCAACGAACTTACTATTTTATTGAGTAGGTACAGTGAGCAACCTAGCTTCCTCTTGACTGAATTCACTTTAGTCCAAATGTCCTATTCTAAAATGTATCTAACTCAATTTCTACTTCTTATGCCTGATGAGCCAGAACATCAGATATCGCTCTTGTTTTTCACCGTTTTAGCCTATCTGTTCAATCTCTGACCATGATGCTTCTCTCTGTAGCTCTACGCATTATTAAATTTTTATCAAATCTCCTCAGTTCTGTCAAACCTAGTGCACAATGAAGCTCCTGTCCACTTTAACCCAAGCCGCACGAAGTTTAGCACCGCCACAGCAAGGAGTGCGATTTGGCTGTCGGACATTTCAAGTCCATATCTTTTGCCGCACCTCACCCTCTCAAGATGGTGTTCTTTTGTTGTTGCTTCAGAGCCAACCCATCCATCACTATGAGTCCATTGTTCAAATGAGTCAATTTTCACATTGTGAGTTCCTCCGCTTCTCACTGTCTTTTCTCGTCCCCGAGGATGTCGTCTTTCCTCCGGAGTGTACTTGTCCCCCTCCAAGTACAACAACAGTCTTTCCTTGTCCTTGCCAAAGGTCATAGGTGCCTCAAAGCCAGGCACCGTTTCGTAGTCGTCCACGGCTGCAGGCGGAGTTTCGGGATCGAGTGTCAGGGATCCTGGCACTAAGAGTGACAGACTGGGACATCAAACTTGTAATCAAATGTAGCTGCTGCCATCAATTCGCTAGTAACGTTTGTTTACCAAACTTCAAATTCTCCTAGTAACAGCAATCTCGTCTTTATATTGTAAGTCCTGTAACTCATCCTATTTCCGAGCTACGTTTCGTCTATAGTTCCAATTTAATGGAACAGTACATTGTCTTCAGTATCATTATTCAAAATCAACTCAACGAGGTCTGCGTTCCATATCTAGCTCTTGACCTCTCAAACGTTATTACCTGCTTCATGCTTGCTCAAAAATGTGACTTAGAATATAGTGCTGTGAATTTCCAATCTCCCTGATCAAATTGGATCCCGCTTCTTAGCTCTTCTTTCTCATGCTCCTGTTAGTCTGCAATTGTCCGAATCAATAATGTTGTTTTCTTTTAACTGTCTTTCTTTTGAACCTCTAAATCTCTCGTGTTGCGAACCTATCTACACCAGGAAGGGTCTTAAATAAATGACCAACAGATTACTCCCAATATCTCCTCATTATTTATGAGTTAGCCTCCCTTTCCTCACTCGGGTGCATATCTTGTCAGTTGTTAATGGAAACCAGATGTCTCGTGCCAATGAGATCATGGACCTCATCAAAAGATACCCGCTTTTTTTTCTTCCACCCAAACAACCCACCCAAACAATCCCACACGAACCTGACCCGAAACATGACCCGGTCACACTTAGGCTTACTAGTGAGATATACATTGCATGATACCAGAACAGAAATTTACCACAATATGACACCAAATGTATCAGAAAATCCATATGTCGTAAAGTGTTGTATTATTACTATCTTCCACTATCTGTCCTATTCACTCCCTCCTTCTGAGGCTTGGCAACGACCATGCCTCACACCTTGACAAACGTTTTGGGAGAATGTGTTCTTTACTACATATGATTCCATCATTTAATTTGACTTTCTTTCCAAAACGCTTCTCAATTTCCCAGTTCACACATCTTCTGCATGTGTTACTGGTTCTCCAGTTTTTTCTCTAGTTAATTATTAATCCAAAAGCTATGTTTTTCATTTTAGCATTCAACTTACTCAAAACCACTCTTTCAGCAAAGTCGCTCTACTAATTTTCCATAGTAGTCACCAACAGCTTCAACCATTCAACCTGTATTTTCCTATCATTCAAGGCAATCATTCATCAATGCTCATTTGCATCTCACACACAGTCTCCAAAAAGGAGTCTTTCCATCACATTGGTCTCAATTCATCCAAGCTCACCACACAACATTCACATACCATTTTCAACTCAAGGTTCCTGATAGAACAATCCACCAATCCAAAAAAAACTCAACTCATAAAAACTACTGACAAATTAATCTCAATTTTTCTTTGCTTTTAGATTTAACGAACTCAATTTCTCAGATTTAGCTCGCATATAGCAGTTTGTATAATTTTATAACACCATCAATCAATTATTCCTATTAAATGTAGCATTGCAATGTCTTAAATTCACAATCTTGCTTCTTCCAATTCCTGAAAGCATGTTCTGTCGTTTTTTTTTTCAAATTTCTCATGAGGGCTCGACACTTAACATGCACTAGTGTGGATCAATTTCTGCTCGCAAACACATTTCTCTCTTTTCCTCTCATTTTTATCTTTCCAAGTTGTTTCTGTTCTGCGGTGCAAATTGAATAGACCACAGTCTAGCAAATTTCTTTACACTAAAAGTTTAGCCAATCTTCATCATTTTAACACACATGCACAGCTCTCGTGCGCGAAAGGTGGATCCCAGCACCAATGATTTATCACAGGCTGGCCAATTCCTGTGGTCGATCATGAGCTGGTCCCTCCCACGTACACGAGGACAGTACATTCTAATTTTTCATTTATCTTCTAGAAGCAAGTTGCATTTATTTACCACTTGATTTACAAATTCTAACTTTAGTGTACACACAATTTGATCTCTGGTCATTTGTCATTGGGCATACAAACAGCATTGTCATACTTCTTGCATGGACAGGAGCTCTAATAATCCAAAAAATGTTCCAATAATCTGACAATGACATGTTTTGCTGTCATATGGGCATCTATTCTTTCTTTCTCTGTATTAGCATGAGGGGTCAAAGGAGAGGAAGCTTGTCATGCTGTAAATGTGACTTTTCCTCTGCCTCTTCCTCTGCCCCTTGACTGGCACCGCTTTTTTTTCCCTAAAACACTCTCTTGACCAGTGTCCACGTTTCCCACAGTTCCAACAGTTGTCAGAATCTGATGGGGGTTTTGAATTATATGGTGGCCTTCGGCCTTGTTTGTCTCTAACTCTTCCTCTCCCCTTTGGTAACTTTGGAAGAAGATCGTTGTATCTTCATTTAGATCATTATCATCATCTAGATGAAATACATCAGAACTTTTGCCTTTTTGGATCACTTTTTCAGCATGCCTGTCCCACTGCATAGTTGTTGTATACAGGTTTTGCACACAAGCGGAATGCCTCTCTTGCTCTTCTGCTTGAGCTGCGGCTGGAGCCGTGTCCGGGACAGTGCGCCTGCGCATTGTGGCCTCATTGTCTTCCGGCCTGACAAACATAGTCGCAGCCTCATCACTTTTCAACTTTCTGTCTTTTGTTACATTTCAACTTTCCTTGTACTTCATACTTTTTCTTCCACTTCGGCATGTATTGCATACAATTAAGAAATCTACTCGCCATGAACTTCTCATCTCCTTCAGGAGCTAGAGATTTATCGTTCCCTTTTCCCATCTTAATTTTAGTTTTTCCAGTTTTTTTCCAATCTTTTTTTTTCTTTTTCTTTGAGGATCCTCAATGCAGGTTTAAATTGACCTTCCACCAAATTCTCTTTGCAGTCAATTTATCCTACCAGTCGCACACTCAACCACACAAATTTCTTATCCCTGCCTACGCGAAGTCCTCTTTTAAAAATAAAAGAGCTGCTTCATCCGGATGGGGGACTCTACAACACCCCTTCCTTCCCTGGGAACTGAAGACAACTGTCCAGTTACCCAGCCCTGCCAACGCGAAGTTGTCCCCTTAGAACAGTGGTTGTCAAATGAGGGTACACGGAGGTACGTGAGATTTTACAAAAATATATAAAACAGTTTGAAAACCACTGCTCCAGAAGAGCCACTTCATCCGGAGGGGGACTCTACAACACCGCCTCCTTCCACAAGACTTCTTATCTTCTGTCTTGCCTATTTTTATTCCTGTGCACTTTTACGCATTTCACAACCACACAATTTCTAACTTACCTGACCCCTGGTCCGTTGCATTGCCGGAACCCGTCAATCCACCTCTGGCAGACGAAGGCAGACCTAAGATGCTGGCCCAGCGAAGAAATTCTCTTCCCAGGACTTTCTTTTCCAGGTCCCCCTTAAGGACACTGGCTTGTCGACAATGCAGCACGTCCTCCTCCGTCAGCCAGATGGCGGGTATGAGGGTCCCGGGTTTCGGCACCAAAATGTTAGGGTGGTGCTCACTCTAACTTATTTTGCAAGAACCACACAGGAGTCAAGCAAGTCATTTTAGACACCTGCAGGCGGAGAGTTCACTCGTCGCTGTTCTTACAGCGATGGTCGAATGAAGTCTGCCTCTCGCTTCCCACAAGAGCATCTTTATTAAGAGAAAAAGGGTGGGGGTGACAGTGGACAGAATAGACAAGTTAAAGCCCTTGACCTCTAGATTAGCAGAGCAGGGGATGTTTTACGACATTGTGTAGGATGGGACAAGCTAGGTTATTTATTACTGGTTACACACCAACATAAACATAAAACTAATCTACCTAGGTTATTTATTACCGGTTACATACATTCCAACATAATCATATTGTCAGGTTTATTTCAATGACTGAATAACTATTAAGAGAAAAGCAACAGCAAACAAACCACGTGAGACAGAATATTAAGTCTTTTCTCGCGAGGAGTGCAGTACAGATAGCTTAATACAATCTCTACACACACTAAATATCTGTAGGCACTCCCGCTCTTTTTATTTGGATTTGCCCTACCCACAGTGTGAGACAAGCCCCTAAAGAAAGGAGGGGGAAAGCATGTGGGCTTTGCCTCGTAAGGAAAAATCACTAGGTGTTTACATACTAATAAAGACATCTGGGAAGAGGAGTTTGAGTGGACTGGATACAGAAGAGAAAACCTTTGACCTCAAGTAAAAACATAGCAAGGGAAGTTTTACGACATTGTGTAGGATGCAACAAACTAAGTTATTTATTACTGGTTATATACATTCCAACCTAATCCTACGATCAAGATAGTTAGGAAACCCTGACTTTAATGGTCACTTGGAGGTTCATCTGGGGTGCAAGACAGCAATGAGGCATGTTGTCTAACAAAGTGGTCTTTGTTAGAAAGGAACTGTCCTTCCGTGGTACATCATAAAAACAGCAAGGCCAAACAGCAAGCATATAATGCAGTAATATTGCGGTAAGGCATTGATTAGAGAACGCATGATAACATATATATACATTTTTCTAACAATTCCCTCCTGTTTATCATAAGTTCTCAGAGACCATCTTATCACCTAAAAGCGGCCATTTCAAAAAATATTTTCAGCCGTAAGAACACAATTCATAAGAACAAATTTACACCCGGGAGGAGATTGAGCCTTAATAATCAATGTCAGAGTCGGGAAACAAACCGGACAGGTTTACCAGAGGAGCCTCAAAGATGGAGCCATCGCTAGAGCGACAACCCTCGTCAGTCGCAAAGTCGTCCCCTTGGAGCAACGAAAAAAGTCTCAGCTGCTGGAGAGATAGCAGTTGTAATTAACCTGTTAATTAGAGACCGGAGACACGGAATACAACATCATCCACACAAGGTCAAAACAGCAGAAAAAACGGCAAGGGAGACCAGGACCGAGGAAACCAGGGTACGGTACTGTCTGAACACGTTTAGCCAGTCGTTCCAACCCTCCGTGTTCACTCCACTGCGTTCCTTCATTTTCCCATTCAAGGTCCTCAGGCCCTCAAGGGCCTGGGACAGGCTTCCATCAGCGGCAGTATTATTTGGAATGAATGTGCAGCATTGCTCACCAAACATGGCGCAGACACCACCCTCTTTTGAGAGTAGCATATCAAGGGCCATTCGGTTCTGGAAAGCCATGAGGGAAGTCGCGGCCAGTTGGAAGTAGACCGCCCTGAAACCCGCCTCGGTCCAATTTCCAAGCCTCTGCACGTTGTAATGGATGTAGTTGATCCTGTCGACATTTTTGTTAAGAGTACACCACCAACACAGGGTGGATTCAAAACCAGCTGCTATCTGATTCACCAGCTTACACTTATCCGGTACTCCTCTGGGAACACCAATTGCATCAATTCCGGTCAGATCATCGTCGGCTGTCAAATTCAAAGATATTTTGGTTTTTACCAGCTTTTCCTTTTTTCAGATCTTGGGATGTTGATACATATACAATTTAGCTTGACTCCATTCTCTGAAAGCAATGGCTGCTTTTTTCTTTCTTCAATGGATATTACTATAAAGAATGCTCTGTCACACATTTCATAATCCAATATACGTGATAGATTTCACACAATCTTTGATCAATGGTGACGGTACAACATAAGGCAATGGTCACAAACCCATACATATGACATATTAAATTTTGTTTGTCTTTACAGCTTGTCTTGCCATTAGCAATCAATTGCTTCGTTTAGCAGTTTACTCTAATACTAGTTACCTGAAACAAATTATCCACATTCACTTTAGATATATTCATCCCATTCTTTAACATCTACAGCGGTTGTTGACAAAGTACACATATAAACATCATACTTTCATGGCAGTCCAGATCTGACACAACAGATCATCCTGCAAAGGTCAAATTGATCTTTTAAATCGCTACAATGCAGCATAATTTTTTTTTGGAGTGATCAATATAAGTTGTTCACTCATCTCTCCCCTACTCATTATGACTTAGTTCCCACAAATACCATATTGCTGAAGTTAACAAAGTGGCAACAAAGATAGCCACCTTACATGCAATAACGTCATTGTTCCATTTTCTTGTTCCCGGCATTTCTCTAAGAGGTAAGGCTCCCTTTGGGTCACTTTTTCCCGATTGAACGTTACCTCAAAAGAAATTACCCTTTTGTAATTTGCAAGGACCACCTCAACTGACCTTTCTGCTATTTTAATGGCAGTTGATGTAATTATCAATATTCAATGTGGCCCTTCCCCCGTGGAAGAACACCAGCGTTTTGTTTTCAATGCTCTTAATGGGAACGTGCTTTGTTCTTTTTGCCTTTAAAATATTAATTATAAATATAAAATGTAAATGCCAAATTTGAATCATCCTTAGTTTCCCACTTGGTTTTAAAACATGGTAATCTATATTGTTGCCCAAACAATTTTTCATACGGGGTTAAACCCACAGTACTTGTAATATTTAGTACAGTTTGACCAGGTCTAAACATTTTGTCCATGATCTTCCATTTTTCCCATGCACATTTTCACACTTTATACCAGTTCTGTCACGAGAATTAATTTCCGAAATCCCATATCTCGGTATTATTTCAGTATTTTTTTTCAAGGCATTCAGTGTTTTTGTTGAAGCCAATTCAAACCATTTTGAGAATGCATCTTTAATGACCAGGCAGTATAACCCTGTGGATTGCATGTTAAACAAGCTCTTCAAAAAAATTTTTTTTATAACTGTTTAACTGTTTTGAATATGAATCAAATTCACATGATGTATAAAGCTGACTGAACTGCCCCATTATCCCTCCTCTTGAGCCATGCGACACACAACCATGGCTCAATATTGCTGCCCGCTTGTATAGGTTTTTTTGGAGGATAGGTCAGTCTTCTGGTCATTTATAGATGCCATTCTCTACTCTTGCCCCTCTCTTTGTCCATGATTGAATTTCAATCTATGGACTTTGTCGCTGCACATCTTTAAAAATGTTTCAGTAATTCAATCCGCTTCTTGTGTGTATAAAATTTGAAGCGTCTTTTGCACTGCAGCTATGCGGTTCCGTCCGCAAGCTTGTTACCTCTTGACACCTTATCAGTCTCGTGCGTGCCCTGCACACGTGCACATAGCTATTTGTCGTGGCAATTGGACTGCTTCCACAACTAGCTTAGTTGTAGTTTCTTTTCAATCAGTTTCTCATCGTTTATCACAAGAATCTTAGTAATTTGAACAAAAGTCAAAAAGTATGTTTTATTTTACTCAATTGTACGATTTAGAGAATCCATATGTAGTAAAGCGTTGTATTACTACATATGATTTCATCTTCATTTAATTTTGACACACCTTTCAAAATGCTTCTCAGTGTCCCAGTGCACACATGCTTTGCGTGTGTAACTGGTTGTCTCAACCCGTGTTCCACATCCTAATCTTTCCTTCCTCAAGGTGTCAAACCAATCCACTAATTGGAAAAGATAAAAATCAACAAATTAACCATCAGTAAATTAATATAATAGTTAATTGTTGTTGTTTGTAAAATGTAAAAACTTGTGTAGTCCTTACACAACCAATCGACTATTTCTTCTAAATTTAGCTTTGAAATGTTGTTATTTAATCATTTTGCTTCATCCAATCCCAGAAAGCAAGTTCCTTCCATCTCTCAAATTTGGTTTCATCAGGGATAGGCATTAATGCAGTGTGGACCAGTTCCTGCCCACAAAAAATTGCTTGCCTTTCCTTTCTTCTTATTTTCTTTTCAAAATTGCTTTTGTTTTGCGGTGCAAATCAATTCTTTTGTGCACCTACATTAGCCAATTTCAACACATAACACTGACAGTACACAGACAACACAAAAACTTACAGCAGAGACACAGCTCACAAACGATACAAACAAACAACGCTGCGCAAACGTCATCCTCTGTTTTGACGTTTTGGTTATACTTTTGTTTTCCCATCAGTGCCTTTTATCCTTCATGCAAATATTGTCACATCTTCCTTAAGCATCACTCTCTGAGAAAATCACACTGTCCCTATTTCGCCTGCAGCCACAGCACCCCTCGTGCGAAGGGGGGCGGGGCGCAGCATCAATGTTGATTGGTCACAGGCTGGCCATTTCCTGCAACAACCATGATGCCGGCCCACCGCCCACACGAGCATAGCAAAGGCCCACGCGGACAGCCCCGCGACAACGCGTGAGCGCAGGCACGCTTATCAGTTTCACCTTCTCAAAGGGCAGGCCAACTCTGCTGTTGCCCTCCCCTATCATGTTCACCTTCAACATCTTTCAGTCTTCTACACAACATTTGCTGTCTCATTCTCGTCCTATCAAGCCACCATTCTAGTCACTTTCTGCCACACACGTCTTATTTTCTCTACTGCCACACACTGCTCATCTTAGTTTCTCCAACAAACTTAAACACATCATCGTCCACTTCTCAATTTCCCTATTATTGCTCAACAGCCTCCAGAACATTCTCCATTACTGATTTCTTCCACAGAACACACATCTCACTCGCACTCATACACACACCCATTCATGAGGATCCTCCGCGCGCACACGCACACACACACCAGCACAAAAGGATGACGCACAACATATAAGAACACATAGAAGCACTAAGAACATCTTTTTGCTCGTATTACTTGTCTGATTTATTCTCTATTTCACTTTTAGAAACTACGTGTAATTCTTTTCTATTTATTTAGCAAATTTTAACTTCAATGTTTCTTTATCTTACTTTATCTTTTTAACATAAATATCTCCTTATATTTAAGCTAATTTTCTCCTTAATTTTGGCAGCCAGGTTCCCACTTCATTACATGGAAACCTGATCTGATTTGATTTTGGCCTAGTCATAGTGTTTCTGTTAATTTGTGCAGTCACGTGCCATGTGACCGTTTTCTCCGCAATCCCAGCATTCTATTGGAGGTTGCACAACTCCTCTTCCTCGGCCTCTAAAGCCTCCTTTAGACATTGCTCGCCCTCTCTGGCCTTTCTGTCCTCTGCCTGCATTTTGGTAAAAAGTGTCACTATCCTGATCTACCAGAAAAGTGTGTTTTGAAGCTTTCATTTGTTTTCGTTTTTGTTTGTCTATTACTACTTTTTCCGCATGGAGGGCATGATTTATGTATTCCTCCCGCTATGATCTTTAGTTTTGAATTTGTAGCATGTGTTTTCTCTACGTGCTTCTCTACTTTCTCTAGACTTCTCCCTTCTTCTCTAACTCTGTAAATTTTGGTTTTCTCTTGCCTGCCTACTGTTAGGCCCAGTCTCATCATCTTCCTACCTGCAATACAGTGCTTTCTGAGCTCTCTCTCTTTCCCTCTCTTTCTCTCTCCCTCTTTCTCTCTTCCTTTCTCTCTCTCCCAAAACACTACATCATCAGATGCCTTCTTTCATTTCTTTAAGATTTATTTATGTTGTTTCGTTTATGGCACCTCTAAGTCCTAATAATTTGGTTGTCCCTCAAATTTATATTTTTTAACCCATTTATCGAAATCTTTTTTTTAATCGGTTGGGATCCTGCCTTTCAATTATTTTCCAATCTTTGCATTTTAGTTCATGTCGGGGTAGGGACTTTCGCTTACTATTTAAGAGGAGCGCTCAAATGAGATCACTCTCAGTCAAACCGTTCACAAGCATACCACGCGCGTTTTTTTTTAAGAACAGAGGAGTCTGCCCCTCCTGCTGCGGAATTTAACTAACATAAAACATTAGGGGGCTCCACATCCGCCCCTGCAGAATTTAACTGTTTCTAGTTGTACTTGATAGGGTCTAGAATTCTCAAGGTTTTTTTTGTTTTGTTTTTTTTTAATAACAGAGGAGTCCGCCCCTCCTGCTGCAGAATTTAACTAGCTTGAAAGCTAGGGGGCTCCACATCCGCCCCTGCGGAATTTAACTGTTTCTATTTAGTAGAATTAATATTCCTACTCACGGTCTGCTGATTCTCTTCCTCGGAAGATCTCGTCAACCCTCCCGGTGTCCAGCCGGACTGATCGAGACAGTCCCGTCAAAGGGCTTTTGTTTTACCTCGGCCGAGGATTGTCACCTGCGTCGAAGAGCCCGCTGGAACCGTTCAAGGCGTGTCGAGATCCCGGAACGAGCCCCCAATTTCTGTCAGGTTTATTTCAATGACTGAATAACTATTAAGAGAAGAGCAACAGCAAACAAACCACGTGAGACAGAATATTAAGTCTTTTCTCGCGAGGAGTGCAGTACAGATAGCTTAATACAATCTCTACACACACTAAATATCTGTAGGCACTCCCGCTCTTTTTATTTGGATTTGCCCTACCCACAGTGTGAGACAAGCCCCTAAAGAAAGGAGGGGGAAAGCATGTGGGCTTTGCCTCGTAAGGAAAAATCACTAGGTGTTTACATACTAATAAAGACATCTGGGAAGAGGAGTTTGAGTGGACTGGATACAGAAGAGAAAACCTTTGACCTCAAGTAAAAACATAGCAAGGGAAGTTTTACGACATTGTGTAGGATGCAACAAACTAAGTTATTTATTACTGGTTATATACATTCCAACCTAATCCTACGATCAAGATAGTTAGGAAACCCTGACTTTAATGGTCACTTGGAGGTTCATCTGGGGTGCAAGACAGCAATGAGGCATGTTGTCTAACAAAGTGGTCTTTGTTAGAAAGGAACTGTCCTTCCGTGGTACATCATAAAAACAGCAAGGCCAAACAGCAAGCATATAATGCAGTAATATTGCGGTAAGGCATTGATTAGAGAACGCATGATAACATATATATACATTTTTCTAACACATATGATCAAGATAGTTTTGGAAAACCGTGACACGAAGAGTTTGAAGGATTTAAGGTTTTGGAGTGACACAGAAGGTTTGAAAAACTATTATGGCTTTTACGCACGCCCGGTCCTACTCTACGGAGCCCTCTATCACCTCCGTGGATTGAAGTCGGGGGCTGGCGCTCGGCCGGGTGGCTGTCCAGGGACGGTGAATGGGGCTCGGACATGGCTTTTACGCACGCCCGGTCCTACTCTACGGAGCTCTCTTTCACCTCCGTGGATAGAAGTCGGGGGCCGGCGCTCGGCCGGGTGGCTGTCCGGGGACGGTGGATGGGGCTCGGTCATAGCTTTTACGCACGCCCCGGTCCTATTCTATGGATCTCTCTTCCACCTCCGTGGCTGGAAGTCCACGCCGCCACACGCCTGGAAGTTTGTTTTTTTAAATAAAGAGCCGTTTACCAAACCCACGTCTTTCCTTGTACTTTGTTAACGCTACAATATAGTTATATACTAGATCTGTGGAATAATGACGAGGCTGACGTCAGGGCGCACGCGCGGCATTGTTGACAAAGGACGAGGAATTTGATCGATGGATTTAATGATTTAGAGTGCACAGATGGTTTGATAATATTATTGCTTGTATAATAGTTATTTGATATCTAATTTATATATCGTTATATGGGCCTGTGGAATATTTTGAAGTGCAAGCGCCGTCAGCGGCGCGCACCCATTGTTGACAAAGGACGATCGATGGATTTAATGAATTGGAGTGACACAGATAAAAGTTAAAGTCAAAAGTTAAAGTCCCAATGATCGTCACACACACATCTGGGTGTGGTGAAATTTGTCCTCTGCATTTAACCTATCCTCATGTGATTTTGATCCTTCCCCTGGGGGAGAGGGGAGCAGTGAGCAGCAGCGGTGCTGCGCTCGGGAATCATTTGGTTATCTAACCCCCCAATTCCAACCCTTAATGCTGAGTGCCAAGCAGGGAGGCAAGGGGTCCCATTTTTATAGTCTTTGGTATGACCCGGCCAGGGTTTGAACCCACAACCTTCCAGTTTCAGGGCGGACACTCTACCACTAGTTCACTGAGCTGGCAAAAATGGTTTTATAAATGTGTTATTTATGTAATAGTTCTTTTTTTTAATAACTCAATGTTACGTCAGGCCTGTTCTCAGCTCTTCGTTTGTGTTTATGTCACGTTAGCATACCTAGCGTTTAGCCTGTTGTTGCTCGTTCATGTCTGTTCTTGGTGTTGGATTTTGTCGAATAAATTTCCCCCCAAATGTGACTTATAGTCTGGAGCGACCTATATATGTTTTTTTTCACGTTATTGTGCATTTTATGGCTAATGTGACCTATATTCCGGAGCGACTTTTAGTCCGAAAATTACGGTACATTTTTGTGTATCAATAAGTGTAGTGCTAGTTGTGCTCACTCTAACTTCTTTGCAAGAACCACACTGGAGACAGTTTGCCCTTTAGCACTTGCAAGTGGAGAAAACGTTTGTCACCCTGTAGCATACAGAGGTGTTCGAAAGAGATCTGCCTTTGGTCCCTTGCAAGAGAGTATTTATTGAGAGAAAGCAGAGTGGGGGTAAGAATGAACAGGTTTGGTGAACCCCCGGCATCTGGTCAAATCAGAACATGGGGTCTTAGAACTTTGTTTTACGACATTGGGGGAAGCGGAACAACTTTGATTGCTTCCTCTGCAGCTGGTCAAGCAGTGCAGGGGACGTAGCACTTTGTTTTACTACGTTGTGAGAACAGGACAAGTTTGGTTAATCATTAGTTTACAGTCCAACATAATCATATGATCAAAATGAGTGCATATGTTATCATTAGAACATTAAATAATATGTAGATGTAGCTAAAGTATACATACTGTGAATGTTTTTCTGAACTCTTCTATTATTATAACAACTTTTTTATAACAAGTTACAAGAGTACATACTGTAAATATGATTTTAGAACTCTTTTGTTATAAACACTTTTATGATAAGAACTTTTTTATAAAAAGGTGCAAGTGTACAAACTGCAACTGTGTGGGCACTCCCTGCCTTCTGCTAGCGTGTGGGCAACCTTCGTGTCATAATTCCTCAATTAAGAAGTTTTATCTTGAATTTTTGATTTTTTTCTTTGATTGGGAAAAAAAGATCTGCAAACTACTGAAGCCGCGATAAATGAACCCCGATGTAGCAAGAGATTACTGTACTTTAATCCAGTGCCAATGAATATAAAGAAAATGTCTCTGCTGGGTTTTTTTTAACATGCGGCTATTTCTTCATCAATTACCGTATTTTCCGCCCTATAAGGCGCACCTAAAAACCTAATTTTTTATCAAAAGTCGACAGTGCGCCTTATAGTCCGGTGCGCCTTATATATGGATCAAGTGATGAATTTGTTGATCCATACTCGTTGTACACAGTGCTCTGCCAAAATGTTTTAGTACGCTTTAGTACGACTAGTAAATTACAAGGTCGCATCGCTTCCCAACATTACGGTAACTGTAGTCAGGGGGCGTCACCGAATAGCTGTTGTACCCGCGAGGCTATTTCATTTCAAAATAGGCTGCTCCGTTAATGTTTTGAGTAAATCTACGGATCGATATGGAAGGGAAACATAGGTAAGTAGTACCAATGCGTTAGATTGAACTTTAGTCAGTTCTGATCATTTATAGGAGATCGTTTGAGAAACGCGATTGTTTACACTTTGCTGAGGCTCATGGGAGATTGCGAGCTGAGGCTCATAGGAAATTGCGGATGGCTAATGCTATAACGATAGCTGCTATACGCGCGAGGCTATTTCATGTCAAAATAGGCTGCTCTGTTAATGTTTCGAGTAAATCTAAGGATCGATATGGAAGGGAATTTAGGTAAGTAGTACCAATGCGTTAGATCGACCTTTATAGTCAGTTCTGATCATTTTATAGGAGATCGTTTGAGAAACGCGATTGTTTACACTTTGCTGAGGCTCATGGGAGATTGCGAGCTGAGGCTCATAGGAAATTGCGGATGGCTAATGCTATAACGATAGTTGCTATACGCGTGAGGCTATTTCATGTCAAAATAGGCTGCTCTGTTCATGTTTCGAGTAAATCTACGGATTGATATGGAAGGGAAACATAGGTAAGTAGTACCAATGCGTTAGATCGAACTTTAGTCAGTTCTGATCATTTTATAGGAGATCGTTTGAGAAACGCGATTGTTTACACTTTGCTGAGGCTCATGGGAGATTGCAAGCTGAGGCTCATAGGAAATTGCGGATGGCTAATGCTATAACGATAGCTGCTATACGCGCGAGGCTATTTCATGTCAAAATAGGCTGCTCTGTTCATGTTTCGAGTAAATCTACGGATTGATATGGAAGGGAAACATAGGTAAGTAGTACCAATGCGTTAGATCAAACTTTAGTCAGTTCCAATCATTTTATAGGAGATCGTTTGAGAAACGCGATTGTTTACAGAGAGCTCGTTGGTTATTGGCTAGTGGGTGCATACCGCAACCCTAGTCAACCTCAGTTTGTTGCAGTAAAGCTTCTATTTTATGCTCCTTATAGTCCGGTGCGCCTTATATATGGACAAAGTTTTAAAATGGGCCGTTCATTGAAGGTTCGCCTTATACCCCGGTGCGCCTAATAGGGCGCAAAATACGGTAGTTCCACACGGGGAGTCACTGTCCTGCACGACAAACTGACGTTTTCAAACTTGCCTTTGCTGTCTGGACACAATGAGCCCGCTCTCTCAATCATGCATTCTTTCAAAAACTTACCTTCGGAGAAAGGCTTGCCAGCCTTTGCTATTTTGAATGCCAGTAAAAAACTTGCCTCTGTACTTGACTTTTGAGCCGCAATTTGTCGGTGAAAATGTTCTCGCTGAGTCTTCAATTTACGTGTCAACCTCTCCACTAGACATAGAGCGCGGAGTGTGCCGGGTCCGTACTACTGAGTACGTACACACACTTGTGAGTGTGCACTGAGCTTTCAGAGCACGCCTTCCGGGAGTAAATGCGCGGGCGGGTGTTTCTTACTGGGGAAATGCAGACATTGCAGGGAAAATAACAAAGAAAAATGTTGAATAATACAATTTATTCAGGTTTGTGCGGATTTGTCCCGCGGGTCGGATGTGGGCCGCGGACCAGATGTGGCCGTAGTTTGCCCATACCTGACCTACACCAACCAAACTCTCTGTCTGCTTCCTGTGTCAAGTGCAAAGGCACGCATCCTAACTCCGTTCATCAGCCCCGAGAAGCGATTATACAGGGTTTAGTCACTTCATACAACAAAATAAAATTATACGATTGTCATAAAAACAATAGTTAAGCAAGTCCTGGTGACCGAAGGAAACGGAGATGCGCAAAATGCGTGTGTCGCAAAAGACTTTACTGAACATACTTGTAATATGAGGAATAGATAGAACAACAACGGAAGTGCTTTTCCACACAAACGCCACGTTTCCAACACACCCTTAGATGCAGTACTTTAAGCTCATGGAAGTCATACAAAATATTAAATATGGCTCTAAAAGCACAACTTGATTCATTAATGTTATTAAACATGTTTGTATTTTAAGTAAATTATTTGTTTGATTTTCACATTCTTTTTCTGTGGGTAGCAAAACATTTGTCTTCATTCATTAAATGATCAATATTCCTGCAGTGAGCAAATTTATTTTCATATATTAAACCTGGGCGGATTGGAGAAGCACTGGTTAGCACGACCGCCTCACAGTTAGGAGGGTGCGGGTTCGATTCCACCTCCGGCCCTCCCTGTGTAGAGTTTGCATGTTCTCCCCGTGCCCGCGTGGGTTTTCTCCGAGCACTCCGTTTCCTCCCACGTCCCAAAAGAATGCTTGGTAGGCCTATTGAACATTCCAAATTGCCCCTCGGTGTGAGTGCGAGTGGTTGTTTGTCTCTGTGGCCCTGCGATTTCCCTGAGTAGAGTGAAGACCACTGTGCGCAACATCAGATGTGCATGCTGTGACCATTTACCGTAAAATCCGGACTATTAGCCGCACCGGATTATAAACCGCACCAGCTAAAATTGGGGGATATTTTAGTTTTTTTCTTATATAAGCCGCACCGGACTATAAACCGCACGTGCACACACGTTTTTTTACAAAGAAAGACCGTTCACAGAAAGCCTTTTTAAAGTTTTAATAACATACTTTAACATGTCTTTCTAAACATTGCCTGTGACGCAGCAGTAGTACCGCAGCAACACGAAAGTGTGCACGCGGGTTATTAACAAAGAAAGACTGGACACAGAAAACGTTTTTAAAGTTTTAATAACATACCTTAACATTTCTTTCTAACGCGAGTTATTAACAAAGAAAGACTGGACACAGAAAGCTTTTTTTAAAGTTTTAATAACATACCTTAACATTTCTTTCCAAACACTGCCCGTGCCGCGGCAGTAATACCGCAGCAACACGGAAGTAACACAATACTAATAGGGCTGGATTAGAAAAAACATACCCGGTAAAAGTCACTGAGACGCGGCGATAACACAGCAGCAACACGGTAGTACAACACCAACAGGGCTCGTTAAAAAACATACCAGTAAAAGTAAGAAAAGAGCTTCATCGTCTCCATCTTCCTCCTGTGCACTGAAACCATCGAAGTCTTCCTCCTCAGCATCCGATTGGATTAGCGTTAGATATCCTTCGCCTCACACTTTCTCAGTCTCTCTTTCGTCATCGCTTTTATCCATTTCTTCGAGTGTGATGAGGGTCTGTTCATGTTAATTTTATTCATGCACGAAGCGCTGAATTACATTACAAAACTAGCGAGCGACACGTATAGATCCAGAGTAGACGGGCCACGAAATAAAGAAAAGAGTGATGCAACCGTCTTGACAAACTAGCACGTCTTCTTCGGCGCATTATCTCTTCTTCGTCTGTCTCGCTCTTGCTTCCTGCTAGAGCGCCCCGGAGGCCGTAAAAATCCATAAATACGCCGCGCCGCCATTTAAGCTCTATTTCCCTCTTTGACAGCCAACAATCCTAACACACCCTACTCTAAACAGGAAAGTCCCACACGTGTAAACTGTCCCACCGGAACTCTGTAACGTGAACTTAGGTTCCGGGTGAATTATGTCAACCCACTACGACGCCGCCATTTAAGCCTCGGGGTTCAAAGTAACCTTCTAAATAAAATGCATTAAAAGTTCACGTTCATTACAACTTGTTTTTGGTGAGCAAAATGTCAGAAGAATTGAATTTAAATGCTGATTAATTGGGTTTTAATACTATGCAGATGGTCCAAACAGCGCCACTGCTTTGTGTAATCTCTGAGTCACATGGCAGAGTAAGAGAAAGGGTTTAGAGCCCTTTGACGCAGCTCACCTAGCGTGCATTCCTACTGAAGCTCATAATAGTCACAAGCAACACAGCCAGAATAAGCAGCAGCCATAGTAGTGTTTCAAAATAGTATTTTTGTTGTTGTTTTTTTCTTCAATATACCGCAGTGTATAAAAGTGAAAAGTTTTTTTTTTTTTGCCATTTTTCACATGTCCTGAGTGTTGTTAGTCACCTAAACGTTGAACAGCGGGTGTGTTTTATCGAAGTCAAATAGCTTGTTTGGCACGCTCAAACATCCATCCATCCATCCATTTTCTGAACCGCTTAGTCCCCACGGGGGTCGCGAGCGTGCTGGAGCCTATCACAGCCGTCATCGGGCAGTAGGCGGGGGACACCCTGAACTGGTTGCCAGCCAATCGCAGGGCACACAGAGACAAACAACCATTTGCACTCGCACTCATACCTAGGGACAATTTGGAGTCTTCAATCGGCCTACCAAGCATGTTTTTGGGATGTGGGAGGAAACCGGAGTGCCCGGAGAAAACCCACGCGGGCCCGTGGAGAACATGCAAACTCCACACAGGGAGGGCCGGAGGTGGAATCGAATCCGCACCCTTCTAAACTGTGAGGCGGACGTGCTACTCAGTGCCCCACCGAGCCGCCACGCTCAAACATGGCGAATAAAAAACTCTTGAATCTTGGAGTGATCAAGTCATCACAAAAATCACAAAAAAATCCTTATATAAGCCGCACCTGAGTATAAGCCGCAGGGTTCAAAATTTTGGAAAAAAGTCGCAGCTTATAGTCCGGAATTTACGATACATCACTACTGTTCAAAACCTTGGATCATAACAAGTTATTAAAACAATCAAATCACTGCGGTAATTTCTATTAGTTTACATTTAATATAAGCAATTTGGCCCACTTAAAATGAATAAAACAAAAATCTTGTTAGATTTTAACTCCACCGCACTCTTGTTCTCAAGCTAACCTGCACAGTGTGTATGGGGAGGGCACATAAAACTATATACCGTAAATTTCGGACTATAAGCCAAACCAGCTAAAATTCATGATTTTTTTTTTTGTTTTATACTTATATAAGCCGCACGCGCGCATGAGTTACTTACAAAGAAAGACCGTACACAGAAAGCCTTTTTAAAGTTTTAATCACATTAACATTTCGTTGTAAACACGGAAGTCACAGCCCTAGCTGGGCTAAAGTTTAAATAGCGTTAACATTTCGTTGTAAACATGGAAGTATCAGCACTAGCTGGGCTTAAGTTTTAATAACATTAACATTTTGTTGTAAACACGGAAGTAACAGCACTAACTAGAGAGATTCAAGAATTTTATTGGCCATGTTTGAGCATGCCAAACAAGGAATTGGACTTCGGTACATCTCCGCCTCTGTTCAACATTTAGGTGACTAACAACACTCAGGACATGTGTGAAAATTGACAAATATTCTCAAACATCCCCTGATCTTAAACTCGCAGGAGGGCAAGGAAAAACTCAAAACTCCTACTAGGGGAAGTGAGAAACCTCGAGAAGAGACCACAAGATGGGAGGATCCCTCTTCCAGGATGACCGTGCTGCAATGGATGCAGAGTGGACACATAATACACATAATATAGACAATTCAAAATAAAATGTCTCTAAGACTCTAAGAGTGGTGTGAGTTCATCAGAACGACAGCCTGGGGGAAGAAGCTGTCTCTGTACCTGCTGGTTTTGGCGTACAGTGCTCTGTAACGCCGTCCGGAGGGGTGTAGTTCGAACGGACTGCAACCTGGGTGAGAAGGGTCTGTAGAGATGTTACTTGCACATTTCCTGGTCCTGGACAGGTACAAGTCCTGGATAGATGGGATAGGCGGGTAAAAAAAACAACATACCAGTCAACAAAGTCACTGAGAGCCGTCTTTGTCTTCCTCCTGTCCACTGAAACCAGCAAAATCTTCCTCCTCAGTGTCCAATTGGAATAGCACCAGATGTACGTCGCAGCATTTTTTCTCATTCTCTCTTTGTCGCTTTCATCGTCACTCTCGTCCTGAGGCAAATTCACTCCTGAGCTTGTGCTCTCCTCTCAGTCACGCAGCAGACCGGGTTTTCGCAACCCGTTGGTAATGGTCGATTTTTTCACACTGCTCCACGCTGTCAGGATCCACTGGCAGACTTGTGCGAAACCTGCTCTTCGCATGCGTCCAGTTTTTGTAAACGATTTCTCGCCGCTGGACATCCAAGCCTCCCATTCAAGTCGGAGGGCCACTTTAAATCGATTCATTTATTCCAAGTTCCGCTCTGTTCCCTTCTTTATCAGCCACCTCACTGGATTTTAACTTGAAAACTGCGTCATACGCACGCCTTCCAGTGTCTTCCATCATTGGGCTCTGTTTACGCTATCTTTCCTCGTGCACAACGCGCCACTACTGTCTTCCTTGACGCATACATTCCACCTCTCTCTTACCTGTTCTGCTCGAGCCCCCCCTGATGGCCGTTCGAAAAAATGCATGTAAAGTTGCCGCCTGATCGTGTAAGTTTTTTAATGTAATTACCATTTGTAAGAGAATATACACAAAGATGATTGTCAGGAAAGAGATGATTATTTAGGGACGCATAACCTTTATTTACATAACAGCACAACAGCGGTCCACAGCTCAGTGGCCTAGTGGTAGAGTGTCCGCCCTGAGACTGGAAGGTTGTGGGTTCAAACCCCGGCCGGGTCATACCAAAGACTATAAAAATGGGACCCATTGCCTCCCTGTTTGGCACTCAGCATTAAGGGTTGGAATTGGGGGGTTAGATAACCAAATGATTCCCGAGCGCGGCACTGCTGCTGCTCACTTCTCCCCTCTCCCCCAGGGGATGGATCAAAATCACACAGGGATGGGTTAAATGCAGAGGACAAATTTCACCACACCCAGATGTGTGTGTGACGATCATTGGGACTTTAACTTAACTTTAAATGTATTAGTCATGTAAAAAAATCACGGACAAAAACCTATATAAGACGCACCGGACTATAAGCCGCAGGGTTCAAAATTTAAGAAAAAAGTAGCGGCTTACAGTCCGAAATTTGCGGTAATGTGTGTGTGTGCGTGCATGTTTGTGTGTGTGTGTGTTGTGACATGTACCATACATATGTAGCTAAAGTATACATACTGTAAATATGTTGTTAGAACTCTTATTATAACATTTTTATATCAAGGTACAAATGTACATACTGTAAATATGTTTTTAGAACTCTTTTATTATATTTTTTATATTAAGGTACAATAATTTAAATATGTTTTTAGGATCCTTATTATTATAACAACTTTTTTAGTAAAAAGGTACAAGTGTACATACTGCAATTGTGTGGACATTCCCTCCCTGCCTTCTGCTGGCATGTTGGCAACTTTCGTGCCATAATTCCTCAATTTAGAAGGTTTATTTTGAATTTTGTCTGGGGGGAAAAATATCCGCGATATACTGAAACAACGATAATCGAACCGCGATGTAGCGAGGGATTACTGTATGGGACTGTGAAGCTTGAACCTGGCATGGAGGGGAGTTTCCTGTATGTGAATTTCTGAACACTACTTTTGTTTGCCATGAGCCAATACAGTGTATATTTTTAGTACAGTCAAACCTCGGTTTTCGACCACAATCGGTTCCAGATGGCGGTTCGAGCAGGGAATCAGTCAAATTCCGAATCTATTTTTCCCATTCCAAATAATGGAAAAAAATTTAATCCGTTCCAAGACTAAAAAAACTCATTTTTTAAACATTTTTTCAGTTGGGCATTTTTGTCCGATCGTGCAACTGCAGTGCACCGACAAACGCGGAACCGTAGCGCGCCGCCGACCGCGCAACTGCACCGCGCAACTGCACCACGTAACTGCACCACGCAACTGCACCGCGCTGGTCGCATCGTCACTCGGGCTAACCGGAAGCCATGGCTGACAGGGGCTGTCTTCAGGCTGCTGAGGGCCAGGGACAAAGCCTTTAGAGCAGGGGATGAGGCTGGCTTGAGGACTGCGAGGGCCGACCTGTCCCGGGGCATCAAAGAAGCAAAGAGGGCGTTCTCGTGCAAAATTACCGCCCACTTCAAGGACAGCAGGGACGCACGGAGCCTTTGGCAGGGCATTCAGACCATCACGGATTACAAGCCCGCGCCGCAGAGCTGTGAGGGCGACGTCCGTCTGCTCAATGACCTCAACCGCTTCTTTGCTCGCTTCGACGCTCAGAACAGCACTTGCCCGCTGAAGGCCAGTCCCCCTTCACACGAGCTGCCCCTGTGCCTCTCCGCCGACAGCGTGAGGAGGGCGCTTGCCGCCATCAACATCCGTAAGGCGGCGGGCCCTGACAACATCCCGGGTCGGGCGCTGAAGGACTGCGCTGGTGAGCTGACGGATGTCTTCACGGACATCTTTAACACTTCACTGCAGCAGGCCATCGTCCCGTCGTGTTTCAAAGCTGCCACCATCGTACCTGTGCCGAAGAAACCCGCTCCGTCCTGCTTCAATGACTACCGCCCCGTGGCACTTACGCCCATCATCATGAAGTGCTTTGAGCGGCTTGTCATGGAGCACATCCGATCCGTTCTCCCCCCCACCACTGACCCCTTCCAGTTTGCGTACCGAGCCAAGCGGTCTTCTGAGGATGCCATCTGCTCTGCCCTCCACTCGGCCCTCACCCACCTGGAGAGGAGGGACTCGTATGTGAGATTGCTGTTTGTGGACTTCAGTTCTGCCTTCAACACCATTGTGCCACAACGCCTCATCAGCAAACTTGACGCGCTGGGCCTCAGTACCTACCTCTGCAACTGGCTACTGGACTTCCTCTGTCAGAGGCCACAGGTAGTACGTGTTGGCGACAAAATCTCCGCCAGCATCACGCTGAGCACGGGGGCCCCCCAAGGCTGCGTGCTCAGTCCGCTGCTCTTCACCCTCCTGACGCATGACTGCATTGCAACCTACAGCGACAACCGTATCGTGAAGTTTGCTGACGACACGACTCTGGTGGGTCTCATCACCAAGGGAGACGAGACTCAATACAGGCTGGAGGTTGACCTTCTGACTACGTGGTGCAGGGACAACAACCTCCTGCTGAACGTCGACAAGACCAAGGAGATTGTTGTGGACTTCCGGAAGGGTCACACCCAACACCTGCCGCTGACCATCGACGGTGCTGTGGTGGAGAGAGTGAGCAGCGCCAAGTTCCTGGGGGTGCACATCAGTGAGGATCTCTCCTGGTCCACCAACACCGCATCACTGGCAAAGAAAGCCCAGCGCCGCCTGTACTTCCTGCGGAAACTCAGGCGAGCGAGCGCTCCTCCGGCCGTCATGACTGCATTTTACCGCGGCACCATTGAGAGCGTCCTCTCCAGCTGTATTGCTGTTTGGGGTGGCGGCTGCACTGACTACAACTTGAAGGCCCTGCAGCGCATAGTGAACACTGCTGGTAAGATTGCTGGTGCTTCGCTCCCCTCCTTGAAGGACATTTACACCTCGCATCTCACCCGCAAGGCGACCACAATTGTGAGTGATGCGAGTCACCCCGCTCACTCTTTGTTCGAGCTTCTGCCCTCTGGGAAGAGGTACAGAAGCCTGCGCTCCCGCACCTCCAGACTCTCAAACAGCTTCATACTCCAGGCTGTTAGGATCCTGAACTCGCTCCCCCGTTCTGCGTAGCGTCCTGTACTTTTACTGTCTGAACTGTCTGAATGCACACTGGCTCTTATTATTTATTATTTGTTATTACTCTTATTTATTGTTTGTGCCTTTTTGTTTATGATGTTTTTTACTTTTGCGCTATGCTTGCTGGCTCCGTTATTTATTGTGTTATCTGTTTATTTATTATTTATTCATCACTCTTACTATTGATTGTTTGAATTTTTGCCTTCTTGTTGTGTCGCGTACATGTATGTCTATCGTGTTATGTGTCTCGTCACCGTGGGATAGAGAAAAACGTAATTTCGGTCTCTTTGTGTGTTGTGACATGTGGAGAGATTGACAATAAAGCTGACTTTGACTTTGACTTTGATTACTGTGACAGAGCCGTCGCTTAAATTTAGAAAATATTTTTAAAGTCCTGATGTTCTTTCCAAAATTTAAGTTGACCTCAGTGCGCAGGGAGCTTAATTTGGTCTGATCGCGGAACCGCAGCGTGCCAGGCGCTCACTGTCGCATTGCTTTAAGAGCGCCTTGGTGTTTTAGGATGGCTTTACTGCTCCCACTTGCTTTTTTTGGAGGCATGATTAGGGGTTAATACAATCCTCAAAGTAACGAAAATGCAATAATGAACGGAGTCAGTCGGCATCCGGGCCGCACGGTCGGGTTTTCTCGGGTCCTTTAGGCTCATCTCGCGAGGTTCGACCTCCGAGATTTGTTCGACAACCGAAGCAAAAAAATCTTGAATTATTCGTTCGAATTTCGATTCGTTTGAGAACCAGGACGTTCGAAAACCGAGGTTTGACTGTATTGCAATGCAAGTTTGAGGTCTTGTCAAATGTATTTTTTTGTATTGGACTGTGTATGATGAGGCCAGTCATGTTGTCCATGTGTAGTTGAAATGACAAATTACAGTATGTTTAATATGCAGGTCTGAAGTTTTGTTTTTTCTTAACTTTTGCACATTTGCAGCCAATATTTGACTGGAATGTCAAACAGCTCTTTCTCTATTTGTCTGCTGAGTACACAACTAAAAGCAATGTAAGTTATTTTCAACAATATTGTTCAATCACATGTAATACACGTTCAATGCTAATGGGTCTCTGCACTTATTTGGTCTTTAGAAATTTCATATAATGAGGTGAACTTTGTAACAGTGACATACATCCGTATAGTATGTATATATATATACCGTTTTTTTCCGTGTATAGTGCGCCCCCATGTATAGTACGCACCCCTAAAAATGGCATGCTGATGCTGGAAAAAAGCTTGTACCCATGTATAATACGCACCCAATTTTTATGAATTTTTTTTAAATTTTTTTTTTTTTTTTTTTTTTTTTTTAAGTCCCAATGATCGTCACACACGCAGGGAGGCAATGGGTCCCATTTTTATAGTCTTTGGTATGGTCTTAACTAGGCTGGATGTAATTTTTTTTGTTGGCGTTGATTTCTCCGACTGCCCGTAAACGCACCACCGCGCTCCGTGCGCGCACGGGACAGCAAACGAGCAGGCGATCGAGCAAGCGTCTGATACGAGAGCATTGCGGTCGCGTGGAGCGTGTTTGAAGTGAACAGCAGAGAAGAAAGGAACAAGGCAAAGTGTTGTGAAATAAAATATTACCTGTAATACGGATTTAGGTAGAGAACTGAACTCTCGTTCTTTATATAGCTGACGTGTCTTGCGCATCTGTAATGGCGGCCTCCGTATAATATCCGGTTTGCGTGTGTGTGCGTGTGTGCGCGTGTGTGCGAGAGCGAGAGAGAGCGAGCGAGAGAGCGCGAGAGAGAACGCTCAACCGTAGCGCGCCGCCGACCGCCCAACTCGATTATTGTGACAGAGCCGTCACTGGAATTTAGAAGATATTTTTAAGGTCCTGATGTACTTTCTAAAATTTAAGTGGACTTCAGTGCGCACTGCGCAGGGAGCTTAATTTGGTGCAGCGCGCCGGGCGCTCACTGTCGCATTGCTTAAAGAGCGCCTTTGTGTTTTAGGATGAACAGCAGAGACCAAAGGAACAAGGCAAAGTGTTGTGAAATAAAATATTACCTGTAATACGCATTTTGTTATTTGCTGATTGAAACTGCTAATTAAACTGTGAATTGAAACTAATAGGAAGAAAACAACTCTCGCTCTTTATATAGCTGACGTGTCTTGCGCATCCCTTCTGTGCATTTTATTTCACAACACTTTGCCTTTCTTCTCTGCTGTTCACTTCAAACACGCTCCATGCGACCGCAATGCTCTCGTATCAGACGCTTGCTCGATCACCTGCTCGTTTGCTGTCCCGTGCGCGCACGGAGCGCGGTGGTGCGTTTATGGGCAGTCGGAGAAATCGACGCCAACAAAAAAAATTACATCCAGCCTAGTTAAGACCATACCAAAGACTATAAAAATGGGACCCATTGCCTCCCTACGTGTGTGACGATCATTGGGACTTAAAAAAAAAAAAAAAAAAAATTTTTTTTTTTGTACCCATGTATAATGCGCACCCCAGATTTTAGGACAATAAATTAGTTAAATTTTGCGCACTATACACGGAAAAAAACGGTATATGTATATATGTATGTGTGTGTATATATATATATATATATATGTATATATATATAATATATATATACGTATGTATATATATATATATATATATATATATATATATATATACGTATATATATATATATATATATATATATATATATATATATATATATATATATATATATATACGTATATATAGTCAAATATATAGTCGTTTTCGAATGTCCCGGTTCTCGAACAAATCGGAATTCGAACAAAAGATCCGAGATTTTTTTGCTTCGGTTGTCAAACAAAATTCTGAGGTCGAACCTCGTGAGATGAGCCGGAACGACCTGAGAAAATAGATTCGGAATTCGACTGATCCACTTCTCGAACCGCTTTCTGGAACGGATTGCGGTCGTAAACCGAGGTTTGAATATATATTATATATTATATATATTATATATATATATATATATATGTATATGTATATATCCACATATATATACAGTGCCTTGCGAAAGTATTCGGCCCCCTTGAACCTTTCAACATTTCAGGCTTCAAACATAAAGATATAAACCTTTAATTTTTTGTCAAGAATCAAAACAGGTGGGACACAATCGTGAAGTGGAACGAAATTGATTGGATAATTTAAACCTTTTTAACAAATAAAAAACTGAGAAGTGGGGCGCGCAATATTATTCGGCCCCCTTGCGCTAATACTTTGTAGCGCCACCGTTTGCTGCAATTACAGCTGCAAGTCGCTTGGGGTATGTCTCTATGAGTTTTGCACATCGAGAGACTGGAATTCTTGCCCATTCTTCCTTGCAAAACAGCTCAAGCTCAGTGAGGTTGGATGGAGAGTGTTTGTGAACAGCAGTCAAGTCAAGTTTATTTGTATAGCCCTAAATCACAAGCAGTCCTCAAAGGGCTTCACATAGACAAAAATTGACAGTTATTTTCAAAGCATCCCCTGATCTTAAGCTCCCAAAAGGGCAAGGAAAAACTCAAAAAAACCCTGCCAGGAGAAACCCTCCCCGGCCGGGGAGGGGGTGGAGAGGGAGAGAAAACAAACTCCAGCCGAATCGGCCACTACAGATTAGTTAAAGGCCATATCATAGAAATGTCTCTTTAAACGTGTCTTAAATGTTTCTACTGAGGTAGCAGTTCTAATATCCAGTAGGGCATTCCAAAGCTCTGGAGCCCGAATAGAAAATGCTCTAGACCGGTTATCTATAGTTATAGCGGTTTCCTTGAAAAATTGTTGATAACGAGTTGGACCAATTCTCAACATCTCAGTTTTATCCGGGTTAAGACGAAGGAGGTTGAGAGACATCCATTGCCTGATCTCCGCAAGGCACGCCTCAAGATTACAACAATCCCGCGGATCTGTCATCGATAACGGCATATATAATTGGGTGTCATCCGCGTAGCATTGAAAACTAATATTATATTTACATATTATGTCCCCAAGCGGAATCATATACGTAAATATCAAATAGAATTGGTCCGAGTACCGATCCCTGTGGGACACCACATGTAACATTATAGAACTCCGAGGACGCATTGCCATGGACCACTCGGTGCGTCCTGTTTGATAGATAGGAATGGAACCAGCCTAGTGCTGACCCTGAAATACCAACACAGCTTTTAAGACGCCCTAATAAAATATCGAAGTCGATAGTGTCGAAGGCAGCACTAAGATCGAGTAGTAACAAACTCTAAAACCAGACTGAAAAGAGTCATATCGATTATTGGCAACCATGTAATCAATAAGCTGCTGCGCTACTACTTTTTCAAGAAGTTTTGCTATGAATGGGAGGTTTGAAACTGGCCTATAATTACTGAGACAGTCCGGGTCAAGATTTGGTCCCTTAAGTAGCGGTTTAATGATAGCGGTTTTAAAGGCTGTTGGCACTATCCCAGAGGAGACAGACAGATTGATTATATTTAAGACGGACGGTCCTAAAATGTGAAATTATTCTTTAAGTAGTTTGGCTGGAAGAGGGTCGAGTAAACATGTTTGTTTAGCCGCACTAACCAAATGTGTAAGCCTTTCAAGGGACACGCTTTTAAAATTTGAGAGGGTTGTTGCATGATCATCAGCGTTGGTAAACGGCGGGCCTGACTGAGCGATTGGAGTGGTATTCTTGATCTCGTCCCTAATGGATTCAATCTTTTGAGCAAAAAAATTTCATGAATTGGTCAGCTGAGTAGAAGGAACTATCGGGGGTCGGCTGGCGTAGAGTCAGCTTTGCCACTGTATCAAATAGGTGTTTAGGATTGTTTTTATTGAGATTAATAACTTGCGAAAAATACCGAGTTTTTGCTAAAATAAGCGCATCTTTATATTTCAGGAGGCAATCCTGCCATGCCTGATGGAAAACCTCAAGTTTGGTTAGACGCCATCTGCGCTCATGCTTTCTACATAATTGCTTCAGCGTACGCGTTTCATCTGTGAACGACGGAGTAGGCAATCTACGGCGAGTTTTCAGACGTAACGGCGCCACAGAGTCAATGGCATTTAACAATGTCGCATTGAATTCATTTGTAAGATTATCAATAGAGCCGGTGTATGCGGGAAATATGGCGGTTGTCGGCGACAGTAACTCAGATAGCACAGTTGCAGTCATGGAGTTAAAATTATGGGTCCTATAATCCTGATTGCTCTCTTGTCTTTGACAAGGAACTAGAATTTCAAATTTTATTAAGTAATGATCAGACAGAACAGTGTATGGCAGTACTGCTAAATTTGAGGTTGCAAGTCCTCGGGATAATACCAGATCTATGGTATTTCCATTCTTATGCGTTGCTGCCTGTACGGCTTGCGTAAAACCAAACTTATCAGTGAAAGTCTGAAACGCCGAAGTAAGTGGCTCTGACGGTAAATTCATGTGGATGTTGAAATCACCCATGATAATTATATTATCCGCATTAGTTACTAGATCAGCCACAAATTCTGAAAATTCATCCAGGAAGCCAGAGTAAGCCCCAGGTGGACGGTAAATAACAGCAAGATAAAATGACGGTAGAGCAGTGGACCGGACAGTGAGAACTTCAAATGTTTTAAATACGTTGATCGAACGAGGCCTAAATCTAAGCTCGGAATTCGAGATAAGGGCGGCACCCCCACCCTTTTTTCGAGGACGCGCCACATGCAAGCTCACAAAATTTGGAGGCGAGGCCTCGTTAAGCGGCAGCAGTTCATTAAGTTTTAACCAGGTCTCGCAGAGACCAAAAACGTTTAGATTATGTTCCGTGATGAGGTCATTAACGAGAACTGCTTTCGTATGAAGCGATCTAATATTCATAAAACCGAGTTTAAGTGTAATCGGTCGATCAGGGTGCGTATCTATCGACGGATATTTAAACGAGATGCGAGTAAGATTGTGTTCTCTAGGCCTGACATCACCTCTCGAATGTTTGTTAGCGCGGTGGGACGATACGACCGTGGGAATCTGATAGTAAATATTTGTTACACATGTAAAATTATCTGAAACAGGCACCGTTTCATCAGCAAAACCGGTCGGGGTGGAGTGATTGGAATTGTCTACTACCCCAGTAGAAAGTATGTTTATGTGTACTGTAGCACTAATCAAACTGTCACGGTCTAGTCTACACGAGGAGCTATGTGCATGCTTGAAGTCTAGCCTAGCGCTAGTTAACTTTAGCTTAACAGACTCCAAACCCATCCTGACAGGTGCTCTAATCACCTGCTCTAAAGTGACCTGTCATGTGCGGCTCAAACAGTAATCTATATTCCTAGAAAGAGTGAAGGCGCCTTCACGGTTAGGGTGAAGGCTGTCCTTCCTCAGCAGGTCGGGGCGGCCCCAAAAGGAGGGCCAGTTATCTATAAAATACATACAGTCCCTGCTTTTTACAGAACCCAGCCATCTATCGATTGAGGGAGACTAATCTACTAAACCTCTCATCAGTGCCTCTCCCAGGCAGGGGGCCAGAGAGAAATACTCGATGCTGACTCATCTTTCTGGCGAGATCACAAGTCCTTGCTATGTTTCTCTTTGTGATCTCTGATTGCCTCATCCTAACATCATTGGTAGCTCGTGTTGTTGGAACTACGGTGTTGACTAGACCTATTGCGAGTCAGCTCCCGAAGATTAGCTTCTATGTCGGGTGTTCTGCCTCCAGGAATACACATTACCGTGGCTCGATTTTTAAGCGTAATATTTCGGGTAATGGAGTCACCTATGACCAAAGTGCGTCCATTGTAGGTTTGGCTTTATATTTTGGATCATTGTCCTGTTGGAAGATAAATCTCCGTCCCAGTCTCAGGTCTTTTGCAGACTCCAACAGGTTTTCTTCCAGAATGGTCCTGTATTTGGCTCCATCCATCTTCCCATCAATTTTAGCCATCTTCCCTGTCCCTGCTGAAGAAAAGCAGGCCCAAACCATGATGCTGCCACCACCATGTTTGACAGTGGGGATGCTGTGTTCAGGGTGATGAGCTGTGTTGCTTTTACGCCAAACATATTGTTTTGCATTGTGGCCAAAAAGTTCGATTTTGGTTTCATCTGACCAAAGCACCTTCTTCCACATGTTTGGTGTGTCTCCCAGGTGGCTTGTGGCAAACTTTAAACGAGACTCTCTATGGATATCTTTGAGAAATGGCTTTCTTCTTGCCACTCTTCCATAAAGGCCAGATTTGTGCAGTGCACGACTGATTGTTGTCCTATGGACAGACTCTCCCACCTCAGTTGTAGTCATCTGCAGTTCATCCAGAGTGATCATGGACCTCTTGGCTGCATCTCTGATCAGTCTTCTCCTTGTTTGAGATGAAAGTTTGGAGGGATGGCCGGGTCTTGGTAGATTTGCAGTGGTCTGATACTCCTTAGCGGATACAAGCGGCCGAAATGAGTCTTCTCCGCAGGATGTCCGGGCTCTCCCTTAGAGATAGGGTGAGAAGTTCGGTCATCCGGGAGAGACTCGGAGTAGAGTCGCTACTCCTCCACGTTGAGAGGAGCCAGATGAGGTGGCTCGGGCATCTCATCAGGATGCCTCCTGGACGCCTCCCTGGGGAGGTGTTCCGGGCATGTCCCACCGGTAGGAGACCCCGGGGACGACCCAGGACGCGCTGGAGAGACTATGTCTCTCAGCTGTCCTGGGAACGCCTTGGGATCCCCCGGGATGAGTTAGATGAAGTGGCTGGGGAGAGGGAAGTCTGGGAGTCCCTCCTGAAGCTGCTGCCCCCGCAACCCGACCCCGGATAAGCGGAAGAAGATGGATGGATGGATGGATGATAATCCTTCCATTTCAATATAATTGCTTGCACAGTGCTTCTCGAGATGTTTAAAGCTTGGGAAATCTTTTTGTATCCAAATCCGGCTTTAAACCTCTCCACAACAGTATCTCGGACCTTCCTGGCGTGTTCCTTTGTCTTCATGGTTCTCTCTGCGCTTTAAACAGAACCCTGAGTCTATCAAAGAGCAGGTGCATTTATACTGAGACTTGAGTACACACAGGTGCATTCTATTTATCATCATCAGTCATTTAGGACAACATTGGATCATTCAAAGATCCTCACTGAACTTCTGGAGTGAGTTTGTTGCACTGAAAGCAAAGGGGCCGAATACCGTTTTTTTCCATGTATAATGCGCCCCCATGTATAACACGCACCCTAAAAATGGCATGTTGATGCTGGAAAAAAGCCTGTACCCATGTATAATACGCACCCAAATTTTGACTCCTACTTAAGTCTGTGAACGTAAAATTATTTCAGAAAAAAGATCATCTTTGGGAACAACCGGATGTTATTCTGCCGGTCAGTATCACTACGCATGCGCTAGCATACTCAATAGCGAAGAAATGTTTCGGATTTGTGTAGGGTACATTGTGACAGCAAACGAGCAGGTGATCTAGCAAGCGTCTGATACGAGGGCATTGTGTTCGTATGCAGCGTGTTTGAAGTGAACAGCAGATTTTAGGACAATAAATTAGTTAAATTTTGCGCATTATACATGGAAAAAAAATATTGCACGCCCCACTTTTCAGTTTTTTATTTGTTAAAAAAGTTTAAATTATCCAATAAATTTTATTTTTTATCTTTATGTTTGAAGCCTGAAATGTCGCGAAATGTTGAAAGGTTCAAGGGGGCCGAATACTTTCGCAAGGCACTGTATATAGTACATATATATATATATATATATATATATATATATATATATATGTACTATATACATAAATAACACGTTAATAAAACCATCTGCGTCACTCCAATTCATTAAATCCATCAATCGTCCTTTGTCAACAATGCGTGCGCGCCGCTGACGGCTCTTGCACTTCAAAATATTCCACAGGCCCATATAACGATATATAAATTATATATCGAATAACTATTATATAATATATATATACCATCTGTGCACTCTAAATCATTAAATCCATCGATCAAATTCCTCGTAGTTTGTCAACATCGTCGCGCGTGCGCCCTGACGTCAGCCTCGTCGTTATTCCACAGATCTACTATATAACTATATTGTAGCGTTAACAAAGTTCAAGGAAAGACGTGGGTTTGGTAAACAGCGCTTTATTTAACAAAACAAACTTACAGGCGTGTGGCGGCGTGGACTTCCAGCCACGGAAGTGGAAGAGAGCTCCATAGAATAGGACCGGGCGTGCGTAAAAGCCATGACCGAGCCCCATCCACCGTCCCCGGACAGCCCGCCCGGCTGAGCGCCGGCCCTCGACTTCCATCCACGGAGGTGAAAGACAGCTCGGTAGAGTAGGACCGGGCGTGCGTAAAAGCATTGTCCGAGCCCCATCCACCGTCCCTGGACAGCCACCCGGCCCCCGACTTCAATCCACGGAAGTGAAAGAGAGCTCCGTCGAGTCAATCTTTGTCCTTTATGTAAACAACCGCCGCGCTGCTGACGCGTGACCGCGACGTCGCGCTGCTGACGTCAGCTCCATATAAGTCGCTCCTGAGTATAAGTCGCCCCCCACCCATACTATGAAAAAAAATGAGACTTATAGTCCAAAACTTACGGTAGTCTGTTGTTATTAGGTTGATTACGTATATGAACCCCCGATCAAAAAGAATAAATATTGTCTTTTAAAAAAGGAAGGATGTATTCTAAAATACTATACATACTATGTATGGAGTACAGAAGGAGAATTTTGTTATGATAAAATACTGGACCACTGTGAGAATTCTAATTCATTCAATTGCATAATTATATTGCTAAACATTGTTCCTGCTCATAAAAGTATGCAGGTAGTAATATCAATTGTTTGTTTTGTGTGTTTGTGTGCCTTTTTGTGTCAGTCTTTGAACCAGGTGGTGCTCTGGGATAAGATTGTCCTTCGAGGTGAAAAAAACAAACTGACCCTCAGAGAGACAAAATCCAAATACTTCTTCTTTGATGATGGAAATGGTCTCAGGTAAGGCCTACATGGTGGTTGAGCATAAGATTTTTGATTGAAATATATTTAATATAGGGCGGCTCGGTGGCGAACTGGTTCGCACTTCCACCTCACAGTTCCACAGTACCACTGTAACCGACATGATGTACACAGACGTAAAACAGGAAGTGGTGCCACCTGAAAACGGCCTTTAAAAATCAGGGATGAGAATCTTTTTTATGGGGGGGCAGTCAGCAGTATTGCAACAACAGCCGCCTTTTTTTCGGCAGCATTTTGGCGCTACTTTTGTCATATCATTTGCCTAGTCATTTGCTTAATTAGCAAAAGTTTTACCCAGCATGGCGAAGGTTTTAGAGAAAAAAGACGCGGATTGTGCCAGAGAAATAGACAAGTCGAACTGGATCAGGAACTGCTTCAGATGGGCATGGCTCGAGAGCAGCGTCATCTTACAACTCGGAACACAAAGACGCTCTTAAAGCAACAGTGAGCGCCCGGCGCGCTGCGGTTGCGCGATCGAACTAAATTAAGCTCCCTGCGCACTTGGGTCCAATTTTGGAAAGTACATCAGGACTTTAAAAATATTTTCTAAATTTCAGCGACGGCTCTGTCACAATAATGCAACCAGCGCGGTGCAGTTGCGCGGTCGACGACGCGCTACGGTTGCGGGTTCGGCGGTGCGCTGCAGTTGCGCGATCTGACAAAAATGCAAATGAAAAAATGCTTAAAGTCTTGGAACAAATTAAAAAAAATTCCGTTAGTTGTAATGAGTAAAATAGATTCGGAATTCGACCAATTTGCTTCTCGAACCGCCTTCTGGAACGGATTGTGGTCGAAAACCGAGGCTTGACTATTATATTCACCAAGGTACCCCACCAAGCAGGAATATCTTTTTAACAAAACTGTTGAAATTGAGTTATGAAATTAATGGTTTTTAGGTTGCTATACTGCCAAAATCCAGGAGTTTCCAGGGAGCTTTGCCCCCTGAGCCCCCTCCGGGGTGTTGCCTCCGGGCCGTTGCCTCTGCCCCCCCCCCCCCAATGGGGTTCTGTGGCACCCTGCGGCAAGTGTGGGGGGGGGGCATGCGACCCCCAGACCCCGGCTACTTTTCAGTGTTTTTTTCCATTTGCCGTTCTCATCCCTGAAAAATAAAGCACCCTACCGCAAATCAAAGCACGGCTAAATAACATAAATAACATGGAGAATTCTTAACACATACTGTAAATATGATTTTAGAACTAGAACTATTATAACAATTTTACAAGGTACAAGTATACATAGTATAAATATGTTTTTAGAACTCTTATTATTATTACAGTTTTTCTATATAACAAGGTAAAACACTATAAATATGTTTTTAGAACTCTTATTATAATTTTTTTTATTAAAAGGTACAAGTGTACGCACTGCAATTGAGTGGGCACTCCCTGCCTTCTGATGGCGTGTGGGCAACCTTCGTGCCATAATTCCTCAATTTAGAAGTTTTATTTTGAATTTGATTTTTTTTAATTTGGAAAAAAAATCTGCGATGTGGTGAAACCGCGATAAACAAACAGTGATATCGAGAGGGATAACTGCATAAATCTTTCCAACACTATTTCTTGTTGTCTTGTGGGTGTATTGTAAGTCAACTAAAAGTGTGGTTAACCTTGCCAAGCGATGCAAAGTGTCCAACTTCAGAATTACCACACTACAATAACCCAGGGGACATCATGCATCGTGAAAGAAAAATGAGTCACGTTTGCATATAACTCTCCTGTTGCATTGTGGTTCAGAACACAATAATAAAGCTTTTTAAACCCTCCACAAAACTATTTTACAGCTATATACAACTTTCTTGTATCCCTAATCTGCATCACCACACTGCTCTATGCATATCTTGTACCTACGTATATAGTAAAAGAAAGAACAAACACGTGATCACGTGTCCGACTGCTTCTGCACCGGTTGGTGGGTGTGGCTGGCTGCCGCCTCCTGCGCTTCAACTCAGTCACGTCCCCAGTGATGCACATTGGTCAGAGGTATGCCCCGCGCCATCAGGGCTCATTGCCGCTGTCCCGCGCACGTAGGGGAAAAAGCGCTGTCGTCCCAACCCCTGAACAGCAGTGCTTTTTTCCCTAAAAAGAGCTGCCGTCCCAACTCCTGAACGGCAGTGCTTTTTTCCAACCTGCGCGACATTGAGCGCACCCCTTGCTCTCAGTGAAGCACGGAGGCATGTCTCGCACCATGAAAGCTCTTTCTGCAGAGGCACATTTTTCTTTTGTGTGCGGCTGTGTCACGTCTCCGCTCTCGTCCTGCTGCCCAACTGAGCGTTGCGCGCTAGATCTCGGGGGCATTCATTGCTAATGCGGAACTGCGCGTGCTTATCTGTGCTGATTGCCACGACCTGTTACCGTGCTACCTGCTGATTAGGGCGTGTGTATAGACACTGTTCGTTGCCGTTTCGTCTGCCTTGACACACGCACGCCTGCAACCTGATTCCCATTTGCCCAATCCGCTATGTAACAAGATGCCACCATGACAGGTGACGTGAGCTCACTGACCGACTCGTCAGTCCCCATGTGCACACGCTCTGCTGGCGTTCTAGCCTCCCTTTTCCTCTTTTTGCATTCCCCAAATAAACAATCCGTGTTGCAAATGGTTGTCCTGCCTCGTTCATGACAGGCTGGCTGCTGCACTTCCCGCATTTGTTCGCAGTGACAGACAGAGGCACACCCTGCGCTGCCATTCTTCCGTCACTTATGAACCCACGAAGTTGCGCATTCGCGCAAGATAAAGCGCAAAGTCAAGAGGGATCACTGTAGTTCTAGAATGAATTAATGGCTTCTATTCTAGATTATTTGAGTAATTTAAATTACGAACGGGTATGATCATGGAACAAAGTAAACTTGTATCCAAGCAGTGTTCCCTCTAATTTTTCAAGTGTCTGCTCCCTGTGCACACTGTGGACCACTGTGTGCATCACCAGATTAAATAAATAAATAAAATATTGTCAATGAGAACTTTAACTTGCTCGGGGTCGGATTTTGTTTTGTGTGACAGCTTGTTCCTTTTCTGTTGGTCTTTTGCACTCTCTCGCAATAATGTACCGATTCCCTGTCCTATCTTGAGTCCTTGTACAATTCCAACAGTTTTCAAATAACATTTCTGCTAAATGTGACGCTTGAGGCTTGCTGCCCATATTTTCCCCTCCGTAAACTAGCCTGCCACTTTGGCTTCACTGCATGTTTTGCATAGTAGACCTTTCGCACTTGAAAAAGAGAAAATCACACCCAGTTTCACCCTTTGTTCTTTTATTTGCACACACTCTGACAGCCAGTCCATCTTAAAAGAACCGCCGCATCTCTTATTTACTTTGGCGAGTGGATGTGTCGCTGCTCGTTTGTTTCGCCATGATAAGGGGTTAGCTCATTAGCATTTGCATCTCTTGACTACGCCCCACTGTTGTTAGCTAGCTAACCTGCACGGCACGAATGGGCAGGACACATTTTCAGGCACTGTCAATGCTATGGTTGGCTATGTAGCGTAAGTGAACCATATCATATCATTGGCTGGACACCTGTCAATTACTGATTTACACTACAAAAAGGCACAGAAAAAAATCATTCGTCAACTTAATTAGATTAGATTACGTCTAACATTAGATATTAATCAATGAGTTTATGCTGTATTTTATTTTGTGCACAGCATATAGTTTCTTCTGCGCATAGACTGCGTGACCAGTGCTCAATTGCGCAGCTTAGAGGGAACACTGATCCCAAGACACTAATGCACTGAGATCTGCATAAACATTTTGACTATCAGTGGTTGCAAAGAAGGCAAAAAAAGAGCTGAAACATGCATGTTGCTGAATAAGTGATTAATATCACAATACTTATTTACTGTTTGTGGTTCTTGTTTTGTTGGCATAAGCCTTATGCACAGCATAAGGGATTCATGTCTGAGGTCTCGGCTTTTTGTTGTATTGTTTTTGTTCTTATTATTCTGTGTGTATGTGTTTTAAAGAATGTTACTTTCTTAAACTGTAGGATCTGGCAACAAAAAAATGATTCCAACCATTTAGACCAGAGGTGTCCAAACGTTTTGCAAGGAGGGCCAGATTTGATAAACTGAAGGGGCCCAGGAGCCAATAGTTTTTTCTGACATTCTTTAACTACAAACATTTCATGCAAATACACAATTATAAAACAATTTTCATTGTCACAATTGACTTTATTTTTCAAATGCAAAAATAGCCAAATATAAGCCACTCAGACAACTCTAAAAACACAAATTCTGCCTTTCATTCATATTTGAAGTCAGATACGTAACATTGAGCAAAATGTATGAAATACCTTAAATTTACATGTTGAAAATTATTTTTGATTCACGAACATTTTAAACAGGAGTTATAAGTAATGTAAAGTTGTCTATCCATCCATCCATCCATTTTCTGAACCGCTTAGTCCCCACGGGGGCCGCGGGAGTGCTGGAGCCTATCCCAGCCGTCATCGGGCAGTAGGCGGGGGACACCCTGAACCGGTTGCCAGCCGATCGCGGGGCACATGGAGACAGACAACCATTCGCACTCACACTCACACCTAGGGACAATTTGGAGTCTTCAATCGGCCTACCAAGCATGTTTTTGGGATGTGGGAGGAAACCAGAGTGCCCGGAGAAAACCCACGCGGGCCCGGGGAGAACATGCAAACTCCACACAGGGAGGGCCGGAGGCGGACGTGCTACCCAGTGCGCCACCGAGCCGCGTAAAGTTGTCTATTATTATTAAAACTTAAAACAAGTGAATTTTTCTCTTGTCATTTACAATATTTTTCAGAAAGTAATAGTTTGTGTCACGTCTACAGGTTCATAACATCAACAGTATTAACATGGCCATTTCGTAGCTTGCTTTACTAATATTTACTTTTGACTCACAGCCCCGTGTGAAGAATCGCTGTTGTGATTGATGCCAGTTCAGCTTGGAGCCTTCACTTTATCAGTCACTCCCTTTTAGCTTGTCGTATGTGTTAGCATGTTTAGTCTGGTAGTGTCTCTTTAGGTTGAAATCCTTAAACAAGGCAACCGTCTCTTTACAAATTGCACAAACACAATTGCCTTGATTTTCAGTGAAGTATTATAATTCCCATCTCTCTTGAAAGCGACGGCCCTCAATGTCAACTTTCCTCGTTTTCTTTGCAGTCAGCATGGCAGATATGAGCGGAGAGGGTTTTGCGGCACGGATGCAGACTGATATTATTAAAGTGGTGCTGCCACCTTTTGGTAAAAGGAGGAATTATAGTTTAAAGTCTCATGATTTTTATATTCAATTTAACAGTGCAGGCGGGCCATAAATAATACATTATAAGACCAAAGCTGCGGGCCGTATGAAATCTGACAGGGGGCCGGATTTGGCCCGTGGGCCGGACTTTGAACATAACTGATTTAGACAATTGTTAAGGGAACAATCGTGCGAGTACGTCTGCGCCATCTCACTTGTGAGATGTGTGCTTTGTGTCACAGTCCGACTGATGGAACTTTCTGTATCACCCAGGGCCAACAAGAACATCACTCTGACATTGTCATGGAATGTCATTCCCAACGCTGGAATACTGCCGCTTGTAGCTGGAAGTGGATACACCAGTCTTACTTTTCCTGATAAATATGAGACTCCAAAGAGCTATTAGAGTGAAACAGATTTTCCGTTGATAATTTACAATGCATTCTCTACTCTTAGTCTTTTTACAAGAGAAGTACAGTCATACTAATCATGTGTTAATTCATGTAACTTTTGGTGAGAAATAAAAAAAAAAAGACTTGAAGTGTTTTGATCTTTTTTTAAACACCTCAGGAACAGGCTTAAGATATGAGTTTTGTTGTTAACAAATTGAAAAATTATGTGTCCCAAGTAGTGGAATTTTTCCACGTACAATTTTGATCACACCTGTCTCAGTCATGTTTATGTTATTCTATTTATTTAACCAGGTTGGTCCTCTTTTCTCGGACATGTCCTACTTTTGAGACCGAAAAAAATGCCTGGAGGGAATTTCAAAATTGTCTGGGATTTTGTTCGACAGCCGTCGGCCACTCCAGCACTCTCACCCGCAGCCCCCCTGCCGAACACTCCAGCGCTCTAATCACTAGCACTACCCCAGCACTGCAGCGCTTTAGTCCTCCCCCCCCCCCTGCAAAAAAGGGTGTCCTCTTTTTCAGAAACTTACTACTTAAAAGCCTCATTTTGAAGAGACAAGTGTAAAATATGTAAAAAATGAACTCACATACGTACAAAACAAAGTACAATTTCTAAAGCACATTTTTTAATTAAACCATGTGAGTTGTGGCTAAGAACAAATGGTTTAAACTTCCAAGCTAAAACATAAACATTCTATGGATGCTTCTAACATATCCTTCAATTTAGATTTGAAAAAAACATTACCAATGTACAGTACCAGTGAGTGAGCATGCAGGTCACCAACACAGGCCATCCAACCTAAGAGTAGAACTCAGAATGGTGAGGCAGAGCTTTACAATTTATGTACCTCAAGGATGTGTGGTAGGCAGGGCTGTGGACTCGGTCGAATTTTTGCACCGAGTCCGAGTCCGGCCTCTTGGCCATGAGTCCGAGTCCGGCTGTCCATTTTTTTCTGTTAATTCATGTGACTGCTTAGTCTTTATTCAAGGCTAATTTAGATCAAAATCTAAATAATTACAACAGTTTTGTGATGGCTTTGTTTAAACATATAAACGAATAAAATAAACAGATACTTTCAAGTTTTAATCATTAATTACACCATTACGTATATGCAAGCTGAATCTGAGAGATTGAGTTCTTTGAATTTGAAAACAAGGAGAAAATTCGGATTAATATGCAAGCAGTTTTTTTTTGTGTGTTGAGTTTTTTGGATTGGTGGATTGTTCTATCAGGAACCTTGAGTTGAGAATGGTATGTGAATGTTGCATGGAGAGCTTGGATGAATTGGGACCAATGTGATAGAGAGACTCCTTTTTGGGGGCTGTGTGAGATGCAAATGAGCATTGATGACTGAATGCCCGACTGAAGGGAAAATACAGGTTGAATGGTTGAAGTTGTTGGAGAATACTATGGAAAATGAGTTGAGCGACTTTGAGTAAGTTAGATGCTAGAAAGGAAAGAAGGAAAAACAAAACCCCAAATACAAGCAAAAGAAAAATAAAGGTTGCTTTTGACAAGAGTTGCAAAGAACAGACGAAGAACAGTCCTTGACCCGGCATTTGCGTTTGGCGGTCGTCAATGTGGTTCCGAGACCTGGGTCTTGTGGTTTGTCATTTGTAACGTTTGGCTGTTGTGATCCTCCCAAACAGACATAAGTGATTTGTGCTTTTGTTGTCTGTTGTAATTGGTTACTGGGAGCACTGCTGGAGCTTGCTCCTACGGTGTCTCACCTGTGCCTTCCTGCCTTCCATTGTCTCCACTTAGGCTGGACTGTGGAGGGGGGAGTGTGGTATTGTGGTGTGAAAAGGGTGTAGGAGCCGGCTCCTGTGGTGATTGATATTGTAATTTGATTGTGGGGGGACTGATGTAGGTGTGGGGCTCTGGACTCTGCGGGTAGCTGTTTGCTGGGTTGGCGGGGGATGGGGGACGACGGCATTGGTTTGTCCCAGTACTGGCCAGGCTGGAATAAATCAGTATGAAAATGCCGGGCCCCCCCCTCTTGCTTCCCTTGCTGTGGCTGCGCGCGGAGTAGGGTCGTACCCACTCCAGGGTGTGCTGAGTGCGTGGTGGCAAGTGATATTGAAGCAGGGTGATGCCTAGGGAAGGTGTGACAATAGTTGCACGAAGGATAAAAGGCACTGAGGAAAGAAAAAAGAAAAAGTATAACCGACACGTCAAAATAGAGGATGACGTCTGCGCAGCGTTGTTTGTTGGTGTTGTTTGTGAGCTGTGTCTCTGCTGTTTCTGTGTTGTCTGTGTGTTGTGTTATCTGTTAAAAGGATGAAATTCGCTAATATAGGTGCACTAAAGAATTTATTTATCTATAGTCTATCTGATTTGCACCGCAAAACAAAACCGATTTTGTTAAGATAGGAAGGAAAAATAAAAAAGCGAGCAATTTGTTTATGGGCAGAAACTGGTCCACACTCCTTTAATGCCTAGCTTTGATTAAAGGAAATTTGAGAGATGGAAAGAACTTGCTTTCTGGAATTGAATGATGTACAATTATGAAATACCGACATTTCAAAGCTAAATTTAAAATTTGAGAATAAGAGAGCGATTGAGTTAGTTAAAGTTATGAAACTACAACAGTTAGCTATTGTATTATTTTACCAGCAGTTATTTTTTTATTTTTTTATTTTTTTTATTCGATTGGTGGATTGGGTTGTTACGTTGAGAAAGGAAAGGAAACGATACAAATGGGCAGCTGTATTGAGCCATGGTGTTGTCACGTGCCGTTGACACCTGGCTCAACAGGGGGGATGGAAGGGCAGTTCAGTCAGCTTTATACAACATATGAATTTGATTCATATTCAAAACGTTTATAAAAAAAATTTTTTAGAGCTTGTTTAACATGTGCTTAACACAATCCACAGGGTTATAATGCCTGGTCATAATAGATGCATTCTCAAAATTGATTGAATTGGCTTCAAAATATACACTGAAGGCCTTAACAGTGGCAAAAACGTTATGTAAAGAAATAATAGTTTGTCAACAACTGCTGTAGATGTTAAAGAATGGAATCAATATCTCGAAAATGAATGTGGATAGTTTGTTTACTGATTGTGAAATGTGCGACAGAGTGTTCTATATAATATCCGTTGAATGGAAGAAAAAGAAAGGAAACCATTGCTTTTAGAGAATATAGTCAACCAAAATTGTATATGTACCAACATGCCAGGATCTGGGAAAAAGCTGGAAAAAACATAATATCTTTAAATTTGAGAGGCGACGATGATCTGACTGAAATTGATGCAATTAAATTCCCCAGAGGAGTTCCTGATTAATAAGAATTAATTGACCAAATTGAAGCGGGATGGGAGTCCTCCATTTGCTGCTGGTGGACGATGAACAAGAACGTTGACAGGATAAATTACATCCATTGCAACATGCAGAAATTGGGCAAACGGACACAAGCGGGACTTGAGGCAGTGCACAAACAGCTAGCCACGCCTTCCCTAATGTCAATCCAGAACAGCAATGCTCTTGTTATGTAGTTGTATGGGAAAGGAAGGGTCTGCGCAATGTTCAGGGAACAATGCTGCACCTTCATCCAGAATGACACCGCCCCTGATGGGAGCCTGACGAAGATGATTGCAAACTTGCAATCAATCCCTCAACACGAGGATGAAAGAGCACAACAAGTGGATGACTGCTTTTGGGAAGTATAAAGCCCTTGTGTCCTCAATTACTGCTATACTCACCCTGTGTGGATGTTGTTTTCCATGTCTCCGTGCTCTGTTTAATCGTCTTATCACTACAGCAATCTCGCCCATGGACGACGAGATGGCCCGGGTATGCCTAATGTCTGAACGGCAGCATGTCAATGATGACGATGATGATGATGCAATTTTTGCACTTGAGTTTACAGACTTTTTCTCAGATCTGTGTGTTTCCAAATGATGTTGTCGCAACATTTATCCTTTTTGGTGGAAATATTTGTGCGCATACTTGTGATCCGACAACTGAAAATCAAGAGAAGTGGTTGTTTTTGGTAATGTAAAAATTTAGCAAATGTGTGATAAACAGGAGGGAAATGTTGGAATAATTTAAGTGAAGCCTTGGCCTGCCAGACCTGTAGGCCTTGTCTTTACGAGTTTATGGCTTTCCTTTTATCTACGTTCTTCCTCTTTAGTGACAGGGATGTCTTTTGATCCCTGTAAGAGGTCTTCACTAACAATGAGCAGAGCTTATTTGCATAGGCAAAATGTTCTTATTTGGTTGAAGGAAACTCCATTCCTTTTAGTTAACTGTGGGTTTGGTTCATAGATTGTTGTTGATCAGAACTGTTTTTCTTTGTTAAGTGTTAAACACAGTTTGGAGTAGTTGCGTACAAGTTATCCTATAGTTACTCAATGTTTGTTTAAGGAACTGCATACCAGTTACCTTACATTTATTTAACATTTGTTTTAGTGTTTAGGACAAGTTACTTATTGTTATTGAGTGTTAATTTACTAAGTAGATAAAGTCTAGCAAAGGTCTAGTTCAGGGGTGGGCAAACTTTTTGACTCGCGGGCCGAACTGGGTTCTAAATTTGGACCGGAGGGCCGGACCAGGAGCAGATGGACGTAGGCGTTGTGTGAAGTCATATAAGCGACCTGTAAAGGTCATTGCATAAAAGATCTTGGCCTTTAGTAGGTAGTAAAGCATGGATATTCCAAACAAGTTTTTTGAAAACAAATGCATTTATTAACAGCATTAAAAAAATAATAATTCACTAAAAAACTGCTATCAGTGATTCTCGTAAAATACGACACTGTTATTATGAATAACAATCTCCATCACTTCAGTGCCTGCAGGTCAGATTAATGAAAGATGTTTATCTTATGAGATCACATCAAACGGCAAACATTCTGACCAAATACATCATCTTGAAGAATCGGTGAAAGCATACATCCAAATAAAGTAATCAAAACAGCAACACGGTGAGGGGTATCTGAAAATCAGAGCAGAGTTTTAACTCGCAAACACCTGGTAACAGAGGTGAGGAAACGGGAAACACTTCCTTAAAGTAAGCCTTAAGAACTTTACAGGTTAAGATTAGTCGCAAATAGGTGGTGCATCAATGTCCTTGAGCATCTTGCATTGTTTGAAAATGAGAATGGTCGCTAGTTTCAATCCCTGCTATGTGTACAAATCATATTCAAAATGCATTTTTTTACAATAAACTTGAGAGCCTCCCGTTCATTTTCAGTGGGAACAGTGTTGTTGGTCTCCCTTTTTTGCTAGTGCGTCATAGTCTGCAGTAAAATCTGTTGTGGCAATTCTTAGGCGAGATCCGAGGTGTTGGTCCGTTTACCTTGATCTGTGACGGGTTGATGTTGATGTGGCTGAACGTCACGTCGCGTACGTCGAGCCAAATTGGCCACTCTTTTTTAACATTCGGCACTCACTTCTTTTTTTCGGGCCACTCATTTTAATGGAAGGATTCCAGGGGAAGGTTTGTGGGTGGCTTTAGCGCAAAACTGCATCTGAAAGCTCAGCGCACGAATTATAAGAATGCTGTCGTCAAAGCCCACGCTCTAAATTCGGGACTGATACGAATAGAGTGAGAGTGCGCCAAGTCCGTACTACTGAGTACGTACACGCACTTGTGAGTGTGCACCGAGCTTTCTGACACGGCTTCCGGTAGTAAATGCGCAGGCGAGCGCTTCGCCATCTACTGGGAAGACGCAGTCATTGCAGGCAAAATGACCAAAAAAAAAAAGTTTAATAATACAATTTGTTCAGGGTTGGCGGGCCGGATTAAACGGTCCCGTGGGCCGGATGTGGCCCGCGGGCCGTAGTTTGCCCACCCCTGGTCTAGTTGCATTGTTCCACAGGAAAGCGGCAACTGAAGTTATCTGATCTCACTCGCGGACGACTCGGCCAACAACTGGGGAAGAACAGATGGACAAACTCTGCGGGGGTCACGGGCCGACAATGAAGTGCTAGTTCACACCACACTACATTCCTTAGCTAATCAACGTTGCTACAGACACAATCTTCCCTCCCTTTGGTGTAGCAACGCCTCTGTAACCAGGGCAACCTAAACAGTGATGAGAGAAGCAGAAGAAACATCTCAAATGACTAATGCAAAGGTTGCAGAAAAGGTGCTGTTTTTTGCTGTTTTCCGGACGTGCTGCTGTCCTTTCGGTGGCGGATCCAGGTCCAGATCACCCCAACGTTCTGGCTGAAGGTCCCAAGAAGGAGGGGGACGGAGCCTGCGTCGACTGGACCCTATAAAATGGTGGAGCGCATCTCACATGCCGTCCGGCTGGCCGGCAAAGGAGGATCGTGGTATCATCTGTCCCAGTGCGCCCCAGTGAAGGGTTCCTGCAAGGAACCAGATCAGCCATCGACAGTCCCCGCCCCAGTTCATACAGAGGCAGAATAATCCTCTTCCCCCTTGGTGGCCAGGTAGTCCACCCTGAGCCACTGAAGACAACGACCACGCAGCAGACATTCCCAAGTTCTCCCCGGACGGAGCAGATCTGCGAAGGGGGTGAGAATCGTGCTCACCCTCCACCAGTGGGCGTGCCAAGCCCCCAACGACTGAACAATCGCGAGCAATTTTTATCTTGATTGATAACATTCTGGTCGCCTAAGGCAGAGGGACCGTGTAACTCTTTTCCTGCATTTAATCTGGCCGCAGGTTTTTTAAATTACACACACAATTTGAACTGGAGAATTGAGGAAAAACCTCATCTTCACTGGAAGTTATTGCTTTCATTGTATTTTCTTACTTATGTTTGATTGATCGAGGTTGACATGATCATATGATAAAACAGGAGGGATATGTTAGGGTTTGCAGAATATCTTCATCGTATGATTATGTTGGAATGTAACCTGTAATAATTACATTCCAACTAATAATTACAACTAGTTTGTCCTGTCTAGACAAAATTAGTTTACCAAAGTGCTAAGATCTTTTCAACTTATTGACTAGCTGCAGAGGAAGCAATCAAAGTTGCTTTGTTTACAGAACGTCGTAAAAGGTCCCCTGCTATGCTTTGATCAGAAGGGGACCGTCTTCACCTTATCCTGTGTGTTCCCACACCCCCACTTTCAACCCCACTCTGTTTCTCTCAATAAATAAGCACCTGACGAGGCCTGAGTCAGACTTCATTCGACCATCGCTGTAAGCACAGCGACGAGTGAACTCTCCGCCTGCAGGTGTCTAAAATGACTAACTTGACTCCAGTGTGGTTCTTGCAAAATAAGTTAGAGTGAGCACCACCCTAACAAACCTCACCAGATCAAATATGATCTTACAATTACCAAAGCAATTTCAAAAGATTGTATAAGACTTTTACCCCACTAAGTGGCCACAGAGCTCAATAAATTTAGCCAGACCCCACACACAGGCCTTCCGTGACCCAACACTTTGTGGTCACGAGCACTTTCAAAAGAAAAACTTAACCAGACCCCACACGGTGGTCTTCCGTGACCCCACACAGTGGTCACAAGCGCTTTCATCCGTACGCAACTAGACCCTAAGTTTTTCAACTTAACCAGACACCACGCAATGGTCTTCCGTGACCCCACACAGTGGTCAGAAGTGCTTTCAAAATAACGTAATTTACCACAACTCACACAATATTACGATACTACAGTATCTTTAGTAGATAGCTTTTAGCAGATTTAGCAGATTTTTAAACACAAATCCCAATCCTCGTACTCAGAAAATTCACCAGTCTACCCCCTTAGGCGTAGGCAGAAAATTTTATATCAAAAGAAGGTATTCTGCTCACCTTATTTTTTGGACCCAGTCAAATTGTTGAAATTTCTGCGGGGATGGTGTTGAAAGAAAAACACGATCAGCGAGCACAAGACAAGGGTCATGGCACCATCTGTTACATCTAGTCCCAGTTCTTTATCTTTAATGCTCGCTATACTAACAGTAATTACCAAGAGGCAGCCTTCACAGTTGACTACCGTTTTTTTCCATGTAAAATGCGCCCCCAAATTTTGACTCCTACTTAAGTCTGTAAACGTAAAATTATTTCAGAAGAAAGATCATCTTTGGGAACAACCGGATGTTATTCTGCCGGTCAGTATCACTGCGCATGCGCTAGCAAACTCGATAGCGAAGAAATGTTTCGGATTTGTGTAGGGTACATTGTGACAGCAAACGAGCAGGTGATCGAGCAAGCGTCAAATACAAGAGCATTGTGTTCGTATGGAGCGTGTTTGAAGTGAACAGCAGAGAAGAAAGCACATCTGTAATGGCGGCCTCCGTATCATACCCGGATTTAAAAAATATATATAAATACGCACCCCAGATTTTAGGACAATAAATTAGTTAAATTTTGCGCATTATACATGGAAAAAAACGGTATTTAATGTGTGCCAGAACGATCGGTACACAGCTGTGGAGCCTTCTCTGCAAGATGTGGAAGGTCTAACAGTATTAAGTGTCAGGAAAATCCATATTTGAAAGATTATAATTTGGAATGTTTGGGTATACCCTCGAGAAGACAGAATTCAGCTTTCCTCAACCTCTCAAAAGTTTCCATATTTTGGTGAGTGATGAAAGAAATAGATGTGACAGGGCACTTTCGCTACTGTTAGACTGCTCATTTCTTGCTCTTAAATCAGCCACAGAGAAGCTAATCCTTGTGATATGTTGACGTAGTCATAAATAAATATGACTATGTAAATTTTAATGAGTGATAGCTGTTTTTGGACATTTTAAGCGATAGTCTGTACAATGATTTCCAATAAGTAAACTGTGATCCCTTCCTTCCGTGACGTATTCAGGCTGATGTGTCAAATCAAGCAAACTTTGCCCAAAAAGTGGACGTCAGTAAATCCACCACGACTCTGTTCCAAAATACTGTTAAATCTCTTCTGAGTTTTTTTTCAGGGGGGAATTCTAGTACTGACATTTGTTTTTTATTCAGTCCTATCACATAAGTGCCAATGTTGGGTTTGTGTTACCATTTCTTTAAGAGTATGAAATACATGCATATAGACATGATTTAGAATGCATGTAATCTTTTAATAAAGATTACACACTTTTAATAAACATTAACACTTTTATGATAAGTAAAAATGATGTCAGCACTAAAGTTTTTGTCACTGAAAGAACTGTAGTGATTGGGGGATGATATTTAGGACAAAGTGACCCACACACTTTTGGAGCTTGCTTTCAGGTTGTTGTTTTTTCAACCAGTCTGTTACCTAAGGCAAGCAGACAAACTTTGTAATGCATACTGTTTCCTGGCTTGGTTTCCCATGTTCTGTTGTCACCTAGTGTCTGAAATGGACCACGTCTGCCAGCTCGCCGCGCTGCAAAGACAAGAATTATCATTTTCTTCAATAACATGGTTCAACTATGAGTTGCCTGCTAATTTCTGACATCACTGATAGCTGTCGTCATAATTTGACAGTGACTTCAAGGAAATTAAAGAAGCTGCACTAGTGAACTAGTATAAGAAATGAAAACACAATACATTTTGAGAGTTGTCTGATGAAACAGCATTGGAGCTTGGTGAAGTGGATGTAGAAAAACCTTATGACAATTTTCTTGAAACATTTATTTCTGTTTACTGTTCACTTCACAAATATAAGCAATACAAAAGCTGTTAAATGTTCTTGGCTAACTAAACAAATACAAAATCCAGGAAAAAAGAAAAACTGTTCAAAATATGTCAAATTAAAAACCAAGGAAGCTGAATACAGATAATAAGGTTGACTCAACCAAGTTAACAGATATAGAGCTAGCAAGCAATTGTATTAAAAGAAAATATATGAGAATAAAATTGGTATCAAAGCAACCCGGAATATCCTGAACAGTTGAATAAAATGTGGCTCATCCAAGTTTATATATTCAAAATACTTTGAGAATAAGCATGGTCATAGTAATTATAATATGAATTATCCTGTATAGGTTCAATATTTTTTTGGGGGGGTTATGTCAAATGTTTGCTAGAATCTGAATCTTCACACAACAAAATTAGTTGATAAACTGAATATTCTACTTCATCTAAAACAACTACTCATGTCCTTGACAGAAACGATCAAACTAGTAAAAACATTTTGTTTGACTGACATGCAAGCATAGCTGGTCAACAAAACTTGTTTATTTTGGGCACACAACAACAACCGCTTAGTTTAGACATTGAATGACTTTCTCCTCAATCATACAGTACACAGCGATGTGTGACAGGTCAGCGATAAAGGCGTTGCAGGCTTGCATACTGATGTTCTTACAGCCTCTTATGTCCAGAAGAGTCAGAGAGGAGATCCGCTTCAGGTAGGACATGCATCCATCACTCAGCTGATGACAACCTGTTTTGGCACACAGATAGAAGACACTCAATTGTTTTGTTAGTTATATTGCTTATTAACTTGGCCGTGGTTTAGTAAGTTGTCAATATTATACCTGGAAGAGTTAAATACACAAAAGTTCATAAACTTGTTGATATTTTGGACGAACGTGAACTAATTGTAGTGCATTTTTGCTTCATCAAAATAAATACCGTATTTTTCGGACTGAAAGTCGCTCCGGAATATACGTTGCATCAGCCATAAAATGCACAATAAAGTGAAAAAAAAACCCCATATTTAAGTCGCTCTGGAGTATTACCGTTATTACGATGTACATATAATGCGCAAAATTTAACTAATTTATTGTCCGAAAATCTGGGGTGCGCATTATACATGGGAAACTTTTTTTTTTTTGGAAGAAAATCTCCCTTGAAATCACCTTTCTTCTTGTTTGTTGTCAATCGCGCATCGCATTCAGCCATCCTGCCCAACACACTTAGTCAGTAAAATTCATAATTGACGAGACATCGTTTGATGCGATGATGCAATCCTTGATGGTGTGTTATTGTCAAATATTGTTTGTTTTTTAATCTCCATCCCAAACCGGATATCATACGGAGGCCGCCATTACAGATGCGCAGAACGGATGCGCAAGAAACGTCTGCTATAAAGAGCGAGAGTTCAGTTCTCTACCTAAATGCGTATTACAGGTAATATTTTATTTCACAACACTTTGCCTTCTTCCTTTCTTCTCTGCTGTTCACTTCAAACACGCTCCATACGAACACAATGCTCTCGTATCAGACGCTTGCTCGATCACCTGCTCGTTTGCTGTCACAATGTACCGTACACAAATCTGAAACATTTCTCCGCTATAGAGTTTGCTAGCGCATGTGCAGTGATACTGACCGGCAGAATAACATCCGGTTGTCAAGGAGCACTGTGCAAGCAATTATATTGAAATGGAAGGAGTATCAGACCACTGCAAATCTACCAAGACCCGGCGGTCCCTCCAAACTTTCATCTCAAACAAGGGGAAGACTGATCAGAGATGCAGCCAAGAGGCCCATGATCACTCTGGATGAACTGCAGATAACTACAGCTGAGGTGGGAGAGTCTGTCCATTGGACAACAATCAGTCGTGCACTGCACAAATCTGACCTTTATGGAAGAGTGGCAAGAAGAAAGCCATTTCTCAAAGATATCCATAAAAAGTCTTGTTTAAAGTTTGCCACAAGCCACCTGGGAGACACCAAACATGTGGAAGAAGGTGCTCTGGTCAGATAAAAACAAAATCGAACTTTTTGGCCACAATGCAAATTGATATGTTTGGTGTAAAAGCAACACAGCTCATCACCCTGAACACACCATCCCCACTGTCAAACATGGTGGTGGCAGCATAATGGGTTGGGCCTGCTTTTCTTCAGCAGGGACAGGGAAGATGGCTAAAATTGATGGAAAGATGGATGGAGCCAAATACAGGACCATTCTGGAAGAAAACCTGTTGGAGTCTGCAAAAAACCTGAGACTGGGACGGAGATTTATCTTCCAACAGGACAATGATCCAAAACATAAAGCCTAATCTACAATGGAATGGTTCACAAATAGACGTATCCAGGTGTTAGAATGGCCAAGTCAAAGTCCAGACCTGAATCCAATCGAGAATCTGTGGAAAGAGCTGAAGACTGCTGTTCACAAACGCTCTCCATCCAACCTCACTGAGCTCGAGTTGTTTTACAAGGAAGAATGGGCAAGAATTCCAGTCTCTCGATGTGCAAAACTCATAGAGACATACCCCAAGCGACTTGCAGCTGTAATTGCAGCAAAAGGTGGCGCTACAAAGTATTAGCGCAAGGGGGCCGAATAATATTGCATGCCCCACTTTTCAGTTTTTTATTTGTTAAAAAGGTTTAAATTATCCAATCAATTTCGTTCCACTTCACGATTGTGTCCCACTTGTTGTTGATTCTTGAAAAAAAATTAAAATTTTATATCTTTATGTTTGAAGCCTGAAATGTTGAAAGGTTCAAGGGGGCCGAATATTTTCGCAAGGCACTGTATATTTTCCTTATGTAGTATGCAATACCTGCATCTCACTGGTGTTCTTAACTTTTCCCCGTTTTTACATTTCGTTTTACAATGGAGGATTACATATCTAAACAATTTTAACTATGGATTTTCAGTCGAAGCAGGAGGTCATCAGTAAAGGAAGACCAACTTCGGAGTTAAAAGGTTTGATTCTGACAACAGGACTTTGGAACGGAGTGGTACGCACGATTGAAAACAAGTTTTGATTTCATGTGCTTTATTGAGTGTTACTATATGTGAAGACTGCTGATGAGATTTTAATTTAAAATAGTTCAAATTAAATAATTAATAAGCCACACTAGAGCAGCGTTACCCAACCTTTTTTTTGTGACACGGTTAGGTGACGTTAGTGCCTTCCCAGTCATGAACCTCACCGCACGTCACTGCATCTCAGATGTTGGCTTTTGAACTTTGCGTTGATAACAGTCCGGATGGTCCGCTTCCTCTTTGGTCCGAAGGACACAACGTCCAGTGTTTCCAAAAACAATTTGAAAAGTGGACTCATCAGACCACAAAACCCTTTTTCATTGGGCATCAGTCCATTTTACATGAGCTCGGGCCCAGAGAACCCGACGGCTTTTGCTTTGCATGGTAGAGTTTTAACCCGCACTTACTGATATAGTGATGAACTGTATTTACTGACAGTGGTTTTCTGAAGTTTTCCTGAGCCCATTTGGTGATAACCTTTACACACTCATGTCGGTTTTTAAGGCAGTTCCGTTTGAGGGATCGAAGGTCACGGTCATTCAGTCTTGGTTTCCGGCCGTGGCGCTTACGTGCAGTGATTTCACCAGATTCTCTGAACCTTTTGATGATATTATGGACCGTAGTTGTTGAAAACCCAAAATTCTTTGCAATTTTGCTTTGAAAATGGTTGTACTTAAATTGTTCAACTATTTTCTCACGCAGTTGTGGACTAAGTGGTGAACTTCGCCCCATCCTTGCTTGTGAATGAGTGAGCATGTTTGGGGAAGCTCCTTTTATACCCATTCATGGTACCCAATTAGCCTGATCACATGTGAGATGTTCCAAATAGGTGTTTGATGAGCGTTTCTCAGCTTTCTCAGTATTTTGTAGTGTATCCAATTGTATATGGGTTGAGGATTTTCAAATAGTTGTATTTTGGTTTTATTCACCGTAATTTTCGGACTAAAAGTCGCTCCGGAATATCGCATTAGCAATAAAATGCACAATAACGTGAAAAAAAAACATATATAAGTCGCTCCGGAGCATAAGTCACATTTTGGGGGGAAATTTATTCGACAAAACACCAAGAACAGACATGAACGAGCAACAACAGGCTAAACCAGGGGTGGGCAAATGACTGTGTTACCCCAGTAGATGGGTAAACGGACCAACACCTCGGATCTCTCCTAAGAATTGCCACAACACATTTTACTCCAGACTATGACGCACTAGCAAAAAAGGGAGACCAACAACACTGTTCCCATTGAAAATGAAGGGGAGGCTCTCAAGTTTATTGTAAAAAAATGCATTTTGAATATGATTTGTACACATAGCAGGGATTGAAACTAGCGACCATTGGACATTGATGCACCACCTGTTTGCGACTAATCTTAAGGCTTACTTTAAGGAAGTGTTTCCCGTTTCCTCACCTCTGTTACCAGGTGTTTGCAGATTTTCAGATACCCGTCACCGTGTTGCCGTTTTGATTACTTTATTTGGATGTATGCTTTCACGGGATTCTTCAAGATGATATATTTGGTCAGAATGTTTGCCGTTTGATGTGATCTCATAAGATAAACATCTTTCGTTAATCTGACCTGCATGCACTGAAGTGATGGAGACTGTTATTCATAATAGCAGTGTTGTATTTTATGAGAATCACTGATAGCAGTTTTTAGTGAATTATTATTATTATTTTTAATGCTGTTAATAAATGCATTTGTTTTCAAAAAACCTGTTTGGAATATCCATGATTTACCACCTACTAAAGGCCAAAGTCTTTTATGCAATGACCTTTACAGGTCGCTTATATTACTTCACACAAACAGTACGTCCATCTGCTCCTGGTTCGGCCCTCCAGTCCAAATTTAGAACCCAGTTCGGCCCGCGAGTCAAAAAGTTTGCCCACCCCTGGGCTAAACGATAGGTATGCTAACGTGACATAAACACAAACAAAGAGCTGAGAACGGGCCTGACGTAACATTCAGAGTTATGGATATGGGTTGAGAAGGATTTTCCAGTCATTGTATTTTGGTTTTATTTACATTTTACACAATTTCCTGACTTCAACCGAATCCGGTTTGTAATGTATTGACTTGAATTCGACTGAGCTTCAGCTGTGTTACAATGAACGATTCCAGTTTAGCGATGAGGAAGCAAAGTATCGTATTTTTTTCCGGACTATAAATCGCAGTTTTCTTTTCATAGTGTGGCCGAGGGTGTGACTTATACTCATGAGCGACTTATGTGTGAAATTGTTAACACATTATTCTATCAGGTTTTAATGTATGGCGTTAAACTAGGGTTAATATTAACGGCAAGCAGCTACGGTACTAGATGGCTGTTGTTAAATGATCGAGGTTAAAAAAAATATTACGGCAAATGGTATTTCCAGGCCGCGACCCCCGTGGGGACTAAGCGGTTCAGAAAATGGATGGATGGATGGTATTTCCAGGCGGTCTCCCATCCAAGTACTAACCAGCCCCAACCCTGTTTAGCTTCTGACATCAAGCGTTCTCAGGGTAGTATGGCCATAAACTGAGATGGTTTTCAAAACGTAGCACTTTATAGGTACAATCACCTCTGAAACCGCTGATTAAATGCCAAGCAGAGGCAGTACTTGATGGCTGTTGAACAAATTTGCTTTAACGATTGAAGTGCGAAAAAAAAAGAAAAAGAAAAGCTTTCAGGACCTGGTATTCCCCGGTGGTCTCCCATTTCAGTACTAACCAGGCCCTGCTTAGCTTCTGAAATGGGACGCGATCGGGTGTTTTCAGGGTAGTGTGACCAGAATCTGCCTCAAAATTTAGCATTTCATAAACCGGTTCTTTTACAAATAAAGACTGCTGCTTTGAGTTCACAAGGAAACAGCCTCTTTATTCACTGGCTTCAACAAATTGCTCCTGACGGGCTCTGCAGTCCTCAAACAATACATGGACATAATCTGCCCTCTAGCGGTAAAATACGTGAACTACAATGCTATGGATGACGTCACACAATCTAGGTTTCAAACTCGGTTTATAGTTTCATTGTCAGTTCAAACTAGGTTTCTTAATTCCGTCGAAAACTAATGTTAAGGTTTTAAAGTAGGGCGCATGTTATTTTCACACTGAACCGCAAGAGGGTGCTCTAGGCCTGTGTGTCAGGATTCAGAAAGGCTGGTATAAAATTAACTGCAACTGAAGGATGAGTGACATAAGCGACGTAGAAGAGGAAGCGCTGCATCTTTGACATCCGGAGTTAGCGGAGTTGTTTAAAAGTGACACAGAGGAAGATTTCATTGGATTTAGTGATTTGGAGTGACGTGGATGGTTTGGTAAAATTGTTAGCATGCTATTTATGCTATAGTTATTTGAAAAACTATATATATGTTAACATACCAGGCACATTCTCAGTTTGTTGTTTCTGTCCTGTAATGTTAGCATACCGTACTGTCCGAGGCGTAGCCAGGAATCTTTCCAGTAGGGGCGCACGCCCACAGGAAAAAAAATCGAACATCACCCATGCCGTTCGCTGATTGCTAAAACAACATCCGGGTCTGGGAGGCAAACGGTGAATGGATAATATCGCGCACATAGAATAGCGCAAGCACATTCGCGCAAGACCGAATGAAAAAAGCGCCATGAAAATGAAGAATCGAAAGAGCTCAATTTTTTTCAACCGGGGCGCAGGGAGTCCTAACCGGGGCGCCGCCCCGGCTTGGCTACGCCTCTGCGTACTGTATTCAGCCTGTTGTTGCCACTATTCTGTTTTTATTTTAACTTGCCTTTCAAGATGACATGTCTGTTCTTGATGTTAGATTTTATCAAATAAATTTCCCCCAAAAATGCGACTTGTATTCCAATGCAACTTTTATATGTCTTTTCCTTCTTTCATTTGCATTTTATGGCTGGTATGACTTGTACTCCGTAGCAATTTATAGTCCGGAAAATATGGTATGTGTGAAAATTGTGTGAATTGAATTTGACTGAACTACAGCTATTGAACCATTCCAGTTAGGAGATGAGGAAGTTAAGTATGAGTGAAAATTGTGTGAAGCAATATCAAAGAAAGACAAAAGTGGTCTCACAAATGAATACAGTCCCTTTGGACAATTACAGAATGTAAATAAAATACCTGATAAAATGAGTTCATTGAGGTTGGTCCGTGTGTGTGTGCCTCCTGTTGCCAGCAAAGCTATTGAAGAATCCGTAATCTTCTTGCAGTGCGCCAGATCCAGCTTCTCCAATCGTGGCATATGTTGTTGAATTAGTCTCAAAGTGGACTCATTGATATCCAGACCAGACAGGTGCAGTGCTACTATGTTCCTTAGTCTGCAACGAGATGACTCCGAACCTAAAATGAGAGGGAGTGTGTGTGTATGTGTGTGTGTGTGTGTGGGGGGGGTGGGGGGGGGGGGGGGGATCAACGTGAATAAATGTAGAGAATTTGTACGAATTCTCATTTGTGTTGAATCTGACCATGATGGGAGAGGAGCTCTTGAAATTGGGTATCTTTAATGCCTTCACACCAACGCAGATCCAGTAGTCGAAGAGAGGGAAGAGTTGAGGAGACCAATGCTGACAGGCATGGCCAGGACAAGCCAGCAAGCCTTAACTCTCGAAGACCTAAAGTAAGACAGAGAGTGAATCTGAAAAAGGAATGGGCAAAATAATCTGCAAATCAATGTTAGGATGTGCTTGGCCAAAAAGGTACTTGATCCCTTTTCTTGTCCTGGGTCCAGCTTGTAATGTACAAGACAAAATTGCAACCCGTCATTTCAAGTATAATTCTTAAAACCTATATTCCATTGAGCGCCGAATAATTGCGGCTCCCGGCAAGTTTTTTTTGTAAATTTCTAGACAATGGTGTGTAAATTCATAAATAATACAACAAATACATATACCGCTTCTATTTCGCAGAGCTTTGTTTATTGCACAATAAACGAGAGATCACTTTATAGAGATCTTTACCTGGAAGCCTGGTTAGAAGACAGTTGAGCTGTCTTTTGGCCAAGGGTGTCCATGAGAGGTCCAAAGAGGTGGGCTGATGTTTTATGATACCCGCCAAGGCCTGGTTACTAAGGGGGTTGAATCGGCTCAGATCCAGATGGCTCCATAGGTGCTTATCAAAGCTCCTGCATCAAATAAGAAATTGTAATTTTAGGACCTCTTTAACACGTCAGAAAAAGGCTGGGCAACATGGCCACAAATGTACGTATATAACAGTAACGTTAAATATCAGGAAATAAAAAGGTTAATTTTTTTTTATTCATAATGTAAGAAATGATTCACTGATGTATACAGTGCTTTTCATCATTCAGTCTATTTGAGGAGCTAAATTGATAAATAACGATGAAACTAATGTTAATTAGGTTAACATTTATTATGCAAATATTAAGTCGGAATTAAAAGTTAGCACTCCCTGGTGCAGCTGATGTTTTAAATCAAAACACTGAAATCAGGCTTTCAATTTAGTTTTCGATAAATTATTAAAATATTTGTGTCTGTGTATTAATTAGCTTTTACCTCTTCCCTTTTCGGCCGTAGCAAGTCCTTTTCTGATTTCTTTAATCAGATCTCAAATATAATTAACTCAACACTCAAATAACAATGTTTATCGGATTGGATATGTAATTGAAGATGTTTTTTTTTTGCCTCTATCCAATATTGTTGCTGAAAAAATATCTTTAATGTGGTACTGTTAAATGTTTTTATATTTTAAATATTTATTATATTGGTGTAATATGTATACTCCTCTTAGTTAATATAAACACTGGTGACGTTCGAACTTCGTTTCAAGTTTACGGTGGCTGTGTGTAGCTTTCTTTACGTAATTTTTCCCTCTCGGATCCCTCACTCATTAGGTTTCTGGGTCATTTGTGTTCCTAGTTACTTACTCTCCCCTGTAATGTGGTTCCAGTCACACCAATGTGACTATATTACAAAATCATTTATTTCGATAATTTGTGACCTCATTTTGATAGCTTCGCAAATAGCACATTTTCTCTCTGTCTCCCCTTTTGTTTTAGTGATAACGCTGCTTGCAGAAGTTTAATTTCTTTGATGCAAGCATAACGACAAACATATATTATTTCAATGATGTTTTTCCCCCCACTTTCTCTTGTGGCTGGCCATACATTGATGTCACTGTCACACTGAGAAGTGCACATAGCGGGGGATAATCAAACAACATGCATTACCGTGATATGCCAGTAGGGTCCAGATTTGCCTTTGTCTAAATTCATACCTTATATTGAATATACATCTCTACCATGCACCTCTACTTCAGAGGAACACATTTATGTAGGACATACCACTTATACCAGGCCTTGCAGACGCTCATGCATTTGAGCAACTCAGCTTTGTTAAGGTATCTGAAAACAGAGACCCAAACTTCCTTCTTTCCTCCACTCTCATCCACATCCTGAAAAGATGATAGGGACAGCAAGGATGGAGTTGACACTGCAGCAGAGACAGAAGTGGAGGGTTTCCCTTCCTCTGAAGATGCCAATTGATCTACAGAGCCCTGGTTGCCATGATGACTTGGCCTGGAAAATAACATTTGAAGAGTCTGATCACATACCAATTCTCAACCAATTAATGTCTACATTAAATTAAGCTCTCACCATAAACAAATGCAAACCCAACAATATTGTTAGTAAACCGTGTTCCTTAAATTGCATAATATACTACTACTATGGTGTCTGAGATAAGAGTGACTGGCTTTCAAATTGTTCGCCTCCGACACAGATCTGCTTCATTCAACTAAAACATCGCACCATAAACTGATGACGTATTTATGATTTTGCCTGCCCTGGTGCGTGTGCAGTATTTCACAAGTTTATGTGTACGGTTAGACCCTCAAACGTAAGGTTTCTTGAGAAACATAGCATTGCCATGGCAACATTATTTCAAGAGAACTCACAAATTTTGTCTTAAACATGATGCAAGTTTTAAGTAGATCTGGTTGACCAGCTAGGAGAAACATAAAAATTAAAATGTTTATTTTCACTTCAAAATATCAAGAAAATATTTAATTTCATTAAAAATTCAGTTTTGCCCATCCGATTTCTACATTTTTTGACTGTTCCGAACTGTTCCAGCTTTAAGTTATTCAGCTTATGCAAACTGATTCCAAGAATTCTCCCTTACCAAACATTCCACATTCTCTCCATTACAAAACCCACAAGTATTTGGCCTCATTGGCCAGCTCAGTGGCCTAGTGGTAAAGTGTCCGCCCTGAGACTGGAAGGTTGTGGGTTCAAACCCCGACCGGGTCATACCAAAGACTATAAAAATGGGACCCATTGCCTCCCTGCTTGGCACTCAGCATTAAGGGTTGGAATTGGTTAGATCACCAAAATGATTCCCGAGCGCGGCACCGCTGCTGCTCACTGCTCCCCTCTCCCCCAGGGGATGGATTAAAATCACACGGGGATGGGTTAAATGCAGAGGATTAATTTCACCACACCCAGATGTGTGTGTGACGATCATTGGGACTTTAACTTTTTTACTTTAATTCAGTTTTTTCCCTCTAATTTCTACATTTCTGGCTGATTCAAACCGTTCCACCTGTAAACTATTCAGCTTATGCCTACTGATTCCAATAATTCTCCCGTATTGAAAATTCAACATTCTCCCCATTACAAGACCCACAAGTATTAAGACTCATTCAGTTTTTCTCTTCTAATTTTTACAATTCTTGACTGATTCAAACTGTTCCATTTCAAACTATTCAGCTCATGCCTGCTTATTCTGAGAATTCTCCCTTCCCAAACATTCTACATTGTCCCCATTACAAGACCCACAAATATTTTGACTCATTCAGGTTTTCTCCTCTAAGTTCTACATCCCCTGACTGGTTCAAATCGGTCCATTATTAGTATTTGAACTCATTCAATTTTCCCTCTCTAATTTCCACATTCTTTGACTGATTGAGGTTGTTCCAACTTTAAACTCTTTAGCTCATGCCTATTACCGTTTTTTTCCGTGTATAATGCGCAAAATTTAACTAATTTATTGTCCTAAAATCTGGGGTGCGCATTATACATGGGTACAAATTTCTATTTTTTTTTTTTTTTTAAGAAAATCATGGTACAACAAAACCAACAACAGGACTGACCGACAAAGTTGTGGAAAAAAAAGACAGGGTGACATTACCAAAGATAGGAACAGAAACCAAACAGACATCATGACAGTAACACATGCAATGATCCGACGGTGAGCGAGGGGCAGACGGGACTTAAATACAAAACACGTCACATTGATTGAGGTGACACAGGAAGGGAGGGGCGACGCGAACAGAAACTATGGCAACCTAGACACATAGCAAAACTGCGGACGAGACATGACAAATCTCCCTCGAAATAAAACATGAAATCACCTTTCTTCTTGTTTGTTGTCAATCGCGCATCGCATTCAGCCATCCTGCTCAACACACTTAGTCAGTAAAATTCATAATTGACGACACATCGTTTGATGCGATGGTGCAATCCTTGATGGTGTGTAATTGTCAAATACTGTTTGTTTTTAATCTCCATCGCGGACCGGACGTCATATGGAGGCAGTATCACTGCGCATGCGCACTATGGATCCGATGCGCAGAACGGATGCGCAAGTCACGTCAGCTATATAAAGAGCGAGAGTTCAGTTTTCTTCATATTAGTTTCTTTCTTAAAAAAAAAAAAAAAAAAAAAAATTGGACCCATGTATAATGCGCACCCCAGATTTTAGGACAATAAATCAGTTACATTTTGCGCATTATAACACGGAAAAAAACAGAACAAGAATGCTGTCGTCACAGCTCACGCTCTAAATTCGGGACTGATACAAATAGAGCGCGAGTGCGCCATGTCCGTACTACTGAGTACGTACACGCACTTGTGAGTGTGCACCGAGCTTTCTGACACGGCTTCTGGTAGTAAATGAGCAGGCGAGCGCTTCCCCATCTACTGGGGAAACGCAGTCATTGCTGGCAAAATGACCAAAAAAAAAAAGTTTAATAATACAATTTGTTCAGGGTTGGCGGGCCGGATTAAACTGTCTCGTGGGCCGGATGTGGCCCGCGGGCCGTAGTTTGCCCACCCCTGCTCTAGTTCATTCATGTTTTTCTCCTTGCAAATTGATCATATCGATCTCACATTTGCTTGGGAGTGTGTTTACACCTTCATGAAGATAAAATGTGCAGATCATGCCTTTTTGCAAAAAGGCATTGCTGTGACAATGCAGAGTATACACAAAACAACCAGGTTACTCTTTTGGCTTTTACTGGCAGTTGGCAATTTACAACTTCGGCAACTTGAAACTGAAACGAATGTTACAGGTCGTCTCTGATTGGCTGTTGCCACACAGAAGTTTCAGTTGAGCTTCTGATCAGTGGCTGGTATCATTTAGGTGGCTACAGGCAGTTTGAATTGAAGCTATTAGTTGTTCTTTTAATGGAGTACAATGGTGGTTTGCATCCGCAGTCTTGCATTAATGCCATTTACTGAATTACATATATGTGTTGCAACCAGGATCAAGGCTTGATCGAGAAATACGCACAAACCAGATCACCATAATCGACCTGAAATTTGTCATTATCAGTATTAACAAACACCCTTGCCTAGCCTGAACTTATTTGTTTTTCAAATTGGCCCTCTATTAGCCCTTTTATAGAGGTCAAATATTAAATGTTAGGGTTTACAGATTATCTTGTTGGAATGTAACCTGTAATAATTAACCTAGCTTGTCCTGTCTTAATAAAAGTAGTAGAACAAAGTGCAAAACAAAGATATTTTGAACTGAATGACTAGCTGCAGAGGAAGCAATCAAAGTTGCTTTGTTTACACAACTTTGTAAAAGACCCACTATTATGCTTTGATCAGCAGGCCAGCCCCATCCTGTCCACTCTCATCCCCACTCTCACCCCCACTTTGTTTCTCTCAATAAAAATGCTCCTGCAAGAGGCCTGCGTCAGACCTCATTCGATCATCGCTGTATGCACAGCGACGAATGGACTCTCCACCTGCAGGTGTCTAAAATGACTTACTTGTCTCCCGTGTGGTTCTTGCAAAAATAAGTTAGAGTGAGCACCACCCTAACATTTTGGTGCCGTGACCCGGATCCCTCATACCCGCCATCTGGCTGACAGAGCAGGACGTGCTGCATTGTCGACAAGCCAGCGTCCTTTAGGAGGACCTGGAAAAGAAAGTCCTGGGAAGAGGATTTCTTCGCTGGGCCAGCATCTTAGGTTTGCCTTCGTCTAACAGAGGTGGATTGACGGGGTCCGGCAGTGCAACGAACCAGGGGACAAGTAAGTTAAAGCCCTAAAGTTGTGTGATTGTGTTGTTGTGAAACGCGTGAAAAGTTAAAGGTGCACGAGCTATACGGCTTTGGTTTGTCCGGGCTAAATAGGCAGGACAGAAGATTTTAAGTCTTGTGGAAGGAGGGGGTGTTGTAGAGTCCCCCTCCGGATGAAGTGGCTCTTCTGGAGGAGTGGTTCTCAAACTGTTTGACGTTTGTAAAATCTCACGTACCCCCCAGAGCAGTGGTCCCCAACCACCGGGCCACGGACCGGTAGCGGTCCGTGGGTCACTTGGTACCGGGCCGCCAAGCCGCACAGGATTTTTTTTTTATTATTATTATCGACGATCAATTAATTCAGGTCAAGACGCTCGTCCCGGTCACGTGACATGTTTTCCTAGTCGAGCCCGCAAAGCTAGCAAAAAATTAGTAAGAATTTATTTTGAAAAATATAAAAGATTGTGCGATTATCTCCCAATTACATCCGTCGGTTCAAGTCAAGACGCTTGTCTCGGTCACGTGACATGTCACGTCAGTTGAGCACGCGAAGCAAGCAAAAATGTTTGGAAGGCTTCTTCGGAAAGGGAAAAAAGCCCAATGAAGAGACGGAAGAAGAGGCTACGACTTCTAAGAAAAGGAAAGATGCATTTAAAAGAACATTTCTGGAGTCCTACTTAAAATATGTATTTATTGGCACTGGTGATTGATGCGCCAAGCCCACTCTGCATAAGTGGGGACAGGCTACCTAACGAGGCAATGAAGCCTTCAAAACTGCTTCGGCACATGAGGACCAAGCATCCTGCATTAAACGACCACTTCGATAATAATTTTAACCTTGACTTGAAAATGGTATATGAATGTTGTGTGGGGGGCTTGGATGAATTGGGACCAATGTGATGGAAAGACTCCTTTTTGGAGACTGTGTGTGAAATGCAAATGAGCATTGATGACTGATTGCCTGAATGAAAGGAAAATACAAATTGAATGGTTGAAGTTGTTGGAGACTATCGGAAATTAGTAGAGCAACTTTGAAGAAAGAGTGATTTTGAGTAAGTTAAATGCTAAGGAAAAAAAAGTGATAGAGTGATAATTAACGAGAGAAAAAAAACTGGAGAACCAGTAACACATGCAGAAGATGTGTGAACTGGGAAATTGAGAAGCGTTTTGGAAAGAAAGTCAAATTAAATGATGATAGAATCACATGTAGTAAAGAACACATCTTCCAAAAGAGTTTGTCAAGGTGTGAGGCATGGGCGTTGCCAAGCTTCAGAAGGAGTGAGTGAGTAGGACATATAGTGAAAGATAGTAAAAATACAAAACTGTACGACATATGGATTCTCTAATACATTTGGGGTCATACCATTAAGTTAACATTTTTTTCAAGCTTTTCAAACTTTTGATGTAAACAATTGGAAGATTATTGAAAAATGACTAAAGAAGCTTTGAGGAAGTGGGGTACCGTTTTTTTCCGTGTATAGTGCGCCCCCATGTATAGTACGCACCCTAAAAATGGCATGCTGATGCTGGAAAAAAGCTTGTACCCATGTATAATACGCACCCAATGTTTATGATTTTTTTTTTTAATTTTTTTAAATTTTTTTTTTTTTTTAAGTCCCAAAGATCGTCACACACGCAGGGAGGCAATGGGTCCCATTTTTATAGTCTTTGGTATGGTCTTAACTAGGCTGGATGTCATTTTTTTTGTTGGAGTTGATTTGTCCGACTGCCCCTAAACGCACCACCGCGCTCCGTCCGCGCACGGGAAAGAGGCGGCTCTGTATGGGAGAGACGTTGAAGAGGAATAAAAACACCCTTGGAAACCAAAACTTGCCCCTCGTCGTGACTCGGAGCCGCAACAAATGTTTCGGATTTGTGTAGACAGACAGCAAACTAGCAGGTGATCGAGCGAGCGTCTGATACAAGAGTATTGCAGTCGTATGGAGCGTGTTTGAAGTGAACAGCAGAGACGAAAGGAACAAGGCAAAGTGTTGTGAAATAAAATATTACCTGTAATACGCATTTTGTTATTTGCTGATTGAAACTGATAATTAAACTGTGAATTGAAACTAATAGGTGGAGAGTTATTTTTAAAGTCCTGATGTACTTTCTAAAATTTAAGTGGACCTCAGTGCGCACTGCGCAGGGAGCTTAATTTGGTGCGGTCGCGCAACCGCAGCGCGCCGGGCGCTCACTGTCGCATTGCTTAAAGAGCGCCTTTGTGTTTTAGGATGAACAGCAGAGACCAAAGGAACAAGGCAAAGTGTTGTGAAATAAAATATTACCTGTAATACGCATTTTGTTATTTGCTGATTGAAACTGCTAATTAAACTGTGAATTGAAAGTAATAGGTGGAGAACTGAACTCTCGCTCTTTATATAGCTGACGTGTCTTGCGCAACCGTTCTGCGCATCTGTAATGGCGGCCTCCGTATGACGTCCGGTCCGCGATGGAGATTAAAAGACAAACAATATTTGACAATAACACACCATCGAGGATTGCACCATCGCATCAAACGATGTGTCGTCAATTATGAATTTTACTAAGTGTGTTGGGCAGGATGGCTGAATGCGATGCGCGATTGACAACAAACAAGAAGAAAGGTGAGTTTTATTTCGGGGGAGATTTGTCATGTCTCGTCCCCAGTTTTGCTATGTGTCTAGGTTGCCATAGTTTCTGTTCGCGTCGCCCCTCTCTTCCTGTGTCACCTCAATCGATGTAACGTGTTTTGTATTTAAGTCCTGTCTGCCCCTCGCTCACCGTTGGATCATTGCATGTGTTACTGTCATTCTGTTCCTGTCTTTGGTAATGTCACCCTGTCTTTTTGTTCCACGACTTTGTCGGTCAGTCCTGTTGTTGGTTTTGTTGTACCATGACTTTCTTAAAAAAAAAAAAAAAAAAAAAAAATGTACATTTTTTTTTGTACCCATGTATAATACGCACCCCAGATTTTAGGACGATAAATTAGTTAAATATTGCGCACTATACACGGAAAAAAAACGGTATGTGTTTGGAACACGCTTATGCGCTTCCCTGGCTAATCAACATTTGTTTGATTGATCAAAGGAACCATTTGCTACAGGATTTAACATCCATTCTCCCAGCCCAGATCCGACCAAGACCAGAGAATCCCCTTTAAGACAGGAGGCAATAAATGGAATAGCCCCTGTCATAAATGGTCTTTGGTTAGGAGGAATCATTAGGAAGTGCTCAAACTCTTCTAGCAAACACTCCTATCTGCCCAGTTCAAAAGGGCAATAAAATTGGATTTCAATGTCTTCCTGCTCTCGGCCATCATGAAGTTAAATGTTGTGGGACAGGGGTTGAGCTGTGATGGTGAATGAATGGGTGCCTTTGTGTCTGTTAGTTTGTACGTGTGTGCGCGCATATGAATGGCCTAGGTAGGTTGATGTGGAGGTGACGTGGTCACAATTGAAGACAGAATTCCTCTCGCCTGTAAGTATAGTACAAATTGAGATGAATAGGATTTCATGATTACTCAGGGGCACCATTGACGTCAAATGGTTCAATGGAGAAAGATTAAAATATTAAAGTCCCAATGATTGTCACACACACATCTGGGTGTGGTGAAATTTTTCCTCTGCATTTAACCCATCCCCATGTGATTTTAATCCATCCCCTGGGCAGTAGCGGTGCCGCGCTCGGGAATCAATTGGTGATCTAAGCCCCCAATTCCAACCCTTAATGCTGAGTGCCAAGCAGGGAGGCAATGGGTCCCACTTTTAGAGTCTTTGGTATGACCCGGCCGGGGTTTGAACCCACAACCTTCCAGTCTCAGGGCGGACACTCTACCAATAGGCCACTGAGCTGGTATAGGCCCGTTTCTTGTGGCTGGACAAGACAGGACCATCTAGTCCAGCCGGGATTGGTATGATAATGTGTCCGGGACACCTCGCTGGTCCCTTTTGCTCCCCAATGACGCTATTGACTAGGGGTGTAAATCGCGGGTTTTGTCACGATACGATATAATATCGATACAAAGAACTACGATACGATATTTGCCGATATCTTAAAGCCTGCTGCGATTCATTCACGATATATCGCGATATAGTGCTCTACGATCGATTTTTTTTTTTTTAATAAAAAATATAGAACAATATCCTGATTTATAACAATTCATACGCAAAATCAACAAGGTACTGCAAACTCTTTATTTAGGAAATTACAAGAGTATTGCAGTATACAAAGTGCTTATTTTAACACTGAACTTTGATGTTGTGTTTTTTCTTTAAATGTGCGGCGACATTTGTGCTCCCTGAATATTTTATCACCGCATGGCAGGATTTACAAACTGCACGTGTCTTGTCGGTTGAGCCATCTTTTCTTTGGAATTCAAAGTGCTTCCAAACGAATGACTTGAAGCCTAAAGGGGAGCAAATTTCCTCGTCTTTTTGGACACTAGCCATAGCACCAGCCCAGGAGCAGCGTACTAGTTGTCGACTCCCCTTTCACGTGCCTGCTCTGCTCACAACGCACTGCTCTCGGAAAGAGGAAGCAAGCAACAATGAACTGGATTTCAAAATAAAGTCGTGTCTAATGTCCGAGGTCAAACACGGCGATATAAATCGATGTTTACGTTTAGCATCGATGCCAATTAATCGTAGAGCATTATATCGATTAATCGATGTGTATCGATGTATCGTTACACCCCTACTATTGACACATTACGTGAATGTGTCAAAAGGGTGGGGGAGTAGAATAATTGAGTCTACTGTAAGATTCAATGTTTTGTCAAATGTAATTGTTTTTGGAGTCTTAACATGACATGTAAGAATTCAACACACAGTGATGAGAGGAGCAGAAGAAACATCTCAAATGACTAATGCAAAGGTTGCAGAAAAGGTGCTGTTTTTGCTGTTTTTCCGGACGTGCTGCTGCTCTTTCGTGGCAGATCCAGATGGGGATTTGCTCAGCAAACTAGTGCGAATACGGAAGCAAAGACCGAGGTCCAGATCACCCCAACGTTTTGACTGAAGGTCCCAAGAAGGAGGGGGACGGAGCCTGTGTGAAATGGACCCTATAAATTGGTGGAGCGCATCTCACATGCCGTCCGGTTGGCCGGCAAAGGAGATACGTGGTATCATCTGGTAGTCCGCCCTGAGCCACTGAAGACAGCGACCACGCGGCAGATATTTCCAAGTTCTCCCCAAACGGAGCAGAGCTGCGAAGGGGGTGAGAATTGTGCTCACCCTCCAACGGCTGAACAATCACGAGCAATTTTTATCTTGAACTGTAATTGATAACATTCTGCTAAGGCAGAGGGACCGTGTGACTCTTTTCCTGCATTAATCTTGCCGCAGGTTTATCAATCACACACTAAATTTGGACTGGAGTATTGAGGAAAAAAACTCATCTTCACTGGAAATTATTGCTGTCATTGTATTTTCTTACTTATGTTTGATTGATCAGGGTTGGCATAATCATATGATTAAACGGGAGGAATATGTTAGGGTTTACAGATTATCTTGATCGTATGATTATGTTGGAATGTAACCTGTAATAATTAACCTAGCTTGTCCTGTCTTAACAAAAGTACCGTTTTTTTCCGTGTATAGTGCGCAAAATTTAACTAATTTATTGTCCTAAAATCTGGGGTGCGCATTATACATGGGTAAAAAAATTTTTAATTTTTATTTTATTATTTTTTTTTTTATCTATTTATTCTTTTTATTTTTTTTAAGAAAGTAATGGTACAACAAAAACAACAACAGGACTGACCGACAAAGTCGTGGAACAAAAAGACAGGGTGACATTACCAAAGACAGGAACAGAAACCACATCATGACAGTAACACATGCAATGATCCGACGGTGAGCGAGGGGCAGACAGGACTTAAACACAAAACACATTACATCGATTAAGGTGACACAGGAAGAGAGGGGCGACGCCAACAGAAACTATGGCAACCTAGACACATAGCAAAACTGGGGACGAGACATGACAAATCTCCCCCGAAATAAAACTTGAAATCACCTTTCTTCTTGTTTGTTGTCAATCGCGCATCGCATTCAGCCATCCTGCCCAACACACTTAGTAAAATTCATAATTGACGACACATCGTTTGATGCGATGGTGCAATCCTTGATGGTGTGTTATTGTCAAATATTGTTTGTTTTTTAATCTCCATCGCGGACCGGACGTCATACGGAGGCCGCCATTACAGCTGCGGAGAACGGATGCGCAAGACACGTCAGCTATATAAAGAGCGAGAGTTGTTTTCTTCCTATTAGTTTCAATTCACAGTTTAATTAGCAGTTTCAATCAGCAAATAACAAAATGCGTATTACATGTAATATTTTATTTCACAACACTTTGCCTTGTTCCTTTCGTCTCTGCTGTTCACTTCAAACACGCTCCATACGACCGCAATGCTCTCGTATCAGACGCTTGCTCGATCACCTGCTCGTTTGCTGTCTGTCACAATGTACCCTACACAAATCCGAAACATTTGTTGCGGCTCCGAGTCACAACGAGGGGCAAGTTTTGGTTTCCAAGGGTGTTTTCATTCCTCTTCAACGTCTCTCCCATACAGAGCCGCCTTTTTCACGTCCGCACGCCTTTTTCACATGCGCGCACGGAGCGCGGTGGTGCGTTTACGGGCAGTCGGAGAAATCAACGCCAACAAATAAAATTACATCCAGCCTAGTTAAGACCATACCAAAGACTATAAAAATGGGACCCATTGCCTCCCCTGCGTGTGTGACGATCATTGGGACTTATTAATAATATTATTAAAATATTGAAAAATTCACGGAAAAAAACGGTAGTAGAACAAAGTGCCTAGATCTTTTGAACTGATTGACTAGCTGCAGAGGAAGCAATCAAAGTTGCTTTGTTTACACAACTTCGTAAAAGACCCCCTGCTATGCTTTGATCAGCAGGCCAGGGGCTTCAACCCCATCCTGTCCACTCTCACCCGCACTCTGTTTCTCTCAATGAAAATGCTCCTGCAAGAGGCCTGAGTCAGACCTCATTCGATCATCGCTGTACGCGACGAATGGACTCTCCACCTGCAGGTGTCTTAAAGGACTTACTTGTCTCCCGTGTGGTTCTTGCAAAATACAGTTTTTTTTCCGTGTATAATGCGCCCCCATGTATAATACGCACCCTAAAAATGGCATGTTGATGCACCCATTTTTTTTTTTTTTAATGCCCAATGATTGTCACACACGCAGGGAGGCAATGGGTCCCATTTTTATAGTCTTTGGTATGGTCTTAACTAGGCTGGATGTATTTGTTTTTGTTGGCGTTGATTTCTCCAACTGCCCGTAAAGGCACCACCGCGATCAGTGCGGACATGTGAGAAAAACGTGCGGACATGTGAAAAAGGCGGCTCTGTATGGGAGAGAAGTTGAAGAGGAATATAAACACCCTTGGAAACCAAAACTTGCCCCTCGTCGTGACTCGGAGCCGCAACAAATGTTTCGGATTTGTGTAGGGTACATTGTGACAGCAAACGAGCAGGTGATCGAGCAAGCGTCTGATACGAGAGCATTGCGTTCGTATGGAGCGTGTTTGAAGTGAACAGCAGAGACGAAAGGAACAAGGCAAAGTGTTGTGAAATAAAATATTACCTGTAATACGCATTTTGTTATTTGCTGATTGAAACTGCTAATTAAACTGTGAATTGAAACTAATAGGAAGAAAACTGAACTCTCGCTCTTTATATAGCTGATGTGTCTTGCGCATCCGTTCTGCGCATCGGATCCATAGTGCGCATGCGCAGTGATACTGCCCCCATATGACGTCCGGTCCGCGATGGAGATTAAAAACAAACAGTATTTGACAATTACACACCATCAAGGATTGCACCATCGCATCAAACGATGTGTCGTCAATTATGAATTTTACTGACTAAGTGTGTTGGGCAGGATGGCTGAATGCGATACGCGATTGACAACAAAGAAAGGTGATTTCAAGTTTTATTTCGAGGGAGATTTGTCATGTCTCGTCCCCAGTTTTGCTATGTGTCTAGGTTGCCATAGTTTCTGTTCGCGTCGCCCCTCCCTTCCTGTGTCACCTCAATCAATGTAACGTGTTTTGTATTTAAGTCCTGTCTGCCCCTCGCTCACCGTCGGATCATTGGATGTGTTTCTGTCGTGATGTCTGTTTGGTTTCTGTTCCTGTCTTTGGTAATGTCACCTTGTCTTTTTGTTCCACAACTTTGTCGGTCAGTCCTGTTGTTGGTTTTGTTGTACCATGATTTTCTTAAAGAAAAAAGAAAAAAAAAAAGAAAATTAAAAAATTTGTTCCCATGTGTAATGCGCACCCCAGATTCTAGGACAATTGATTAGTTAGATTTTGCGCATTATACACAAAAACGGTAAGTTAGAGTGAGCACCACCCTAACATTAAAGGTCTCCTCCTAGAGGTTTTATTAGTTTGTCTTGAAACGGTGGGTGCATCATTTAAGATGATGAAGAAAATGAGTACAAAAAAGTCCCGCCTAGCTACAAAAAAAGATTTGTTCACACCTCATTGAATAAAGTACATAAGCATACGATTATGTTCACACATTAAATCAATAAATAAACATTTTAAGTATATATTGAAAAAAATGGGTTCCAAAAATTCCCACCGAGCTACAAAAACAGATTTCCTCACAGCTCATTGAATATAAGTGCATAACAATACAATTATATACACACACATTAAATCAATAAAAGACACATTTTAAGCATACATTTATACCTATACACTAAATAAATATAGAAGACATAACTAGACATTTCTGACATGTGATAAGTGGTAATGAGAAAATGGTTTTATAACTTCATGATCTGATATGTATTTTTGTGCACTTTGAAATAAATATATTTTGGTATATTGCCTGAATAGCTTAATGACCCTTAACGAACTGTTGAATGCATGCCTGATGTTTTTCTAAATCACGGACACTGCCAAGGGCATCTAGGAATGCTGAATGCTTGATTATAGCTTATGTTTTGCCTAATGCTTGATGTGACGTCATATGTTGCCTAATGTTAGACGCCAGCCTTGGATGATTGGAGAATGTTTTGGACAGAGGGAAATTTTTTGCCTAACAAAGAAAACCTATTTTATATATATATTACAAGAAGCATGATTAACTGAGAATGTGACGAAAGTAAGTAAGTGCATGGAATGTAAAAAGAATAAACAAATGTGGTGACTAAAAGCTTGGCAGGGAAAACTTTGCATGGAAATAGTCAGGAAATATTAAATAAATTGATTATGAATGAAATTGATAAATGCAGCATGATCACAAGTTCACGTGCCGACTAACAGTTTATGACACACCCAAAATGTCACGTAATTCCGTACAAAATAATAAATTGGCAGGATGATGAATGCAAGATGTGCGACCGAGTGTGAAGTAGATGTATACAGAAAGTTGGTTGCGCAAGAATGGAGAAATTGTTTTTACAGGAAGTAACCTTGGAGATAAAACCAGCAGAAATGCCAGAGGGAGAGCGGCAGGCAAAGAACACCCAAGAACCTGGCCAAAGGGTCAAGCCAAGGCCGAAGGTCTGGAAGCAGGTGGATGGAAAAATAACAGCCCCCACCAAGCCACTCCACACACACACACACACACACACACAGAATTGCCATTACCCGCCTATGGAAACTACTCTTATCGAAGTTGGCCCAGCCCCATGGAATCATTACCCATCGAACTCGGCCCCCAACTGCATGTGCAACTGTATGAGGTGACCAAGAAACTTTGAACGTTGCTTTTTCTGAATGGGGACTTTCTGCTCTTGAGCATTGTTGAACAAAAAGCCCAGCACTGTATTGTATATTTCCTGAGAATGGAGCTTTCGTAACAAGAATTCTGATTGAACTCAACCAACCTGTGTAAATCAAATTTTTGTTTCGATGTCTTATTCTTGTAGAAAAAAGTGAAGAAATAAAACGAGCACGCAGTAAGTGAATTAGATAACAGGTGATTGGCTGTGGCTCTTGCCGTGAGGCGCGTTTCCCAAATTGTGGACCAAATCCAACAATGGCCGTGATAAAAAAAAGTCCAATGCTTTTAATTCTATCCAGCACTTTTGCTGTGGCAACACCTGATTTGCCCTAAAAAAAAACAACTACCAAAGCCCCAACCCCTCCTCCAAAAAACAGATCGTGATGGTCTTAACATTGTGTGCTTTGGCTGTCCGTGGGGATGACATCCGGTTCTCTAGGCGCTAGGATGGAGCGGTCAGGACCCTTCTTGACAAACTAAATACCTAAAAAACACACTTATGCTGTTTGGTGTGGCTGTTTTTTTTAAACAAAGTTGGAAGTGTGGAGAATTTTGTTTCCCCTACATGAAGAAGTATTTTCTTTTCAAAAGCCTACGTGTAGTCAAGTCCTGAGAAGATTGTTAACTGTGTAAATATATACAGTGCCTTGCGAAAGTATTTGGCCCCCTTGAACCTTTCAACATTTCGCGACATTTCAGGCTTCAAACATAAAGATATAAAAGTTTAATTTTTTGTCAAGAATCAACAAGTGGGACACAATCGTGAAGTGGAACAAAATTGATTGGATAATTTAAACTTTTTTAACAAATAAAAAACTGAAAAGTGGGGCGTGCAATATTATTCGGCCCCCTTGCGCTAATACTTTGTAGCGCCACCTTTTGCTGCAATTACAGCTGCAAGTCGCTTGGGGTATGGCTCTATCAGTTTTGCACATCGATAGACTGGAATTCTTGCCCATTCTTCCTTGTAAAACAACTCGAGCTCAGTGAGGTTGGATGGAGAGCGTTTGTGAACAGCAGTCTTCAGCTCTTTCCACAGATTCTCGATTGGATTCAGGTCTGGACTTTGACTTGGCCATTCTAACACCTGGATACGTCTATTTGTGAACCATTCCATTGTAGATTTGGCCTTATGTTTTGGATCATGGCGTTTTGCATTGTGGCCAAAAAGTTCGATTTTGGTTTCATTTGACCAGAGCACCTTCTTCCACATGTTTGGTGTGTCTCCCAGGTGGCTTGTGGCAAACTTTAAACAAGACTTTTTATGGACATCTTTGAGAAATGGCTTTCTTCTTGCCACTCTTCCATAAAGGCCAGATTTGTGCAGTGCACGACTGATTGTTGGCCTATGGACAGACTCTCCCACCTCAGCTGTAGTTATCTGCAGTTCATCCAGAGTGATCATGGGCCTCTTGGCTGGATCTCTGATCAGTCTTCTCCTTGTTTGAGATGAAAGTTTGGAGGGACGGCCGGGTCTTGGTAGATTTGCAGTGGTCTGATACTCCTTCCATTTCAATATAATTGCTTGCACAGTGCTCCTTGAGATGTTTAAAGCTTGGGAAATATTTTTGTATCCAAATCCGGTTTTAAACTTCTCCACAACAGTATCTCGGACCTGCCTGGTGTGTTCCCTTGCCTTCATGGTTCTCTCTGCGCTTTAAACAGAACCCTGAGACTATCAAAGTGCAGGTGCATTTATACGGAGACTTGATTACACACAGTTGCATTCTATTTATCATCATCAGTCTTTTAGGACAACATTGGATCATTCGAAGATCCTCACTGAACTTCTGGAGTGAGTTTGCTGCACTGAAGGTAAAGGGGCCAAATAATATTGCACGCCCCACTTTTCAGTTTTTTATTTTAAATTATCTAATAAATTTCGTTCCACTTCACGATTGTATCTCACTTGTTGATTCTTGACAAAAAAATTAAAATTTTATATCTTTATGTTTGAAGCCTGAAATGTGGCGAAATGTTGAAAGGTTCAAGGGGGGCGAATACTTTCGCAAAGCACTGTATATATCGGACTATAAGTCGCGGTTATTCCTCATTGTTTGGGTGGGGGAGGGCATCTTATACTGAGGAGCGACTTATATGATAATTTTTTCACCAATCTTCAAAATTAAAAAAAAAAGAAATTTGAAACCGCGATGTAGCAAGGGACTACTGTAATTACAATTTCAAGTGACATCAGCTATTATGGCTTTTACGCACGCCCGGTCCTACTCTACGGAGCTCTCTTTCACCTCCGTGAATGGAAGTCGGGGGCTGACGCTCGGCCGGGTGGCTGTCCGGGGATGGTGGATGGGGCTCGGACATGGCTTTTACGCACGCCCGGTCCTACTCTACGGAGCTCTCGTTTACCTCCGTGGATGGAAATCGGGGGCCGGCGCTCGGCCGGGTGGCTGTCCGGGGACGGTGGATTTAATGATTTGGAGTGACACAGATGGTTTGATAATATTATTGCTTATATAATAGTTATTTGATATATAATTTACATCTCGTTATATGGGCCTGTGGAATATTTTGAAGTGCAAGCGCCATCAGCAGCGCACACCCGGTCGGCATTATTGACATAAAAGACGATTGATGGATTTAATGATTTGGAGCGACACAGATGGTTTGATAATATTATTGTTTACATAATAGTTATTTGATATATAATTTATATATCGTTATATGGGCCTGTGGAATATTTTGAAGTGCAACAGCCGTCAGCAGCGCACACCCAGCCGGCATTGTTGACATAAAGGACAATCGATGGATTTAATGAATTGGAGTGACACAGATGGTTTTATAAACGTGTTATTTATGTAATAGTTATTTGAATAACGCTGAATGTTACGTCAGGCCCGTTCTCAGCTCTTCGTTTGTGTTTATGTCTTGTTAGCATACCTATCGTTTAGCCTGTTGTTGCTCGTTCATGTCTGTTCTTGGTGTTGGATTTTGTCGAATAAATTTCCCCCAAAATGCGACTTATACTCTGGAGCGACTTGTATATGTTTTTTTCACATTATTGTGCATTTTATGGCTAATGCGACCTATATTCCGGAGCGACTTTTAGTCCGAAAAATACAGTATATATTTATATATATATGTCAAACCTCTACATACGATTGCTTAACCCTACGAATTTCTTACCATACGATGTGAAATTGGATCAAATATTTGATTCAACATTCAATGACGGCGACACATCAGGATGACGTCAGCGTCATGTTATCATGTCCCAAGAAAACTAACGCAAATAGTAGCAGTGGTGATGAAAGGAAGAAGGAGATGATTTCCTTACATTTAAAAAAATAAATCATAAGTGCGTGCGAGTGATCTTGCGAAACAATATGTCCAGAACATCTCAACAATTTTGGCGATCAAGTGACGACAATTAAGCAGAAAGAAGCTCTCAAAGCGTCCAAGCCATCCAAGGGGATAATCCTCATCTTTAAATGTTGCAGCCCTACCCTGGAAGAGACGGAACGCCTTTCTTTAAAAAAAATCTAAAAAGCGGTCAAGTGATGGTGAGAAGGAAAGTGAAGCAAAAAAAAAGAAACCTTGAATTGAGTGGAAGTGAAGACGTTGAAGGTTGAAGTTAAAAAGAAAACGTAAAAGAATACCGTTTTTTTCCATGTATAATGTGCCCCCATGCATAATACGCACCCTAGAAATCGCATGTCGATGCTGGAAAAAAGCCTGTACCCATGTATAATACGCACCCAATTTTTTTTTTTTGTTTGTTTGTTTTTTTAAGTCCCAATGATCGTCACACACGCAGGGAGGCAATGGGTCCCATTTTTATAGTCTTTGGTATGGTCTTAACTAGGCTGGATGTATATTTTTTTGTTGGCGTTGATTTCTCCGACTGCCCATAAAGGCACCACTGCGATCAGTGCGGACATGTGAAAAAGGCGTGCGGACATGTGAAAAAGGCGGCTCTGTATGGGAGCGACGTTGAAGAAAAATAAAAACACCTTTGGAAACCAAAACTTGCCCGACAAACGTCCTTTGTCAACATTGCCGCGCGTGCGCCCTGACGTCAGCCTCGTCATTATTCCACAGATCTACTATATAACTACATTGTAGCGTTAACAAAGTTCAAGGAAAGACGTGGGTTTGGTAAACGGCTTTTTATTTAACAAAACAAACTTACAGGCGTGTGGCGGCGTGGACTTCCAGCCACGGAAGTGGAAGACAGCTCCATAGAATAGGACCGGGCGTGCGTAAAAGCCATGACCGAGCCCCATCCACCGTCCTCGTGAAAGAGAGCTCCGTCGAGTGACGCGCGCGGGCAGCACGACGTCGTGTCAGCAGCGCGGCGGTTGTTTACATAAAGGACAAAGATCGACTCGTCCAAGGACGGTGGATGGGGCTCGGACAATGCTTTTGCGCACGCCCGGTCCTACTCTACCGAGCTGTCTTTCACCTCCGTGGATGGAAGTCGAGGGCCGGCGCTCAGCCGGGTGGCTGTCCGAGGACGGTGGATGGGGCTCGATCATGGCTTTTACGCACGCCCGGTCCTATTCTATGGAGTTCTCTTCCACTTCCGTGGCTGGAAGTCCACGCCGCCACACGCCTGTAAGTTTGTTTTGTTAAATAAAGAGCCGTTTACCAAACCCACGTCTTTCCTTGAACTTTGTTAACGCTACAATAGTTATATAGTAGATCTGTGGAATAACGACGAGGCAGCGCGACGCTGCGTCAGCAGCGCCGCGGTTGTTTACATAAAGGACAAAGATTGACTCGACGAGCTGCTGCTGACGTGACGTCGCGCTGCTGTCGTCACTTAAAATTCAAATTACAGTAATCCCTTCCGACATTGCGGTTCGTTTATCGCGGTTTCACTTTTTTTTTTTTTTCTTAATTTTTGAAAAAAAAACATATATAAGTCGCTCCTGAGGATAAGTCGCCACCCCACCCAAACTATGAAAAAAAACACGACTTATAGTCCGAAAGTTACGGTATAAAGCGCACCCCAGATTTTAGGACAATAAATTAGTTACATTTTGCGCATTATACATTATACAAAAATAAATATGCTACGTTAGTTTTAAGAGACCGTTATGTAAGATGCATTAAAAAAACGGAAAAATAGAAAACAAACATAATTTTAAAAGAAAAAGCTAAGTTAGTTTGACATTCACATACTGTAAGTTACAGTAAGTTACGGAACGTATGTACGTTTCTCTATGGGTCTCTTAGGTACAGGAACAATAAAAACTCTATTGATTATTTATTTGTATTTCATTTCTTTTTACATATCTTATATACGTAATCCATTTGTTTTATTGCTATGTGTAATTATCTGCAGTATTTATTAAGGAGTTATTGTTTTTTTTTCTGACGTTGGCTATTTCAACATGAATGAACTTGTCAGTAAGTAATGATAAAAGTGACCCTTCCTTTAAATAAATATTTCAAATAAGAACATACGTATATTAATATACATACCTTACAGTCTAACAATTATATTTGATTCAATACACTCACATTTACAAAATCAAAACCATTTTTTTCAATTCAGATACATTTTTTAACACTTCTAGTTGAGCACAGAATGCAACATTCCATTCAACATCACATTAAGTACAAGCTCCCCATTTCATCATGAAACATTTCTGCACCTAAATGAAAGTTTAATCTCAAAACACCAACCTTCCTGGTCCTAAAATTTGGCCATCCCGTGCTTTGTCATTGCTCTTAAGCCTTATAGCTTTTGGAAAAGTGGTCTTTCGGTTGATGCTTGCTTGACCACATGCATTTACTGGAGGTGACCTAATCTCCATGGCAGCTTCCATTACTGGAGCTACAGGACCTGTGAAGAAAAACATTTGTTTTTTGCTCTGTTTGGTGCATAGAACGGTAATAAAATACAAACAATAAAATAAAACAGAGATATTTGACAAATGACATTAGTACAAAATTACACTTATCACACAAACAAGTAATGTGGGTCTGCATATCGATGAAGGCAGACATATGGTGTTTATAACGTCACCACCTATTGCAATTGGCGCCATTTTGAGAGGGGGGCACACGTTTGTCAAACGCTTTGAATTCTGCTATTTTTTATTTATTTACTTCATAATGGCTTAAAGTTGCTGTTTTGCAGGCTGTAATGCTAGGAAGAATTTGAAACTGCATTTGCAGTTCATTATACCTCATAAGAGGAAAAGGAGAAATGCCTTTAAACAATCAGTCGAGGAAAAGTAAAAATGAGCGGTATTATGGACCATTCTCGCCTGTGGGAAACTAAATCACAGCAAGAAAAGTCAAAGTCAGCTTTATTGTCAACCTCTTCACGTCAAGACACACAAAGAAACCGAAATTACGTTTCCTCTATCCCACGGTGACGAGACACAGCACACAATAGACATACAAGTAAACGACACAAAATAAAAACAAGAAGCCACAAACAATAAATAATAAGAGTGATGAATAAATAATAAACAAATAACCCAATAAATAAGAGGAGAAAAAACGGAGGAAGGCCTCCACACTTATGTTATTCTACACCAGGGGTCACCAACACGGTGCCTGCGGGCACCAGGTCGCCCGTGAGGACCGCATGAGTCGCCCGCAGGAGTGTTCTAAAATTAGCTCAAATAGCGGCACTTGTCAGTGAGCTGCATCTATTTATTTTACAGTCAAACCTCGGTTTTTGAACGTCCTGGTTCTCGAACAAATCGGAATTTTAACAAAAAATTTGAGATTTTTTTGCTTCGGTTGTCGAGCAAAATTCGGTGGTCGAACGTCGCAAGATGAGCCGGGAGGACCGGAGAAGACCCGACCGCGCGGCCCGGATGCCGACTGACTCCGTCGATATTGTATTTTCGTTACTTTGAGGATTGTATTAACCCCTAATCATGCCTCCAAAGAAAGCAAGTGGGAGCAGTAAAGCCATCCTAAAACACAAAGACGCTCTTAAAACAGCTCTCGTGTGTAGGCTCACGGTCATTACCCGCTACATGTCTCGGTTCCTGGTCCGAGTGGACCTGTTCCCTGCCCGCTGTCCGTGAACCTCTGCCCTGCCCGTGTCTTTGTTCTCCACTACCCCCCTTCCCTGCAATAAACCCAGGTCCAAGATGCACGTCTTCATGTTTGACCATTCCCTGTGGTGTCCCCCAGGAGTCGGTTTTGATCACAAACTGTTTAATCTTTATATAAATGACCTATGTAATGTTTCAAAAATGTTTTAAAGATATATTTTTTGCTGAGTCGTCATCTTATCATGGTGGAGGGGTTTGCGTGTGCCCCTGGTAGGGTCATCCATGGCAAAAGGGTGTGAGGGGCCAGACGAAGCACGCCTTAAAAGACCCTTTATGGAGAATACAAAATATGGACTTAATTTTTTCTTGCCCGTGTGGGGCTTGAAGGCGAGCGTCTGGCCTTTGTCCATTGGGCCCGGCCGGGCACAGTCGAAAAGAGAACGTGGGTCCCCCTTCCCATGGGCTCATGGGAGGGACCAAAGGGGTCGGGTGCGTAGTGAGCTGGGCGGCGGCCAAGGGCGGGAACCTTGGAGGTCTGATCCCCGGCTGCAGAAGCTGGCTCTTGGGACATGGAATGTCACCTCTCTGGGTGGAAAGGAGCCCGAGCTGGTGTGTCTGTATTATTGCCGTTGCCTAGGCAGGGAGCGCTTTTGTGAGTTTGAGTAGGAGGCCCTTGTGCCAGACAGTATCATAGGTGGCTGTGAGATCTAGAAACACAGTCGCTGTCTTCAGTATGCTCTCGTAACCATTTTCGATGACGGTGGATAGGGCCGGTCCTTGCGGAATCCTGCCTGAGCCACATAGACGTTTCTCTACTCCTGGCGAAATACGTTGTAGAATTAATTCATTCTAAGATTTTGAAAGGAACGCTGAGTAGGGAGATTTCTTTAGGATCGAGTTTGTTTTTACAATCCCAGTGTAGAATTGTGTCAGCCAGGTTTGGGCTTGGGGGGCAAGGTGTTTCATGAACTCTGGAGAGATGTTGTCATATCCTGCTGCCTTTCCACATTTAAGGCCCTTCAGGACTTTCTCCAGTTCAGCAACCTCAAAAGGCTCGGGAATTCTATCCTCTCGGAGCACTTGTTGGTGTTTATTTAGCTCAGATGAAACTGCTCTTTAGGTGGGTTTGTCTTGAGTTACTTTTGCAATAGCCAGTAGGTGGGATGTAACTTGATTGGGTGTGACGGATGCTCGGTTTTGGCTGGGGGGCTTTTGTGCAGCTCCTAGACGGCGTATGAGTCTCCAGCATTTCCTGCTAGAGTGTGTAGAGTTCTGGTCAGCTACTGTCTCCTCCCATTTCCTTCGCCAAACTGTAGCTAGCGATTCAATGAGATGGTCTGCTATCTCAGGGTCCCTTGTTGTTTAGTAGGCTTGTAGGAGTGCAGTGCTTTCTTCGTCCAGGCATGGGACGTACAGGGGTCGGTAGCCTCGTGGGATGGCTGAGTGGGCAGATTTGTGGCTAGCGCTGCAGAAGGGGTTGGAGGCTTCATGTCAAGTCAAGTCAAGTTTATTTGTATAGTCCTAAATCACAAGCAGTCTTAAAGGGCTTCACATAGACAAAAATTGACAATTATTCTCAAAGCATCCCCTGATCTTAAGCTCCCAAAAGGGCAAGGAAAAACTCAAAAAAAAACTACCGGGGGAAAATGAGAAACCTTGAGAAGGGACCACAGATGGAAGGACCCCCCTTCCAGGTTGAAATGGATGTAGAGAGGGCACAAATGATACAATATGAAAATCAATGAAAAAAAAAGTGGATGTCCATGTCAGAGCGAAGGGCTGCCGAAGAAGCCCTCAATTGTCCTGGCAGTGTCTTCGAGGAGGTTGAGCTGCAGTTCCCAGATCCTGAATTGGCCCACGAGAATCCAGATAGCCGCTGTCAGCATGGGTGCCACCTAACCACCTCCCCGGCCGGGGAGGGGAGGAGGGAGGGGGTGGAGAGGGAGAGAAAACAAACTCCAGCCAAATTGGCCACTACAGGTTAGTTAAAGGCCATGTCATTGAAATGTGTCTTTAAACGTGTCTTAAATGTTTCTACTGAGGTAGCAGTCCTAATATACATTGGTAGGGCATTCCAAAGCTCTGGAGCCCGAATAGAAAATGCTCTAGAGCCTGCAGACATTTTCCTGGCCCTCGGTGTCGCTAAAAGGGTAGCGTTTTGCGAACGAAGGTTACGAGACGGAACATAAGGAACAACTACGTCGACGAGATATGAAGGCGCTAAGCCGTGCAGCGATTTATAGGTTAATAGAAGCACCTTGAAGTCACATCTTAAATGGACCGGGAGCCAATGTAAGTTGGCTAGTATTGGGGTAATGTGATCACATTTTCTTGTCCGAGAGAGCAGCCTTGCAGCAGCATTTTGTACTAACTGTAGACTTTTGATGCGGAACTTAGGAAGACCCGAAAATAGTACATTACAGTAGTCCAGGCGCGACGTGACAAACGCATGTATAATAATTTCCGCATCACCGGTCGAGAGGATCGGACGAATCTTTGCAATATTACAAAGGTGAAAAAACGCAATTCTGGTTATATTCTTAATGTGCTTTTGAAAGAAGAGAGTTTGGTCAAATATTACCCCGAGATTAGTTACAGCAGTGGTTCCCAAAGTGGGCGGTACCACCCCCCTGGGGGCGGTGGAAAGATCTGGGGGGGCGGTGAGGAAGAAAGAGCGGCAGTCCGAAGTCGAAGTCAGAAGTTTGAACGTTAGTTTGACGATTTGTACACAACACGTGCAGCAGGACGAGTCAGTGGACGACGCATCAGGGTCCGGTTACCACACGCCACTCTGGCCCAGTCAGATCCGACAGCATAGGTCAAGATGTATTTTATTGCCTTCCCAACATCATATTTAGTAGAACGGGGCTTCAGTGCAGTCGCCTTGCTTCTTTCCAAGCAAAGAAACCGACTGAAAATTAGTGACCGCGGGGATCTACGACTTCTTCATAGTGAGTTCCAGCCTGATGTTGAGAAGCTTATGTCCCTGCACCAAGCACATCCATCCCATTAATATTAAGTGTGAGACGATGAAGGTTACTGGTGGAATGTTTATTTACCATTCTATGTTGCTGAAACAGTTAAAACTGCTAAAAAATAAATTGGTTTACTAAATTGGGTTTTCTTTGTGAAATACACATTTGTGTTTAACCTTTCTATTTTCAAATTGCAGCATACCAAATATCAAGAAAGAGGTGTTTATTTCGATATGTGTCTGTGGGGGGGGGGGGGGGGCGGCTAGGAATTCACTGCGGATCCAAGGGGGCGCCAGCCTGCAAAAGTTTGGGAACCATTGAGTTACAGTATCGCTCTGAGTGATAGTACAGTTATCTATAGTTATAGCGGTTTCCTTGAGTAAGTGTTGATAACGAGTTAGACCAATTATACTCCAGGCTGTTAGGATCCTGAAATCGCTCCCCCGTTCTGCGTAGCGTCCTGTACTTTTACTGTCTGTACTGTCTCTATGCACACTGGCTCTTATTTGTTGTGTTATCTGTTTATTTATTATTTATTATTACTCCTATTATTTATTGTTTGTGCCTTTTTGTTTATGATGTTTTTTACTTTTGCGCTATGCTTGCTGGCTCCGTTTTGCTCCTCTTATTTATTGTGTTATCTGTTTATTTATTATTTATTCATCACTCTTACTATTGATTGTTTGAATTTTTGCCTTCTTGTTTTTATATTGTGTCGCGTACTTGTATGTCTATCGTGTTATGTGTCTCGTCACCGTGGGATAGAGAAAAACGTAATTTCGGTCTCTTTGTGTGTTGTGACATGTGGAGAGATTGACAATAAAGGTGACTTTGACTTTATCTGGGTTAAGACAAAGGAAGTTGAGAGACATCCATTGCTTGATCTCCGCAAGGCACGCCTCAAGATTACAACAATCCCGCGGATCAGTCATCGATAACGGCATATATACCGTAAATTCCGGACTATAAGCCCCGACTTTTTTCCAAAGTTTTGAACCCTGCGGCTTATAGTCAGGTGCGGCTTATATAAGGATTTTTTCGTGATTTTTGTGATGACTTGATCACTTGAAGATTCAAGATTCAAGAGTTTTTTATTCGCCATGTTTGAGCGTGCCAAACAAGGAATTTGACTTCGGTAAAACACACCCTCTGTTCAACATTTAGGTGACTAACAACACTCAGGACATGTGAAAAATGGCAAAAAATTAAATAAAATAAAATTCACTTTTATACACTGCGGTATCTTGAAGAAAAAAACAACAACAAAAATACTATTTTGAAACACTACTATGGCTGCTGCTTATTCTGGCTGTGTTGCTTGTGACTATTATGAGTTTTAGTAGGAATGTACGCTAGGTGACCTGCGTCAAAGGGCTCTAAACCCTTTCTCTTACTCTGCCATGTGACTCAGAGATTACACAAAGCAGTGGCGCTGTTTGGACCATCTGCATTGTATTAAAACCCAATCAATCAGCATTTAAATTAAATTCTTCTGCCATTTTGCTCACCAAAAACAAGTTGTAATGAACGTGAACTTTTAATGCATTTTATTCAGAAGGTTACTTGAAACCCCGAGGCTTAAATAGCGGCGTGGCGTATTTATGGGTTTTTACGGCCTCCAGGGGGCGCTCTAGCAGGATTGCTTCTTATTATTATTTCTCCTTCGTCTGTCAGCGAGACAGATATAATAATAATAAATAATGCGCCGAAGAAGACGTGCTAGTTTGTGTTTTGAGCATTTCGCGCATCATGCACACACCCTCATGGAAAACACGAAGAAATGCATTTGATGCAGCTTTTAAGTTAAAAGCAATCGATTTGGCTGTCAAAGAGGGAAATAGAGCTTAAATGGCGGCGCGGCGTATTTATGGATTTTTACGGCCTCCGGGGCGCTCTAGCAGGAAGCAAGAGCGAGACAGACGAAGAAGAGATAATGCGCCGAAGAAGACGTGCTAGTTTGTCAAGACGGTTGCGTCACCCTTTTCTTTATTTCGTGGTCCCGTCCGTCTATACGTGTCGCTCGCTAGTTTAATGTAATTTAGAGCTTCGTGCATGAATAAAATTAACATGAACAGACCATCATCACACTCGAAGAAATGAATAAAAGCGACAACAAAAGAGAGACTGAGAAAGTGTGAGGCGAAGGATATCTAACGCTATTCCAATCGGACGCTGAGGAGGAAGGAAGGCTTCGATGATTTCAGTGCACTGGAGGAAGATGAAGACGATGAAGCTCTTTTTTTACTTTTACTGGTATGTTTTTTAACAAGCCCTGTTGGTGCTGTACTACCGTGTTGCTGCTGTGTTACCGCCGCGTCTCAGTGACTTTTACCGGGTATGTTTTTTTTAATCCAGCCCTATTAGTCTCGTGTTACTTCCGTGTTGCTGCGGTATTACTGCCGCGGCACGGGCAGTGTTTGGAAAGAAATGTTAAGGTATGTTATTAAAACTTTAAAAAAGCTTTCTGTGTCCAGTCTTTCTTTGTTAATAATTCACGTTGGAAAGAAATGTTAAGGTATGTTATTAAAACTTTAAAAAAGCTTTCTGTGTCCAGTCTTTCTCTGTTAATAACTCGCGTGCACACTTCCGTGTTGCTGCGGTACTACTGCTGCGTCACAGGCAATGTTTAGAAAGACATGTTAAAGTATGTTATTAAAACTTTAAAAAGGCTTTCTGTGAACGGTCTTTCTTTGTAAAAAAACGCGCGTGCGGCTTATAGTGCGGTGCGGCTTATATAAGAAAAAAACTAAAACATCCCCCAATTTTAGCTGGTGCGGTTTATAATCCGGTGGGGCTAATAGTCCGGAATTTACGGTAATTGGGTGTCATCCGCATAGCATTGAAAACTAATATTATATTTACGTTGTTAGGGTTTGCAGAATATCTTCATCGTATGATTATGTTGGAATATAACCTGTAATAATTTAACTAGTTTGTCCTGTCTAGACAAAATTAGTTTACCAAAGTGCTAAGATCATTTCAACTTATTGACTAGCTGCAGAGGAAGCAATCAAAGTTGCTTTGTTTACAGAACGTCGTAAAAGGTCCCCTGCTATGCTTTGATCAGCAGGGACCGGCTGCTTCACCCCAACCTGTGTATTCCCAAACCCCCACTTGCAACCCCACTTTGTTTCTCTCAATAAATAAGCGCCTGACGAGGCCTGAGTCAGACTTCATTCGACCATTGCTGTGAGCACAGCGACGAGTGAACTCTCCGCCTGCAGGTGCCTAAAATGACTAACTTGTCTCCAGTGTGGTCCTTGCAAAATAAGTTAGAGTGATCACCACCCTAACATTTTTGGTGCCGAAACCCGGGACCCTCATACCCGCCATCTGGCTGACGGAGGAGGACGTGCTGCATTGTCGACAAGCCAGCGTCCTTTATGGGGACCTGGAAAAGAAAGTCCTGGGAAGAGAATTTCTTCGCTGGGCCAGCATCTTAGGTCTGCCTTCGTCTGTCAGAGGTGGTTTGACGGGGTCCCACATTGCAGCGGACCGAGGAGACAAGTAAGTCATGGAAAAAAGCGCAGATACGGCTTAGGTTTGTCCGAGCTATGAGATACGGCTTAGGTTTGTCCGAGCTATGAGATACGGCTTTGGTTTGTCCGAGCTATGAGATACGGCTTTGGTTTGTCCGAGCTATGAGATACGGCTTTGGTTTGTCCGAGCTATGAGATACGGCTTTGGTTTGTCCTAGGTATGAGATACGGCTTTGGTGTTTCCAAGCTATGAGATACGGCTTTGGTGTTTCCAAGCTATGAAACAGCTGGGTTTCAAGTCCCAGTGGAAGGAACGGGCTAAGAAAAAGAACAGAGCTTCTTTTTCTTAAGTGAAGAAGGGCGTGGATTCTTTTTTTTGTCCGTTGTTCCAAGCTGTTTGCATGAATGTTGTGTGGTTGAGAGAGTGCGACTGGTAGGATAAACTGACTGCAAAGAGAATTTGGTGGAAGGTCAATTTAAACCTGCATTAGAGACCAACAAGGCGGCAGGCCGCCATTCAATTCAAACTCCAGCTCAAATTTGGACTGTTGGAACTGTGGGAAACGGGGCCACTTGGCGAGAGCGTGTCGTCGTGCAAAACAATACCAATCAAAGGGTGGAGGAAGAGGCAGAGGAAAAGCCAAATTTTCAACATGTCAAGCTCCCCCCCCCCCTTTTTTGACCGCTCATGCTAATACAGAGACATTGTATGGTACGTTTAATAGAAATTATTGATTGGTTGTGTTGTAAGATTATACGATCTTCTATATGCAAGCTGAATCTGGAAGATTGAGTTCTTTAAATTTGAAAACAAAGAAAAAACTTAATTTAATTAATTTGCCAGCCGTTTTTATTGTATTGAGTTTTTTTGGGATTAGTGGATTGTTCTATCAGGAACCTTGAATTGAAAATGGTATGTGAATGTTGTGTGGAGTGCTTGGATGAATTGGGACCAATGTGATGGAAAGACTCCTTTTTGGAGACTGTGTGTAAGATGCAAATGAGCATTGATGACTGAATGCCCGACTGAAGGGAAAATACAGGTTGAATGATTGAAGTTGTTGGAGACTGCTATGGGCGAGTAGTTGAGCGACTTTGAAGGAAGAATTAGTTTGAGTAAGTTAGATGCTAGGAAGGGAAATAAAAAACCCGAGCAAATACAAACGAAAGAAAAATAAAGGTTGCTTTTGACAAGAGTTGCAAAGAACAGACGAAGAACAGTCCTTGACCCGGCATTTGCGTTTGGCGGTCGTTGATGTGGTTCCCAGACCTGTGTCTTGTGGTTTGTCATTTGTAACGTTTGGCTGTTGTGATCCTCCCAAACAGACATAAGTGATTTGTGCTTTTGTTGTATGTTGTAATTGGTTAGTGGGAGGACTGCTGGAGCTTGCTCCTTCGGTGTCTCACCTGTGCCTTCCTGCCTTCCATTGTCTCCACTTAGACTGGACTGTGGAGGGGGGAGTGTGGTATTGTGGTGTGAAAAGGGTGTAGGAGCCGGCTCCTGTGGTGATTGATATTGTAATTTGATTGTGGGGGAGACTGATGTAGGTGTGGGGCTCTGGACTCTGCGGGTAGCTGTTTGCTGGGTTGGCGCGAGTGGGGGACGGCGGCATTGATTGTCCCAGTACTGGCCAGGCTGGGATAAATCAGTATGAAAATGCCAGGCCCCCCCCCCCTCTTGCTTCCCTTGCTGTGGCTGTGCGCGGAGTAGGGTCGTACCCACTCCAGGGGTGTGCTGAGTGCGTGGTGGCAAGTGATATTGAAGCAGGGTGATGCCTAGGGAAGGTGTGACAATAGTTGCACGAAGGATAAAAGGCACTGAGGAAAGAAATAAGAAAAAGAAAAAGTATAACCAACACGTCAAAATAGAGGATGACGTCTACGCAGCGTTGTTTGTTGGTATTGTTTGTGAGCTGTGTCTCTGCTGTTTTTGTGTTGTCTGTGTGTTGTGTTATGTGTTAAAAGAATGAAATTCGCTAATATAGGTGCACTAAAGAATTTATTTATCTGTAGTCTATCTGATTTTCACCGCAAAACAAAACCGATTTTGTTAAGATAGGAAGGAAAAATAAAAAAGAGCGAGCAATTTGTTTATGGGCAGTAACTGGTCCACGCTCCTTTAGTGCCTAGCCTTGGTTAGACAAAATTTGAGAGATGGAAAGAACTTGCTTTCTGGAATTGGATGATGAACAATTATGAAGTAACGACATTTCAAAGCTAAATTTAAAATGTGAGAATAAGAGAGCGATTGAGTTAGTTAAAGTTATGAAACTACAACTGTTGACTATTGTATTATTTTGCCAGCAGTTATTTTGTTTATTTTTTTTTTATTTTCTTTTATTCGATTGGTGGATTGGGTTGTTACGTTGAGAAAGGAAAGGAAACGATACAAATGGGCAGCTGTATTGAGCCATGGGGTTGTCACGTGCCGTTGACACCTGGCTCAACAGGGGGGATGGAAGGGAAGTTCAGTCAGCTTTATACAACATATGAATTTGATTCATATTCAAAACGTTTATAAAAATTTTTTTTGTAGAGCTTGTTTAACATGTGCTTAACACGATCCACAGGGTTATAATGCCTGGTCATAATAGATGCATTCTAAAAATGGATTGAATTGGCTTCAAAATAAACACTGAATGCCTTAACAGTGGCAAAAACGTTATGTAAAGAAATAATAGTTTGTCAACAACTGCTGTAGATGTTAAAGAATGGAATCAATATCTCGAAAATGAATGTGGATAGTTTGTTTATTGATTGTGAAATGTGTGACAGAGTGTTCTATATAATATCCGTTGAATGGAAGAAAAAGAAAAGAAACCATTGCTTTTAGAGAAAGTAGTCAACCAAAATTGTATATGTATCGACATGCCAAGATCTGGGAAAAAGCTGGAAAAAACAAAAATATAATGTCTTTAAATTTGAGAGGCGACGATGATCTGACTAAAATTGATGCAATTGAAGTCCCCAGAGGAGCTCCTGATTAATAAGAATTAATTGACCAAATTGAAGCGGGATGGGAGTCCTCCATTTGCTGCTGGTGGACGATGAACAAGAACGTTGACAGGATAAATTACATCCATTGCAACATGCAGAAATTGGGCAAACGGACACAAGCGGGACTTGAGGCAGTGCACGAACAGCTAGCCACGCCTTCCCTAATGTCAATCCAGAACCACAATGCTCTTGTTATGTTGTTGTCTGGGAAAGGAAGGGTCTGCGCAATGTTCAGGGAACAATGCTGCACCTTCATCCAGAATGACACCGCCCCTGATGGGAGCCTGACGAAGATGATTGCAAACTTGCAATCCCTCAACACGAGGATGAAAGAGCACAACAAGTGGATGACTGCTTTTGGGAAGTATAAAGCCCTTGTGTCCTCAATTACTGCTATACTCACCTTGTGTGGATGTTGTTGTATTCCATGTCTCCGTGCTCTGTTTAATCGTCTTATCACTACAGCAATCTCGCCCATGGACGACGAGATGGCCCGAGTATGCCTAATGTCTGAACGGCAGCATGTTGATGATATCGATGATGGTGATGCAATTTTTGCACTTGAGTTTGCAGACTTTTTCCCAGATCTGTGTGTTTCCGAATAATGATGTCGCAACATTTATCCTCTTTGGTGGAAATATTTGTGCGCATACTTGTGATCCGACAACTGAAAATCAAGTGAAGTGGTTGTTTTTGGTAATGTAAAAATTTAGCAAATGCGTGATAAGCAGGAGGGGAATGTTGGAATAATTTAAGTGAAGCCTTGGCCTGCCAGACCTGTAGGCCTTGTCTTTACGACTTTATGGCTTTCCTTTTATCTACGTTCTTTCTCTTTAGTGACAGGGAAGTCTCTTTAGTCTCTTTTGATCTCTGTCAGCCATATGTGTCCTTCCTGTCCTTATGTTATCTGTGTGTTTTTGTTTCTGTAAGAAGCCTTCACTAACAATGAGCAGAGCTTATTTGCATAGGCAAAATGTTCTTATTTGGTTGAAAGAAACTTCATTCCTTTTAGTTAACTGTAGGTTTGGTTCATAGATGGTTAGAAGTTATCCCATATTTACTCAATGTTTGTTCAAGTGTTTAGGACAAGTCACTCATTCTTATTGCGTGTTAATTTACTAAGTAGATAAAGTCTAGCCAAGGTTTAGTTGCATTGTTCCACAGGAAAGTGGCAATTGAAGTTATCTGATCTCACTCGCGGACGGCTCGGCCAACAACTGGAGGAGAACAGATGGACAAACTCTGCGGGGGTCACGGGCCGACAATGAAGTGCTAGTTCACACCACACTACATTCCTTAGCTAATCAACGTTGCTACAGACACAATCTTCCCTCCCTTTGGTGTAGCAACGCCTCTGTAACCAGGGCAACCAAAACAGTGATGAGAGGAGCAGAACATCTCAAATGACTAATGCAAAGGTTGCAGAAAAGGTGCTGTTTTTTGCTGTTTTCCGGACGTGCTGCTGTCCTTTCGGTGGCGGATCCAGGTCCAGATCACCCCAACGTTCCCAAGAAGGAGGGGGACGGAGCCTGCGTCGACTGGACCCTATAAATTGGTGGAGCGCATCTCACATGCCGTCCGGCTGGCCGGCAAAGGAGGATCGTGGTATCATCTGTCCCAGTGCGCCCCAGTGAAGGGTTCCTGCAAGGAACCAGACCAGCCATCGACAGTCCCCGCTCCAGTTCATACAGAGGCAGAATAATCCTCTTCCCCCTTGGTGGCCAGGTAGTCCACCCTGAGCCACTGAAGACAACGACCACGCAGCAGACATTCCAGAGTTCTCCCCGGACGGAGCAGATCTGCGAAGGGGGTGAGAATCGTGCTCACCCTCCACCAGTGGGCGTGCCAAGCCCCCAACGGCTGAAATATCACGAGCAATTTTTATCTTGATTGATAACAGTCTGGTCGCCTAAGGCAGAGGGACCGTGTAACTCTTTTCCTGCACATAATCTGGCCGCAGGTTTTTTGAGTTGCACATACTTTGGACTGGAGTATTGTGGGAAAACCTCACCTTCACTGGAAGTTATTGCTTTCATTGTATTTTCTTACTTGCGTTTGATTGATCGAGGTTGACATAATCATATGATAAAACAGGAGGGATATGTTAGGGTTTGCAGAATATCTTCATCGTATGATTATGTTGGAATATAACCTGTAATAATTTAACTAGTTTGTCCTGTCTAGACAAAATTAGTTTACCAAAGTGCTAAGATCATTTCAACTTATTGACTAGCTGCAGAGGAAGCAATCAAAGTTGCTTTGTTTACAGAACGTCGTAAAAGGTCCCCTGCTATGCTTTGATCAGCAGGGACCGGCTGCTTCACCCCAACCTGTGTATTCCCAAACCCCCACTTGCAACCCCACTTTGTTTCTCTCAATAAATAAGCGCCTGACGAGGCCCGAGTCAGACTTCATTCGACCATTGCTGTGAGCACAGCGACGAGTGAACTCTCCGCCTGCAGGTGCCTAAAATGACTAACTTGTCTCCAGTGTGGTCCTTGCAAAATAAGTTAGAGTGATCACCACCCTAACATACGTATTATGTCCCCAAGCGGAATCATATAAATATTAAAAAGAATTGGTCCGAGAACCGATCCCTGTGGGACACCTTTAAGTAGTTTGGCTGGAAGTGGGTCGAGTAAACATGTTGTTTGTTTAGCCGCACTAACCAGTTGTGTAAGCCTTTCAAGAGACACGCTTTTAAAAGTTGAGAGGGTCGTTGCATGATCATCAGCGTTGGTAAACGGCGGGCTCGACCGAGCGATTGGAATGGTATTCTTGATCTCGTCCCTAATGGATTCAATCTTTTGAGCAAAAAAATTCATGAACTCGTCAGCTGAGTGGAAGGAACTATCGGGGTCGGCTGGCGCGGAGTCAGCTTTGCCACTGTATCAAATAGGTGTTTCGGATTGTTTTTATTGAGATTAAAAACTTGCGAAAAATACCGAGTTTTTGCTAAAATAAGCGCATTTTTATATTTCACGAGGCTATCCTGCCATGCCTGATGGAAAACCTCAAGTTTGGTTAGACGCCATCTGCGCTCCTGCTTTCTACATAATTGCTTAAGCGTACGCGTTTCATCTGTGAACCACGGAGTAGGCACTCTACGGCGAGTTTTCAGATAGCGCAGTTGCAGTCATGGAGTTAAAATGACGGCTCCTATAATGCTCTCTTGTCTTTGACACAGAACTAGAACTTCAAACTTTATTAAGTAATGATCAGACAGAACAGTAGTGTATGGCAGTACTGCTATATTTGAGGTTGCAAGTCTTCGGAATAATACCAGATCTATGGTATTTCCATTCTTATGTGTTGCTGCCTGTACGGCTTGCGTAAAACCAAACGTATCAGTTAAAGTCTGAAACGCCGAAGTAAGTGGCTCTGACGGTAAATTCATGTGGATGTTGAAATCGCCCATGATAATTATATTATCCGCATTGGTTACTAGTCTCATCACCATGGGAGATGAGACTCAATACAGGCTGGAGGTTGACCTTCTGACCACGTGGTGCAGGGACAACAACCTCCTGCTGAACGTCGACAAGACCAAGGAGATTGTTGTTGACTTCCGGAAGGGTCACACCCAACACCTGCCGCTGACCATCGACGGTGCTGTGGTGGAGAGAGTGAGCAGCGCCAAGTTCCTGGGGGTGCACATCAGTGAGGATCTCTCCTGGTCCACCAACACCGCATCACTGGCAAAGAAAGCCCAGCGCCGCCTGTACTTCCTGCGGAAACTCAGGCGAGCGAGCGCTCCTCCGGCCGTCATGACTACATTTTACCGCGGCACCATTGAGAGCGTCCTCTCCAGCTGTATTGCTGTTTGGGGTGGCGGCTGCACTGACTACAACTTGAAGGCCCTGCAGCGCATAGTGAACACGGCTGGTAAGATTATTGGTGCTTCGCTCCCCTCCTTGAAGGACATTTACACCTCCCATCTCACCCACAAGGCGACCACGATTGTGAGTGATGTGAGTCACCCCGCTCACTCTTTGTTCGAGCTTCTGCCCTCTGGGAAGAGGTACAGAAGCCTGCGCTCCCGCACCACCAGACTCTCAAACAGCTTCATACTCCAGGCTGTTAGGATCCTGAACTCGCTTCCCCGTTCTGCCTAGCGTCCTGTACTTTTACTGTCTGTATGCACACTGGCTCTTATTTGTTGTGTTATCTGTTTATTTATTATTTATTATTACTCTTATTATTTATTGTTTGTGCCTTCTTGTTTTTTATATTGCGTCGTTTACTTGTATGTCTATCGTGTAGTATGTCTTGTCACCGTGGGATAGAGAAAACGTAATTTCGATCTCTTTGTGTGTCTCGGCATGTGAAGACGTTGACAATAAAGCAGACTTTGACTTTGAAGCCACGAATTCTGAAAATTCATCCAGGAAGCCAGAGTAAGCCCCGGGTGGACGGTAAATAACAGCAAGATAAAATGACGGTAAAGCGGTGGATCGGACAGTGAGAACCTCAAATGTTTTAAATACGTTGATCGAACGAGGCCTAAATCTAAGCTCGGAATTCGAGATGAGTGCGACACCCCCACCCTTTTTTCGAGGACGCGCCACATGCGAGCTCACAAAATTTGGAGGCGAGGCCTCGTTAAGCGGCAGCAGTTCATTAGGTTTTAACCAGGTCTCGCAGAGACCAAAAACGTTTAGATTATGTTCTGTGATGAGATCATTAACGAGAACTGCTTTCATATGAAGCGATCTAATATTCATAAAACCGAGTTTAAGTGTAATTGGTCGATCCGGGTGCGTATCTATCGAAGGATATTTATACGAGATGCGAGTAAGATTGTGTTCTCTAGGCCTGACATCACCTCTCGAATGTTTGTTAGCGCGGGAATCTGATGGTAAATATTTGTTACACGTGTAAAATTAGCTTAAACAGGCACCGTTTCATCAGCAAAACCGGTCGGGGTGGAGTGGTTGGATGTGTCTACTACCCCAGTAGAAAGTGTGTTTATGTGTACTGTAGCACTATTCAAACTATCACGCTCTAGTCTACACGAGGAGCTATGTGCATGGTAAAAGTCTAGCCTAGCGCTAGTTAACTTTCGCTTAACAGACTCCAAACCCATCCTGACAGGTGGTCTAATCACCTGTGCCCCGGCCTGCTCTAAAGTGACCTGTCATGTGTGGCTACAGTGATGGTGTGGAGTGGGATGGTGACAGCACTCCTGTCCAGAGTTTCACTGTATTTCTTTCAGTAGGCTTTGCGGAAGTTCCAACGGATCTTCCTTGTGCTGTTCATGACTGGGAGCTGTAGGCCAACGTGTATGAGCAAGGTTGACTGTGTGGAAAGTCGTCAAGGACGAGGATCTGAGCAGGATAGCGTTCCATTTAAAGAGCTGACCCAACACAGGTCAGGAGAGTAGTCTTTCTTCCACCTGATGGAGTGGAAGGTTCCTCTTTGTTTGGGATCGTGTATCAGAGCATAGTCATTTCTAGATGCCCAGTCTGAAAGTGCCTCTCCATCGCTATCCGCTGCTGGGTATCCACAGTCAGGGTGGTGGCTGTTGAAATCTCCCACATAGATGGCAGGGTGGGGTAGTGTGGGTAGGACCTGGCACTAGGGGGGCCAACTGGGATCTGCAGGTCCTACCCACACTACCCCACCGTGCCATCTATGTGGGAGATTTCTTGTACACATTTGTTTTTTAATTTTTTATCTTTTATTTTTATTTTAGTTTGTTTCAATCAGCAAAATATATACTACATTCAGTACGAAAATGTCCACAGAAACCGAATTAAAAAAAAACCCACAGAATCAAAACAAAACAAAATGAAAAGAGCCCTGAAGCTCAAAGTTCAGAAGGCTGACTGAAAGGGTTAAGGCTGAAGCTAAATAGCTTGTCCCGTATTTTTCGGACTATAAATTGCGTTTTATTTTTGCGTAGCAAGGGATTACTATAATTTGAATTTCAAGTGACGTCAGCGGAATGGCGCGGCGGTTGTTTACATGAAGGACAAAGATTCGATCACGGGATGACGAAGATGACGAAGGGCCCCTCATACTACCGGCTTTGTTTGTAGGTGACACGGATGAAGAAGAGTTTGAGGGATTTCATGATTTGGAGTGACACAGAAGGTTTGAAAAACTATTATGGCTTTTACGCACGGGAGCTCTGTTTCACCTCCGTGGATGGAAGTTGGGGCCCGGCGCTTGGCCAGGTGGCTGTCCGGGTACGGTGGATGGGGCTCGGATATGGCTTTTATGCACGCCTGGTCCTCTTCTACGAAGCTCTCTCCCACCTCTGTGGCTCGAAGTGCTACCTCCGGAGATGGAAGTCTAACGCCGCCACATGCCTGGAAGTCGACGCCGGTGCTTGGGGCCGTGTGGCGGTGAACTATTTATTTTATAGTTATTTGATATATTTTATTTCGTGAAGCAACTTGTATATATTTTTATCGTTACAGTTCAGTAGTTGTTGGCTCGTTGAACTCTTGTTTTGTTAAATAAAGAGCCGTTTACCAAACCCACGTCTTTCCTTGTACTTTGTTAACGCTACAATATAGTTACGTATATACTAGATCTGTGAAATAACGAGGCTGACGTCAGGGCGCACGCGCGGCGTTGTTGACAAAGGACGAGGAATTTGATCAATGGATTTAATGATTTGGACTGACACAGATGGTTTGAAAATATTATTGCTTATATAACAGTTATTTGATATATAATTTATACATCGTTATATGGGCCTGTGGAATATTTTGAAGTGAAACCGCCGTCAGATGCGCGCATCCGGCCGGCATTGTTGACATAAAGGACGATCGATGGATTTAATGAATTGGAGTGACACAGATAGTTTTATAAACATGTTATTCATGTTATAGTTATTTGAATAACTAAATGTTACGTCAGGCCCGTTCTCAGCTCTTAGTTTCTGTTTATGTCACGTTAGCATACCTATCGTTCAGCCTGTTGTTGCTCGTTCATGTCTGTTCTTGGTGTTGGATTTTGTCAAGTAAATTTCCCCCAAAATGCGATTTATACTCTGGAGCGACTTATATATGTTTTTTTTCACGTTATATTGCATTTTATGGCTAATGCGTCCTATATTCCGGAGCGACTTTTAGTCCGGAAAATACGGTAAATGCCCTAACCTGTTTACCTTTAAGTATTACATGTAGGCATATGCAGTACACATGCATACATCTAAATACACACATGTATATATTTACAACACCTGGTGCATATGTTCATACATATACATACATGCCTCTATAATGCCACCTACACATACACAAATAATAGAAATACAAAATGTCCCATATGTCCTGATTTACCTACCTTTATATTTGTACTTCTCTAGAATCAAGTTTTTGTACTTTTTCTTAACTGGACAAGATTTTTACATTCCTTGATCTCTTCTGGCAATTTGTTACACAGTTTCACCCCACAGACAGACAAACACATGCTCTTCAGAGTGCTATGAGCAATCGGTTGTTTGAGGTTCAATCTGCCTCTCAGCTCATATCCCCCTTCTTTCTCACTAAACAATTTTTGAATATTTTCAGGGAGTAAATTTTGAAGTGCTTTAAACAAAAATTGAGCAGTTTTTGATTCCACCAGATCCCAAAAATTTAATGACTGTTTTTAGAAACAGTGCATTTGTGTGTTCATAATATCCTACCTTATTTACTATCCGTATTGCTCTCTTTTGCATGTTGTATATTGGCTGTAGGTTGCTCCTGTAGGTGTTAATAATTCAGATATGGTAAAAATAGTGTACAGTACAGTGTTTGCAGTGATTTGTTAAGAATATGTCTTGTTTTACATGAAATCCCCACAGTACTTGCCAGCTTGGATTTGATATGCTTGATATGTGGTTTCCAGTTTAAGTTGTGGTCGATTATCACTCCTAAAAATGTATTCTCAAATAATCTTTCCAATTTAACACAAACGATCATTAATTCTCCAGAAGTATCTAGGTGTTTATTTATTTTGCCAAAGACCATGAATTTGATCTTTTTCAAGTTTAAGAATAGTTTGTTTGCGTCGAATCACAATTTAAGCTTCCCCAATTCTGCTGTAACAGCCTCTGACAGCTGCTGGAGATCATTACCTATACAGAAGATGATTGTGTCATCAGCAAAAATTACATATTTCAGAATTTTTTAGACATTGCAGATTTCATTTAAAAAAAAAAAAAGTCCCTATGATCATCACACACACATCTTGATGTGGTGAAATTTGTCCTCTGCATTTAACCCATCCCCGTGTGATTTTGATCTATCCCCTGGGGGAGAGGGGAGCAGGAAGCAGCAGCGGTGCCGCGCCCGGGAATCATTTGGTTATCTAACCCCTCAATTCCAACCCTGAGTGCCAAGCAGGAAGGCAATGGGTCCCATTTTTATAGTCTTTGGTATGACCCGGCCGGTGTTTGAACCCACAATCTTCCAGTCTCAGGGCGGACACTCTACCACTAGGCCACTGAGCTGGCTGGTTTATGTATAATATAAATCATTTTGGTCCCAATATCGACCCTTGTGGTACACCGCAAGTTAATATACCGTTTTTTTCCGTGTATAGTGCGCAAAATTTAACGAATTTATTGTCCTAAAATCTGGGGTGCGCATTATACATGGGTACAAAAAATTTGTAATTTTTTTTTTTTTAATTTAAATTTTTATTTTTTTTATTTTTTTTAGAAAACAAAACCAACAACAGGACTGACCGACAAAGTCGTGGAACAAAAAGGTTGACATTACCAAAGACAGGAACAGAAAGCAAACAGACATCACGACAGAAACACATCCAATGATCCGACGGTGAGCGAGGGGCAGACAGGACTTAAATACAAAACACGTTACATCGATTGAGGTGACACAGGAAGGGAGGGGCGACGCGAACAGAAACTATGGCAACCTAAACACATAGCAAAACTGGGGACGAGACATGACAAATCTCCCCCGAAATAAAACTTGTAATCACCTTTCTTCTTGTTTGTTGTCAATCGCGCATCGCATTCAGCCATCCTGTCCCAACACACTTAGTCAAAAAAATCCATAATTGATGACACATCGTTTGATGCGATGGTGCAATCCTTGATGGTGTGTTATTGTCAAATATTGTTTGTTTTTTACCGTTTTTTTCCATGTATAGTGCGCAAAATTTTACTAATTTATTGTCCTAAAATCCGGGGTGCGCATTATACATGGGTACAAAAAAAAAAAAAAAAAAATGTTTTTTTTAAATTTTTTTTTTTTTTTTTTTAAGTCCCAATGATCGTCACACACGCAGGGAGACAATGGGTCCCATTTTTATAGTCTTTGGTATGGTCTTAACTAGGCTGGATGTAATTTTTTTTGTTGGCATTGATTTCTCCGACTGCCCATAAACGCACCACCGCGCTTCGTGCGCGCACGGGACAGCAAACGAGCAGGTGATGGAGCAAGCGTCTGATACGAGAGCATTGCGGTCGCATGGAGCGTGTTTGAAGTGAACAGCAGAGAAGAAAGGCAAAGTGTTGTGAAATAAAATGCACAGAATGGATGCGCAAGACACGTCAGCTATATAAAGAGCGAGAGTTGTTTTCTTCCTATTAGTTTCAATTCACAGTTTAATTAGCAGTTTCAATCAGCAAATAACAAAATGCGTATTACAGGTAATATTTTATTTCACAACACTTTGCCTTGTTCCTTTGGTCTCTGCTGTTCATCCTAAAACACAAAGGCGCTCTTTAAGCAATGCGACAGTGAGCGCCCGGCGCGCTGCACCAAATTAAGCTCCCTGCGCAGTGCGCACTGAGGTCCACTTAAATTTTAGAAAGTACATCAGGACTTTAAAAATATCTTCTAAATTTCAGCGACGGCTCTGTCACAATAATCGACCAGCCCGGTGCAGTTGGGCGGTCGGCGGCGCGCTACGGTTGAGCGTTCTCTCGCGCGCTCTCTCTCTCGCTCTCTCTCGCTCTCTTACACACGCAAACCGGATATCATACGGAGGCCGCCATTACAGATGCGCAGAACGGATGAGCAAGACACGTCAGCTATATAAAGAGCGAGAGTTCAGTTCTCTACCTAAATCCGTATTACAGGTAGTATTTTATTTCACAACACTTTGCCTTGTTCCTTTCTTCTCTGCTGTTCACTTCAAACACGCTCCATGCGCACGGAGCGCGGTGGTGCGTTTACGGGCAGTCGGAGAAATCAACGCCAACAAAAAAAATTACATCCAGCCTAGTTAAGACCATACCAAAGACTATAAAAATGGGACCCATTGCCTCCCTGCGTGTGTGACGATCATTGGGACTTAAAAAAAAAAAAAAAAAAAAAAAAATTTTTTTTTTAAAAAAATTCATAAAAATTGGGTGCGTATTATACATGGGTACAAGCTTTTTTCCAGCATCAGCATGCCATTTTTAGGGGTGCGTACTATACATGGGGGCGCACTATACACGGAAAAAAACGGTAATCTCCATCGCGGACCGGACGTCATACGGAGGCCGCCATTACAGATGCGCAGAACGGTTGCGCAAGACACGTCAGCTATATAAAGAGCGAGAGTTCCGTTCTCCACCTATTAGTTTCAATTCACAGTTTAATTAGCAGTTTCAATCAGCAAATAACAAAATGCGTATTACAGGTAATATTTTATTTCACAACACTTTGCCTTGTTCCTTTCGTCTCTGCTGTTCATCCTAAAACACAAAGGCGCTCTTTAAGCAATGCGACAGTGAGCGCCCGGCGCGCTGCGGTTGCGCGACCGCACCAAATTAAGCTCCCTGCGCAGTGCGCACTGAGGTCCATTTAAATTTTAGAAAGTACATCAGGACTTTAAAAATATCTTCTAAATTTCAGCGACGGCTCTGTCACAATAATGCGACCAGCGCGGTGCAGTTGGGCGGTCGGCGGCGCGCTACGGTTGAGCGTTCTCTCTCGCACTCTCTCTCTCGCTCTCTCTCGCTCTCGCACACACGCGCACACACGCACACACGCAAACCGGATATCATACGGAGGCCGCCATTACAGATGCGCAGAACGGATGCGCAAGACACATCAGCTATATAAAGAGCGAGAGTTCAGTTCTCCACCTATTAGTTTCAATTCACAGTTTAATTAGCAGTTTCAATCAGCAAATAACAAAATGCGTATTACAGGCCGGTCATATTTTATTTCACAACACTTTGCCTTGTTCCTTTCGTCTCTGCTGTTCACGTCAAACACGCTCCATACGAGCGCAATGCTCTCGTATCAGACAAGGCTTGCTCGATCACCTGCTCGTTTGCTGTCTGTCACAATGTACTCCACACAAATCCGAAACATTTGTTGCGGCTCCGAGTCACGACGAGGGGCAAGTTTTGGTTTCCAAGGGTGTTTTTATTCCTCTTCAACGTCTCTCCCATACAGAGCCGCCTTTTTCACGTCCGCACGCCTCTTTCCCGTGCGTGCACGGAGCGCGGTGGTGCGTTTACGGGCAGTCGGAGAAATCAACGCCAACAAAAATTATTACATCCAGCCTAGTTAAGACCATACCAAAGACTATAAAAATGGGACCCATTGCCTCCCTGCGTGTGTGACGATCATTGGGACTTAAAAAAAAAAAAAAGAAAAATTTCATTTAAAAAAATTCATAAAAATTGGGTGCGTATTATACATGGGTACAGGCTTTTTTCCAGCATCAGCATGCCATTTTTAGGGTGCGTATTATACATGGGGGCGCACTATACACGGAAAAGAACGGTATCTAAAAGAGAGGATTTTATTTCGCCCACCTGCACAAACTGTTTTCTGTTTCCAATGTAACTTTTTAACCAGTGTAGCCCCACCCTTCTGGTCCCATACCTTTCAAGTTTTTGCAATAGTACGTATATCATGATTTATTGTGTCAAAGGCTTTTTTCAGATCAATAAAAACACCCACTGCACATTTCTTATCGTCAAGGGCACTTGTTAGTTCTTCCACTAAGTCAGTGCTTCTCAATTATTTTCTGTTACGCCCCCCCTAGCAAGAAGAAAACTATTCGCGCCCCCCCCTCCCCACCGTGACTATCCTAACTTGTCTTGTAAGTCGTAAAATGTCGCACTGTCGCAAACGTGACAGAAGTAACAATGAGAGCGCCACTGCCCCCTGCTGTAGTAGATGCGTAATTACACTTTATTCTAGTACTGCCAAAAAAAAAGCCTGTTCCCCAGGGTCACACGCGCCCCCCCAGGTATAGCACCGCTATACCTGGGGGGGCGCGCCCCACTATTTGAGAAGCACTGCACTAAGTCCACTAAAGCCATGGCAGTTGACCTGTTGGTTCTGAAGCCATACTGACTGCGAGCAATTTATGTTTATCAATGAAGCTGTCCAATCGTACAACAAAGAGTTTCTCGAGAATCTTAAAAAAACTGGGAGAGTAGTGAAATTGGCCTATAGTTGGTAAAGGTATTTTTGTCTCCAGCTTTGTATACTGGGATTACCTTGACAGTTTTCATTTTGCTCGGAAAGTAGCCTTGGTTGAAAGACAGATTACTGACGTATGTTAAGGGGTCTGCAATGGTGTCAATAACATGCTTTATTAAAGTCATATCGAGACCATTCCAGTCCAAAGATGTTTTGTTCTTAAATTTATTGACGAAATCAATAATTTATTTTCTATTTGTCTGTTTTAGAAGGATGCTGGCTGGATTCCTCTCTCCCTGGAATCTCTCAACACCTCCCCTTGTGGAGGGTTTATTTCCATTGCCAGTTGAGGCCCCACATTTACAAAGAAATTATTGAATCCTTCCACCAGATCCATTTTATTAGTGATTGTTTTACCATTACCGAGAATTAGGAGCTAGTATTTTTATTTCTAATAATTGAATTTGAATATATTCCATGTACCCTTTTTATTGTCTTTGTTTAGAGATGCACCGATCCGACTTTTTCAGTTCCGATACCGATACCGATGCCGTGGCTTTGCGTATCGGTCGATACCCGATACCGATCCGATATTATGGTCTACTTAACAAGCTACATAACTCTACATGTGGAACAGAAAAGACCAAAGGCAATGGCATCAGGCAGACTACACAGTTCTTTGCTCTAAATTAGGGGTGTCCAAACTAACGGTCCAGTTTTTATTGGCCCGCAGCAAATTCTGAAAACATAATTGAATATGGCCCGCACAATAAGCTTGAGCTCAGCTTCTCAGTTTCCACACTAGATGGAGCCCGCCACACAAAGCGTTTGACGTCCCATTAACACCCCCCCCCGGAAGAGAAGCGAACCCTAACCCTAACCCTCCCCCCCCCCCCCCCCATTCGGGAGAGAAGCGAACGCGCAGCCTTTGACGTCCCATTAGCAACCCGGGGAAGAGAAGCGAACGTTCGCTCCATGTTTGCGTTTGTTTAGAAAACTCTCGTGGCATGCGGCACACGTGCTGCTGACGTATGACGTAGCCCGCGTCCCAATAGATTAAGGAAAGTATCGGCTCACAGATCGGCTGTATTTTCCGATACCCGATCCATCTATTTTGTTGATATCGGGGCCGATATCCGATCCAGATATCGGATCGGTGCATCTCTATCTTTGTTATTTTCGAGCACTCTATTATAATAATCCTTCTTACATTTTGTTAGTATATCAGTTAGTTTGTTTTTATATATTTTATATTTGATTTCTTTTTCTATAGTTCTATGTTTTATGAATTGCTTATACAAGGTGTTCTTTTTTTACAGTCCCTTTGTGATCCATGGTTTGTCACTATTTTTAGTTATATATTTACTTTGTTGCATTGGCCAGCTTCTGTCATATATGGTCATAAACGTTTTCAAGAAAGAGTCATAAGTGGAGTCAACATCCATTGCTTCGTATACTTTTGCCAATCCTGCCTCAGCAGTTCAGATCTCAATACTTCAAGGGTATCCTCCGTTCTTACTCTCCTCTGTCTTAGTAAGTTTTCCTTCTTAGGCCTTTTATGATCACAGTCATAAATAACAAACACTGGCAGATGGTCACTTATATCATTTATTAGTAGTCCACTTATCATGTTGTCTTCCAAGTTATTAGTAAATACGTTATCTATAATTGTAGCTGATTGGGATGTTATTCTGCTGGGTTTTGTAATGGTCAGATAAAGGCCCATACTGTACATCAGGGGTCCCCAAACCTGTTCCAATGAGGGCCGCATAACTTTTCCCTTCTCTGATGAGGGGCCGGGGTCAGTTACTAACAGAAAAAGTGTGACAATCACAGGTGTCCCTAAATGTAATCATTTAGTGTTTTCCAGAAAACATGCTGACACTCCAGCGCACCACACATATCAAAATAGCCCTTTCTGAGATCAAATAGCCCTCTCTGGGTTCTTCACAGAATAAAATAACGCGGAAAATATATAGGCCAATAACACTATTCATGAACTCGATAAAGACTCAAATAACCCTCAGTGGGTTCTTAACAGAAAGAAAGTTATGCTGTGCCGTGCACAATTCTAGGTAAAAGTTCAACTTCGCTTGAGACCCCATTCTTTCATCTCCAGGCTCATGCGTCCTATTAAACCCAGAGACGCGCCCACCATACTTGGGGCCCCGTCAGTCGTGACACTGGCAACCTTTGCCCAGTCCAGATCCAACAGTTGCATGGTTTGACATACTTTGTCGAAAATATCCTCCCTCGTACTGCCTTTCAAGCTTTGTACGGATGCCAGCTCCTCGCACATCTCAAAGTTTGCGGTAACTCCACGAATAAAAATAAGAAGCTCCGCGGTGTCAAGTCAACTTTATTTGTATAGCCCTAAATCACAAGCAGTCTCAAAGGGCTTCACATAGACAAACAATTGACAATTATTCTCAAAGCATCCCTTGATCTTAAACTCCCAAAAGGGCAAGGAAAAACTCAAAAAAACCCTACCAGGGCAAAAATGAGAAACCTTGAGAAGGGACCACAGATGGAAGGATCCCCCTTTCAGGATCGCCCTTTCAGAACTTTAATGTCGGCGCAGGTTGTATTCCTTTAATACCGCCACCATCTCTTGACAGACGAGACAAGCAGTCTTTGAATTGAAAAAAAAAAAAGTGTGTCCACTGCGGGTTAAATACCCTGCATTCGGAATAAATTTTTCTCTCACCCAACCTTTTTGCCATTATTCCGTTCTTTCACGTTCTATGACTGGGTTATGGGTGTCCATAAGGAGAAAAACGTGCTGGGGCAAAGTGAGGTTGTAGTAGCATTTTTTTCTCTGTCTCTGGTATTGTTTAGCATTTTTTCCCGTCTCTGGTATTGTTTAGCATTTTTTTCCGTCTCTGGTATTGTTCAGGGGGCCGGGTCTAATGCGGAGGGGGGCCGTATACGGCCCGCGGGCCGTAGTTTGGGGACCACTGCTGTACATTGTAGCAGTGAATTCATCAATGGCTGGTAAATTATTAGCATTTAGTAATAGATCTATGTTGTAATCACCACAAATAAAAGTGACCTTCTGCTCAATGTTTGTAAAGTTATTTTCCATTATTTCCTTAAATGTATCTATACTGAAGCTAGGAGCTCTATAAACATGGCTGATTTCTCCTTTTTTCCATGTTGATCTCCATCGTAATACATTCACATGTATACCCTTAATGGCAGCAGTCATACGGTTGACAATCCTGTATTTTAGTCTTTCACTTACATATAAGGCTGCCCCCCTCCCCTTTTATTAGCTCTATTAATGAAGTTTAGTTCATACCCTTCTAGATCAAAGTCCATTTCTCCATTGACAATATTGAAACCACCAATAGTTATGGTGTCAGAAAAATGTGTTGTCAAGTGGTTTGCTTCAACTATGTCAGAGCGCACATATGTGGCCCGTTGTGGGGTGTAGCACAGGAGGTCAAAGCCTTTGATGGTGAAGCGGCCTGCTTCCTCTGTGCCAATGTGAGTCGCTTGGAGGCAGATCACGTCAATCGAGTGTTGGAAGTCGAGGACTTCAATCAGGCTTCGCATGGCTGCAGAAAGGCCTTCGACATTTAGTTGTAGTTTTTGAAGGGCAGGTGCCACCGCGAGGTGCTCTTGAGGCTGTTTGCTGTCGGCTTTGGGACTGTGACCAGGATTCTTTGACTTGACTCTCAGGCGTCGTCTCTTGGAATTGTTCTACTGGGTGACTTCAATGCTCACGATGACAATGACAGTGAGACCTGGAAAGGCGTGATTGCGAGGAACGATCTGAACCTGAGCGGTGTTCTAATGTTGGACTTCTGTGCTCGACACGGATTGTTAATAATGAACACCATGTTCAAACATAAGGGTGTCCATGTGTGCACCTGGCACCAAGACACAGTTCGATGATGGACTTTGTAGTCGTGTCATCGGATTTGCGGCCGCATGTTTTGGACACTTGGGTGAAGAGAGGGGCGGAGCTGTCAACTGATCACTACCTGGTGGTGGGTTGGTGCCGATGGTGGCGGAAGATGCCGGTCCGACCTGGCAGACCCAAATGTACTGTGAGGGTCTGCTGGGAACGTCTGGCAAAATCCCCTGTCAGGAAGACCTTCAACTCCCAGCTCTGGCAGAGCTCCGGCAAGTCCGACTATGTCGAGTCGGAACTTTTCTGCCTCGCACACCAGCTGACCGCCAAGGTCCCTGCATTTGGCTGCCGCCCAGTTTACACTGCGCCCGACCCCTTTGGCCCCTCCCACAGGTGGTGAGCCCATGGGAAGGGGGACCCACTCAAAATATCATTATTGTTTTTGTCTTAAATTGGATAGGGGTTGGATTAAATAAGTCTTACTTCTTCCCACTCCTTTTCAGACAAGCAAACCATTTTGTGCAGTAGCTTGTATTATGTTTGTACCTAGTATTTATACAAATCCATAATTTAAATGATTTTCACCCTGTTTTTGCTTTTAATTTTATTTTTATTCATTTGACTGATGATGTATAGTTTACATCAAGGGTCACCAACCTTTCTTAAACAGAGAGTTACTTCCTGGGTACTGATTAAGGCAAAGGGCTACCAGTTTGACACACACTTCTGAACAAGCCAATTTGCTCAATTTGGCTTTCACTATGTGTTATTATTGTCATTTCCAGTTCACATGTAAGTGTGATTTTAACAAGAATAGCAAAAATACAGTCAAACCTTGGTTTTCGACTACAATCCGTTCTAGAAGGCGGTTCAAGAAGCGAATCGGTCAACTTCCGAATTTATTTTTCTCATTACAAATAATGGAAAAATTTGCAATTCGTTTCAAGACAAAAAAAACACTTTTTTTTAGGCATTTTTTTCATTTGCGCATATTTGTCCGATCGTGCAACTGCAGTGCACCCCCGAACGCGCAAACGTAGCATGTCGCCCACCACGTAACTGCACCGCGCTGGTCGCATTATTGTTACAGAGCCGTCGCTGAAATTTAGAAAATATTTTTAAAGTCGTGATGTACTTTCCAAAATTTAAGTGGACCTAAGTGCGCAGGGAGCTTGATTTTGTCCGATCGCGCAACTGCAGCGCAATGCCGAACACGCAACTGTAGCGCGTCGCCGACCGCGCAACTGCACTGCGCTGGTCGGATTATTGTGACAGAGCCGTCGCTGAAATTTTGAAAATATTTTTTCAAGTCCTGATGTACTTTCCAAAATTTAAGTGGACCTCAGTGTGCAGGGAGCTTAATTTGGTCCGATCGTGCAACCGGAGCGCGCCGGGCGCTCACTGTCGCATTGTTTTAAGAGCGTCTTTGTGTTTTAGGATGGCTTTACTGCTCCCACTTGCTTTCTTTGGAGGCAATATTAGGGGTTAATACAATCCTCAAAGTAATGAAAATACAATAACAACGGAGTCAGTCGGCATCCGGGCTTTCTCGGGTCCTCCCGGCTCATCTCGCAAGGTTCGACCTCCGAATTTTTTTCGACAACCAAAGCAAAACAATCTCGATTTTTTTTTCCAATTCCGATTTGTTTGGGAACTAGGACATTCGAAAACCGAGGTTTGACTGTAAAATAAATATATGCAGCTCACTGACAAGTGCCGCTATTTGAGCTCATTTTAGAACAGTACTGCGGGCACCTCATGCGGTCCTCACGTGCGACCTGGTGCCCGTGGGCACCGTGTTGGTGACCCCTGGTTTACATATTTGAAACAAATAAATTCACTTGTGACTGAGTTCAAGCGCAGGAGGCGGCAGCCGACCACGTGCATAGGAAGCACCACCAACCGGTTCAGAAGGAGCCGGGACACGTGACAATATCATGTGCTTGTTCTATTATTTACTGTAAACTGTACATGCGCAGATCATTGTGGGAATGGGAAAGCTTTATGTTGCATAAAAGTATTGGGGAGGGTTTAAAAATATTTACCGTATTTTTCGGACTATAAATCGCGTTTTTTTCATAGTTTGGGTGGGGGGGGGGTCGACTTATAATCAGGAGCGGCTTATATGTGAATTTTTCACAAATTTTTAAAATTCGAAAATCCGCGATGGAGTGAAACCGTGATAAACAAATGGCTATGTAGCAAGGGATTACTGTAATATGAACTCCAACTGCGCTGTGACGCATACGCGGCGGTGTTTTACATAAAGGACAAAGGATTCGATCATGGGAATTAATGACTTAGAGTGACGGATTGTTTGATAAAATTGTTGTTTATAATTATATGGGTCTGTGGAATATTTTAAAATGCAACCGCCGTCAGCGGCGCGCACCCGGCATTGTTGATATAAAGGACGATCGATGGATTTAATGATTTGGAGTGACACAAATGGTTTGATAATATTATTGCTTATATGAGTTATTTGATATATAATTTATATATAGTTATATGGGCCTGTGGAATATTTTGAAGTGCAACCACTGTCAGCGGCGCGCACCCGGCATTGTTGACATAAAGGACGATCGATGGATTTTGTTGGAATAATTTAAGTGAAGCCTTGGCCTGCCAGACCTGTAGGCCTTGTCTTTACGAGTTTATGGCTTTCCTTTTATCTACGTTCTTTCTCTTTAGTGACAGGGAAGTTTTTTGATCCCTGTCAGCCATATGTGTCCTTCCTGTCCTCATGTTATCTGTGTGTTTTTGTTCCTGTAAGAGGCCTTCACTAACAATGAGCAGAGCTAATTTGCATAGGCGAAATGTTCTTATTTGGTTGAAAGAAACTCCATTCCTTTTGGTTAACTGTAGGTTTGGTTCATAGATTGTTGTTGATCAGAACTGTTTTTCTTTATTAAGTGTTAAACACAGTTTGAAGTGGTTGCGTACAAGTTATCCCATATTTTCTCAAGTCTTGTTCAAGTGTTTAGGACAAGTCACTCATTGTTATTGAGTGTTAATTTACTAAGTAGATAAAGTCTAGCCAAGGTTTAGTTGCATTGTTCCACAGGAAAAGCGGCAATTCAAGTTATATGATCACACTCGAGGACGACTCGGCCAACAACTGGAGAAGAACAGATGGACAAACTCTGCGGGGGTCACGGGCCGACAATGAAGTGCTAATTCACACCACACTACATTCCTTAGCTAATCAACGTTGCTACAGACACAATCTTCCCTCCCTTTAGTGTAGCAACGCCTCTGTAACCAGGGCAACCAAAACATTAAATAGAGGAGCACGTGGAGGGAGAACTCAGAATTGATGGAGATTGTAACCGAGTTTCCTCTCTCTATCGTTCTCCTCGCGAGAAAATACTTAATATTCTGTCTCACTTGTGGTTTGTTTGCTGTTGCTCTTCTCTTAATAGTTATTCAGTCATTGAAATAAACCTGACAGAAATTGGGGGCTCGTCCGGGATCTCAACACGCCCTGAACGGTTCCAGCGGGCTCTTCGACACAGGCGAAAATCCTCGGCCGAGGTAAACAAAAGCCCTTTGACGGGACTGTCTCGATCAGTCCGGCTGGACACCGGGAGGGTTGACGAGATCTTCCGAGGAAGAGAATCAGCAGACCGTGAGTAGGAATATTACCGTTTTTTTCCGTGTATAGTGCGCCCCCATGTATAGTACGCACCCCTAAAAATGGCATGCTGATGCTGGAAAAAAGCTTGTACCCATGTATAATACGCACCGAATTTTTATGAATTTTTTTTAAAAAAAATTTTAATTTTTTTTTTTTTTTTTTTTTTAAGTCCCAATGATCGTCACACACGCAGGGAGGCAATGGGTCCCATTTTTATAGTCTTTGGTATAGTCTTAACTAGGCTGGATGTAATTTTTTTTGTTGGCGTTGATTTCTCCGACTGCCCGTAAACGCACCACCGCGCTCCGTGCGCATGGAGCGTGTTTGAAGTGAACAGCAGAGAAGAAAGGAACAAGGCAAAGTGTTGTGAAATAAAATATTACCTGTAATACGGATTTAGGTAGAGAACTGAACTCTCGCTCTTTATATAGCTGACGTGTCTTGCTCATCCGTTCTACGCATCTGTAATGGCGGCCTCCGTATGATATCCGGTTTGCGTGTGTGCGAGAGCGAGAGAGAGCGAGAGAGAGAGCGTGCGAGAGAACGCTCAACCGTAGCGCGCCGCCGACCGCCCAACTGCACCGGGCTGGCCGATTATTGTGACAGAGCCGTCGCTGAAATTTAGAAGATATTTTTAAAGTCCTGATGTACTTTCTAAAATTTAAGTGGACCTCAGTGCGCACTGCGCAGGGAGCTTAATTTGGTGCGGTCGCGCAACCGCAGCGCGCCGGGCGCTCACTGTCGCATTGCTTAAAGAGCGCCTTTGTGTTTTAGGATGAACAGCAGAGACCAAAGGAACAAGGCAAAGTGTTGTGAAATAAAATATTACCTGTAATACGCATTTTGTTATTTGCTGATTGAAACTGCTAATTAAACTGTGAATTGAAACTAATAGGAAGAAAACAACTCTCGCTCTTTATATAGCTGACGTGTCTTGCGCATCCGTTCTGTGCATTTTATTTCACAACACTTTGCCTTTCTTCTCTGCTGTTCACTTCAAACACGCTCCATGCGACCGCAATGCTCTCGTATCAGACGCTTGCTCGATCACCTGCTCGTTTGCTGTCCCGTGCGCGCACGAAGCGCGGTGGTGCGTTTACGGGCAGTCGGAGAAATCAACGCCAACAAAAAAAATTACATCCAGCCTAGTTAAGACCATACCAAAGACTATAAAAATGGGACCCATTGCCTCCCTGCGTGTGTGACGATCATTGGGACTTAAAAAAAAAAAAAAAAAAAAAAAAAAAAAAATTAAAAAAAAAAAAAATTTTTTTTTTTTTTTTTTTTTTGTACCCATGTATAATGCGCACCCCGGATTTTAGGACAATAAATTAGTAAAATTTTGCGCACTATACACGGAAAAAAACGGTAATTCTACTAAATAGAAACAGTTAAATTCCGCAGGGGCGGATGTGGAGCCCCCTAGCTTTCAAGCTAGTTAAATTCTGCAGCAGGATGGGCGGACTCCTCTGTTATTAAAAAAACAAAACAAAAAAACCTTGAGGATTCTAGACCCTATCAAGTACAACTAGAAACAGTTAAATTCTGCAGGGGCGGATGTGGAGCCCCCTAACGTTTTATGTTAGTTAAATTCCGCAGCAGGAGGGGCAGACTCCTCTGTTCTTAAAAAAAATAACGCGCGTGGTATGCTTGTGAACGGTTTGACTGAGAATGATCTCATTTGAGCGCTCCTCTATATAAACACACAGGATTGTAAACGGTGGCTTTGTGTGGGTGCAGAGACATCAACTCTTTCGGGGGAGGTGAAAGGAGACTTACCACACATTGAATTTTTAACCACTGTCCTGTGAATAAAGTTGGTTTTAGGACACTGTAGGTGCCGTTCAAACTACCAACTCCAAAATTTAGAAAAATAAACCATGGGAAACTTAAATAGTAAGCGAAAGTCCCTACCCCGACATGAACTAAAATGCAAGGATTGGAAATTAATGGCATGGGTCGACCCAGAAAATGTAAAATATCTTGACAAATGGATAACCAAAGAATAAGGGGAGTGAAGAAAAATCCAAAGAGAGCTTGTTGTTGCATAGGCAGGAAGATGATGAAACGACATCAGCGCGGCCTCGCTTGAGGGCCGTAGCTGAGGGTGTGATAAATGAAGATGAAAAGGATGATCAAATTACAAAGAAAGGCTTTGTGGGATGCCAAAGCGAACCATCCTTTCCGACTTTGTACCCCAAATTGTCAAGCGCAGGTGATCCTCCAAAATATAGTGATTCTGCTCATGCCATGGTGACGCGGAGCCGCGTGAAGTCAGAAGCTCCCTCTCCCTCAGCCCCCGCGGCGAGCTGCGGCCCAGGCTACATGGGAGCGGAAGTAGCTGACGCTTACCCAATAATTCAAGTAGCAAATCCTCATGATGACGGGGGCCCCACAATTTTAGTATACAGAACATGGACACAAGCTGATGTAAAATCAGCTACAGAAGGAATAGCATTGCCTTCTGAAGACGTTGAACAATACTGCACCGACATAATACAACTCATTGCTTCCTATAACTTGAGAGGTGATGAAGTGCAGCAGGTTTTTATGGCAACCTTGACCAAAGATTGGGCCAGTGTCAAGGGCGGGTGGAATCCTTTTGATGACCAAGGCCGTCCATTACAATATAATGGGGTGCCATTGAAAACTCAAATTGACCAACTATTGGGTAGGATCAAAATAAAATTTCAACGTAGAGCAAATTATACAGATATTGGCCGAACCAAACAAAAAGAGGATGAGTTGTTTGAAGATTATAGACACAGATTGAAGAAGGTGTTCAAAGCCAATAGTGGTTTGGAGCCTGGTACTGATGTCTATAACCAACAACTCAAAAATGCTCTACATGCAAATTCACGACCAGCAATCCAAAGCTGGGTTGCTAAACACATGATTACTTTCCCTACCTCTACATTGCCACAATTTATTGATCATGCTATACACGCTGAAAAGGTTGTCAATTTAAAAAAGGGAAAAGAAAAAGGGAAAGTGGCCGCCATCTTTTTTGCAAATGATGATTCATCTGAGGTGTTTTATCAAAACAGAACCTTCGAACCACGCCAGAGAGGGCGCGGTCGTGAGAATTTCCGTGGCAGAGGCAGAGGGGGGTATAATCGTGGTGCGCTCGATTATGACCTAAACGCCCAGCCCGCCCAGGGTCAGTCAAAGCGATATGACTCTCGACCTCCTCTTTGTTGGTCATGTGGCAAAGAGGGCCATATAGCAAAATACTGTCCAAATCCCCATAAGGGTCAAGCTGATCCTCCCTTATGACTAACCGATGGTCAACAGAAAATTGAAAAGACTGTCCTGGCGACAGCTCCACCTGCTGATGTAGATTTGAACATTCAGGACTTGTTGATGAACAAACCTTTGATAACTTTGATGGTAAATGGGACTCCCATAACGTTTTTGTGTGACTCAGGCGCGTGTGTGACCACATGTCGCGACATACCTGCTGATGTGCGAGAAGGAGGAAAGACTTTCTGGGTGAGAGCGGCAAATGGTGTGACAACCCCAGTACCCCAGTCTCGTCCAGTCTGGATACGGGACCCAGAAGGGGGAAGTTGTTGCATTCCCATTTTGCTGATGCCCAATTGCCCTGTTAATTTGCTAGGAAGAGATGCTCTCACTGCACTTAGTCTTTCCCTTGTGCCCATTAATGACAAAATCGTTGTCAAAAGGCGACATCAATTACAGATTTTTGGCCAGTTTCATTGCTATTATTTCTATTCATTGGATTTGACTGACGCAGAAGTTGTGCAGTTTGGAACCCCTCTTTTAGCCCAGGCAGGCACCCTGTTGCGCTGCCCTGAACAGGCGATGGACCCAACCAACCTGCACGTAACCATGTGGCATAAAAACACGCCTGGTCCTGATCACAACTACGAGAACATGCTTGAGGCTGATACGCCTGCCTCCTTGAAGACATCTTTCCTCCTGCATGATGGTGAAAGCCGTGCCTGTGTTGTCATAGGGCCGGCTCCCTCTGAGGTGCAGAAATTGCTCATGTCTCCCACTCCGCTCCACATCTCATTGTTTCGGCCTTTTACGGCCACATGGCAGAGTTTGGGATTTATGGCCAGAGATGCACTGGCGGCTTCTGATTGGACTCAAGTTGGGCCTGACTCCTTTTGTAGTCCTTCTTCTAAGTTTTTTAAACAAAACATGAACCAGGTCCTGTCATTTGTTAGTGGAGTTCACGTTGACTCCTGTTCTGAGAAAGCATCCTCATTTTGACATTTTGTGCTGTCATCAGATGACGAGCAAAAAGGTGTTCTTAGTGCTTCTATGTGTTCTTATATGTTGTGCGTCATCCTTTTGTGTGTGTGTGCGTGTGCGCGCAGAGGATCCTCATGAATGGGTGTGCGTATGAGTGCGTGTGAGATGTGTGTTCTATGGACGAAATCAGTAATGGAGACTGTTCTGGAGGCTGTTGAGCAATAATAGGGAAATTGAGGAGTGGATGATGGTGTTTAAGTTGGTTGGAGAAACTGAGATGAGCGAGGTGTGTGCAATAGAGAAAATAAGGCGTGTGTGGCAGAGAGTTACGAGAACGGTGGCTTGATAGGATGGGAATAAGAGACAGCAAATGTTGTGTAGAAGACTGAAAGATGTTGAAGGTGAACATGATGGGGGAGGGCAACAGCAGAGTTGGCCTGCCCTTTGAGAAGGTGAAACTGATAAGCGTGCCTGCGCTCGCGCGTTGTCGCGAGGCGGGGCTGTCCGCGTGGGCCTTTGCTATGCTCGTGTGGGCGGTGGGCCGGCATCATGGTTGTTGCAGGAAATGGCCAGCCTGTGACCAATCAACATTGATGCTGCGCCCCCACCCCTCGCACGAGGGGTGCTGTGGCTGCAGGCGAAGCAGGGACAGTGTGATTTTCTCAGAGAGTGATGCTTAAGGAAGATGTGACAATATTTGCATGAAGGATAAAAGGCACTGATGAGAAAACAAAAGTATAACCAAAACGTCAAAATAGAGGATGACGTTTGCGCAGCGTTGTTTGTTTGTATTGTTTGTGAGCTGTGTCTCTGCTGTAAGTTTTTGTGTTGTCTGTGTGCTGTCAGTGTTATGTGTTAAAATTGGCTAATGTAGGTGCACAAAAGAATTTGCTAGATTGTAGTCTATATGATTTGCACCGCAAAACAAAAGCAATTTTGTGAAAATAAGAAGAAAAGAAAGGCAAGCAATTTTTTGTGGGCAGAAACTGGTCCACACTGCATTAATGCCTAGCCCTGATGAAACAAAATTTGAAAGATGGAAAGAACTTGCTTTCTGGAATTGGATGAAGCAAAATTATTAAATAACATTTCAAAGCTAAATTTAGAAGAAATAGTCGATTGGTTGTGTAAAGACTACACAAGTTTTTACATTTGAGAATAAGAGAGTGATTGAGTTAGTTAAAGTTAAGAAGCAACAACAATTGACTGTTATATTAATTTGCTGGCGGTTATTTTGTTGTTTTTTATCTTTATCTTGATTGGTTTGACACCTGGAGGGAGGAAAGATTAGGATGTGGAACACGGGTTGAGACAACCAGTTACACGCAAAACATGTGTGCACTGGGACACTGAGAAGCATTTTGAAAGGTGTGTCAAAATTAAATGAAGATGATAGTAATACAACGCTTTACTACATATGGATTCTCTAAATCGTACAATTGAGTAAAATAAAACATACTTTTTGACTTTTGTTCAAATTACTAAGATTCTTGTGATAAACGATGAGAAACTGATTGAAAAGAAACTACAAGAAACTACAACTAAGCTAGTTGTGGAAGCAGTCCAATTGCCACGACATATAGCTATGTGCACTGTGCAGGGCTTACACGAGACTGATAAGGTGCCAAGACGTAACAAGCTTGCAGACAGAACTGCATAGCTGTAGTGCAAAAGACGCTTCAAATTTTATACACAGAAGAAGCAGATTAAATTACTGAAACATTTTTAAAGATGTGCAGCGACAAAATCCATCGACTGAAATTCAATTATGGACGAAAAGAGGAGCAAGAGTGGAGAATGGTATCTATAAATGACCAGAAGACTGACCTATCCTCCAAAAAACCTATACAAGCGGGCAGCAATATTGAGCCATGGTTGTGTGTCGCATGGCTCAAGAGGAGGGATAATGGGGCAGTTCAGTCAGCTTTATACAACATATGAATTTGATTCATATTCAAAACGTTTATGAAAAAAAATAAAAAAAATTGTTTCAGCCTTTAGTCTATATGTAGACGCTCCAATTTCTGCAGCTTCCGGCGCCGTCAAATGACGACAAGCATTTGTGCCGATTGTATCCGGTTATAACCAACCTTTGACCTGTCGAACCCGGAACCGCTGCCATTTTCCCGGTTTATGAGTCACACATGCTAAGTGAGCGAAGCCAGACGATCGCGATTCACGATGGAAGATGCAAAAAGGTGAGCTCCGGGAAATTATGATAGACTAGAGATAGCAGGGTGAAACTTTTAGGGAACAATTATCATATAATGGTTATTGACATATGTGATTGCAGTGATGAACGTATTTCCTCTATGTATTGTTTTATGCGAAACATCTATACATAGACTTTCCGCGTCTATGGGTACAAAGTCGGCGATGGAGGTCTTCGATGCAATCGAAGATGAGGACGCAGTTGTGGATAAAATCTTTATTGCTCCACCCGTGGTCAGTTTCGAGTCTGACGAAGACACGGGCGAGGAAGACTGCGACACTGAGGAAGAAGAGGAGCCCCAACAGGCCTCCTCCTCAAAGAAACGCTCGCAGAAAGATGCGTTGGACTACAATTGGACCAACAGTAAAACGCGCCTGACAAAATTCCCGGACGCCAGGCCTCTCGCCGTCCCCACAATTTTGGTTGGAAAGAGCGCAGTTCAGAAGCTGGAGTTCTTCCTTTCTGATTTATATCCTCACCTTCTTCGAGAGACCATCAAGTATGCGGCGGTGACTGACTCCAACTTCCAGCTCACCATCGGAGAATTGAAGCGCGTGGTGGGGATCTTGCTGCTGTCGGGTTACCACCAGCTCCCCAGTCGCCGACACTACTGGAACACAGATGAAGATCTCCATTGCGCCCTCGTCGCTGGGGCCATGTCACGCAACAGGTTCGAGGAGATCATCCGCTACATTCACTGTGCCGACAACACGCGCCAGAACAGCAGCGACCGGATGACAAAGCTGCGTCCCATGATGGACATCCTCAACGCTCGGTTCGGGGAGGCGTATCCAATGGACTGCAATCTTGATCTGGACGAGGCAATGATTGAATACTTTGGAAGACATGGATGCAAGCAAGCAATCCGAAACAAGCCGGTGCGGTTCGGCTACAAGGCCTGGTGCCTGAACAGTGGGACCAACGGCTTCCTGCTCCACTTCGACATCTACCAGGGGGCGAGTGTAGATGCCTCTGAAGTGGAACGCAAGTTCGGCAAGGGCGGTGGCACGCTCCTTCGACTTCTGGACAACCTCCCCGATGCTGTGCGTGCACTTCCGCTGCGCATCTACATAGACAACTATTTCACCGGCCTCCCGCTAGTTGCAGAGCTGCGCAGGCGGGGCTACGCTTGCACGGGGACGATCCGAGAAAACCGCATCCCGCGCTCTTGCCCGATCACAGATCAGAAGGCTATGAAGAGGAAGCCGCGTGGTGCCGTGTCTGTCGTGTACGACACGGCAAACAAGATTGCGCTCACTCGGTGGAAGGATAACGCCGTGGTCACCATCGCCTCCACCCTCGCCGCTGAGCATCCTCTGCAGAAGGTGTCACGCTGGTCAAGGCAGGAGAAGAAGAAGGTGGACGTGGACCAGCCATTTGTTGTCCAGCTGTACAACCGCAGCATGGGCGGCACGGACCGCGCCGACCAGAGCATCAAGCTCTACCGCATCAACATGCGCCGGAAGAAGTGGTGGTGGCCGATATTCACTTGGATGCTGGACGCGGCCGTCTTCAACGCATGGGTGCTGCACCGGCTGGATGAGCACGGCGGGATGTCTCTGCTGGAGTTCCGACGCGAGGTGGCCCGAACTCTGGTTGCAGCACCAGGCGCCACTCGAGCTCGGAGATCGGGCAGACCGCGCGTGTGCGCAGTTGCCGATGACTCCCGCTTCGACACCGTGGAGCACTGGCTGGAAGTGGCGGCGCAAGGCCGAAAGTGCGCACTGCCGACTTGCAAGTCGCGTCCGTCCAGTGCGTGCTCCAAGTGCCGCGTGGCACTGTGCACTGTGAAGTGTTTCCGTGCTTACCACCAGCCGGAATAAAATGTGTGAGAAGCACTGGTCGCGTGATCCGTTTTCTGACCGGAAGTGGCGGCGCAAGGCCGAAAGTGCGCACTGCCGACTTGCAAGTCGCGTCCGTCCAGTGCGTGCTCCAAGTGCCGCGTGGCACTGTGCACTGTGAAGTGTTTCCGTGCTTACCACCAGCCGGAATAAAATGTGTGAGAAGCACTGGTCGCGTGATCCGTTTTCTGACCGGAAGTGGCGGCGCAAGGCTGACCATCATCACTGCTGAGTTACAGTTTATATCTGCGTTTATGGTACCGCAAGTTTGAAAGTTTGTTGTTGAAAGTTTGTCTCAAATAAATACGGCTATGAAAGCCACATGTGTTCATAGAAACTTTGGCATTTTCTTACGGCTGGTCCCCATACCCTGGGGATGACGGCCGCCGTTGCACATGCACGCCCATTGAAAATTGTGGAAATGGTCCCTTTCATGTTGCAGACAGCTGTTACGTGTAAAACACAACTAACTCTGAACATTCAAATAAATTACATGACGCTACACTCTCAAATCGTCAGAATGCTTCGATTTTTGTGCACGTATCAGCACATAGTCTATATATAGATGCCGCATATTTCATATACGCAACGTCATAACCAAAAAAGCGCGGCATATTCGTACTTAGGGACACCTAAGGACCCAAAAAATATGCACCTTTTTAGAAATATTAATTTGGGCAGAAAAGGGATGTGCTTAACACAATCCACAGGGTTATAATGCCTGGTCATAATAGATGCATTCTAAAAATTGATTGAATTGGCTTCAAAATAAACACTGAATGCCTTAACAGTGGCAAAAACGTTATGTAAAGAAATAATAGTTTGTCAACAACTGCTGTAAATGTTAAAGAATGGAATCAATATCTCGAAAATGAATGTGGATAGTTTGTTTACTGATTGTGAAATGTGCGACAGAGTGTTCTGTATAATATCCGTTAAATGGAAGAAAAAGAAAAGAAACCATTGCTTTTAGAGACTGTAGTCAACCAAAATTATATATGTACCGACATGCCAAGATCTGGGAAAAAGCTGGAAAAAACAAAAACATAATGTCTTTAAATTTGAGAGGCGACGATGATCTGACTGAAATTGATGCAATTAGAGTCCCCAGAGGAGTTCCTGATTAATAAGACTTAATTGACCAAATTGTCATGTATGTCTATCGTGTTATGTGTCTCGTCACCGTGGGATAGAGAAAAACGTAATTTCGGTCTCTTTGTGTGTTGTGACATGTGGAGAGATTGACAATAAAGCTGACTTTGACTTTGACTTTGAAGCGGGATTGGAGTCCTCCATTTGCTGCTGGTGGACGATGAACAAGAACGTTGACAGGATAAATTACATCCATTGCAACATGCAGAAATTGGGCAAACGGACACAAGCGGGACTTGAGGCAGTGCACGAACAGCTAGCCACGCCTTCTCTAATGTCAATCCAGAACCGCAATGCTCTTCTTATGTTGTTGTCTGGGAAAGGAAGGGTCTGCGCAATGTTCAGGGAACAATGCTGCACCTTCATCCAGAATGACACCGCCCCTGATGGGAGCCTGACGAAGGTGATTGATGAAAGAGCACAACAAGTGGATGGCTGCTTTTGGGAAGTATAAGCCCTTGTGTCCTCAATTACTGCTATACTCACCTTGTGTGGATGTTGTTGTATTCCATGTCTCCGTGCTCTGTTTAATCGTCTTATCACTACAGCAATCTCGCCCATGGACGACAAGATGGCCCGGGTATGGCTAATGTCTGAACACCAGCATGTTGATGATAATGATGATGATGATTCAGTTTTTGCACTTGAGTTTACAGACTTCTTCCCAGATCTGTGTGTTTCCGAATGATAATATCGCAACATTTATCCTTTTTCGGTGTAAACTTATTTGTGCCATACTTGTGATCCGACAACTGAAGATCAAGAGAAGTGGTTGTTTTTGGTAATGTAAAGATTGAGCAAATATGTGATAAACAGGGGGGAAATGATGGAATAATTTAAGTGAAGCCTTGGCCTGCCAGACCTGTAGGCCTTGTCTTTACGAGTTTATGGCTTTCCTTTTATCTAAGTTCTTTCTCTTTAGTGACAGGGAAGTCTTTTGATCCCTGTCAGCCATATGTGTCCTTCCTGTCCTTATGTTATCTGTGTGTTTTTGTTCCTGTAAGAGGCCTTCACTAACAATGAGCAGAGCTTATTTGCATAGGCGAAATGTTCTTATTTGGTTGAAAGAAACTCCATTCCTTTTGGTTAACTGTAGGTTTGGTTCATAGATTGTTGTTGATCAGAACTGTTTTTCTTTATTAAGTGTTAAACACAGTTTGAAGTGGTTGCGTACAAGTTATCCCATATTTACTCAAGTCTTGTTCAAGTGTTTAGGACAAGTCACTCATTGTTATTGAGTGTTAATTTACTAAGTAGATAAAGTCTAGCCAAGGTTTAGTTGCATTGTTCCACAGGAAAAGCGGCAATTCAAGTTATCTGATCACACTCGAGGACGACTCGGCCAACAACTGGAGAAGAACAGATGGACAAACTCTGCGGGGGTCACGGGCCGACAATGAAGTGCTAATTCACACCACACTACATTCCTTAGCTAATCAACGTTGCTACAGACACAATCTTCCCTCCCTTTAGTGTAGCAACGCCTCTGTAACCAGGGCAACCAAAACATTAAATAGAGGAGCACGTGGAGGGAGAACTCAGAATTGATGGAGATTGTAACCGAGTTTCCTCTCTCTATCGTTCTCCTCGCGAGAAAAGACTTAATATTCTGTCTCACTTGTGGTTTGTTTGCTGTTGCTCTTCTCTTAATAGTTATTCAGTCATTGAAATAAACCTGACAGATTTAATGATGTGGAGTGACACAAATGGTTTGATAATAATATTGCTTATATGATAGTTGTTTGATATATAAATTATGTATGGTTATATGGGTTTGTGGAATATTTTGAAGTGCAACCGCCGTCAGCGCCGCACACCCGGCCTGCATTGTTGACATAAAGGACGATCGATGGATTTAATGATTTGGAGTGACACAGATGGTTTGATAATATTATTGCTTATATAATAGTTATTTGACATATAATTTATATATCGTTATAAGATAAGATAAGATAATCCTTTATTATTCCCTCAATGGGGAAACTTCTGTGTTAGCAGCAGTGCACTTAACATATACACACTCACATACACACGCATGCGGGGAAGGGGGTAAAGGATTTAAAAAAGTAAAATGTATATATAATTAAAAAATATAGACAGTATATACACAATATACAATATACAGTGGTGATAAAAAAATATATGTATATTATATAAAAAATAGTGCAGAGGAAGGAAGAAAGAAAAAAAAAACAGTGCAAAAAAGGCAGGTAAAAAGAATGTGAGGTAGGCAGATATTGCACATATGATTGCACATATAGTTATTGCACATTATTTGTGTGTTATTATTGTCCGTTAGCTACAGTGCCTGGTTGTACAGCCTGATGGCAGCAGGGAGGAAGGACCTGCGATGCCTCTCGGTGGTGCATCGTGGGTGACGAAGCCGGTCACTGATGGAGCTCTCCAGGGCTCTGACAGTCTCATGAAGGGCCTTATATATGAATCGCTCCGGAGTATAAGTCGCATTTTGGGGGGCAATTTATTTGACAAAATCCAACACCAAGAACAGTCATGAACGAGCAACAACAGGCTAAACGATAGGTATGCTAACGTTACAAACACAAACGAAGAGCTGAGAACGGCCCTGACGTAAAATGACGTAAAGTTATTCAAAAAACTATTACATAAATAACGCGTTAATAAAACCCATCTGTGTCACTCCAATTCATTAAATCCATTGATCGTCCTTTGTCAACAATGTGTGTGCGCCGTCGACGGCGAGCCCCATCCACCGTCCCTGGACAGCCACCCGGCCGAGCGCCGGCCCCAGACTTCCATCCACGGAGGTGAAACAGAGCTCCCGTGCGTAAAAGCCATAATAGTTTTTCAAACCTTCTGTGTCACTCCAAATTCTTAAATCCTTCAAACTCTTCGTCCGCTGTGTCACTTAGAAACAAAGCCGCTAATAATGCCGGTAGTACGTGGGGTCCTTTGTCATCCCGTGATCAATCTTTGTCCTTTATGTAAAGAACCGCCGCGTCACGTCACGCCGCGTCGCGCTGCTGACGTCACTTGAAATTCAAATTTCAGTAATCCCTTGCTACATCGCGGTTCGTTTATTGCGGTTTCGCGTTTTCTATTGAGGAGGAAAATTTCTGAAAAAAAACACATACAAGTCGCTCCATATTATAAGTCGCCCCACCCAAACTATGAAAAAAAACGCGACTTATAGTCCGAAAATTACGGTATACACTACAGCGCATCAAAGCAGTCTCTCCCAAGATGGCCAACCAGTGTTGGCACTTTTCTAAAATAGTTACTGAAATAAATAGAGATTCCCAAAATATTCTAATTTACTGGAATACGTATGTTTGATGAACTAGTACTTCTTTACTTTAGAGAAAAAATATTATATTGCGTTTTATGTACCTACCAGATGTTTTATTGGTAATGTCTGGACATTGTAGAGTCACAGTCAGGTAGGAGCCACAAAGTATATCATCATTCAGATCAGACATCAGGAGCACTGGTGGTTCTGGGTCAGAATCCCAGGGTCCTTCTTCTTCTTGGCCCATGTCCTCATCCTCTGGGTAAAATTCCTGTTTCTCACTGTCCTCATCTTCCTCATTATCAATTCTGGATCGCTTACACCTATGAGGACGCTGATCTTGGTCTCCCTGCCCACTGTCATCCCCTTCCTCTTCATCGCCATCAGATTCCTCACTAGAACCACCTCTTTGCTGCATCCTTGAACCACCCCTAAATCTCATCCCTTTCCTCCTCCCAGCCTTGATCTTGAGGATGGAAAAAGTACTAGAATTCACAAGGGCATCCCTGCTTCCTCTGTGGGTCGATCCTCCTTTGAACAGTCCTCTCCTATTGGTACGTAATCCCCTCCCGGAGGAGTGGCATCCTTCTGGGTGTATCCTTAACTTTTTTCTTGGTGTAGCTGCAGACACAAATGGAAGAGTTTTTTTTTTTTTAAAAAGTAAAAGTTTGGAAAAGTAAAGATAATATAACACCATTTAAGAAAGCCTTTGGTTTGCAAAAAAGGTGAGAAATACCCTTATTTCACAGACTGCATAAACTTTAGTGGAATTACAAACACAGCTGGAAATACACAAGCAGAAGTAAACCTACATGACATAGCTCAAAGACAGTAAAAAAGCACTCTTTTGGAGTGAGGAGGAAATCTTACAGCTTTATTCCTGTGGTGAGTGACATGTCAGTTTTATTTATGGTAGAACGTAACAAAGGGAAATTATGTCTATTGATTAATTGAATATTTTTATTTCGGGCAGAAAAGAAAAAAACAACTAAATATGAATATGATTGTAATAGTATTTCAGATCAAAAAGGAGTAGGAAGAAGACATGCTTATGTATTCCCACACCCCATTCAACAAAACTGTAGTAGAGTAGCAGTGAGGTTCTTGATTTCTTGTAACAATTAATTTGTAACATATTTGCATCAGTCCAATACGGTAATACAAAAAGTACCGTAACTTTCGGACTATAAGCCGCAACCTTTTCCCAAAATGTTTAACCCTGCGGCTTATATAGGATTTCTTCTGTGATTTTTGGGATGACTTGATCACTTTTATACACTCGTAAAAAGGCTGTGGACCGCTGTTGTGCGGCACTGCTTTGGTGGGTGGAGGGATATGTGACACAGTCACTGGGAAGAAAAGTGGTGCGTTGATCGCATGTCCATTCGCCAGGCAATTAGTGCTGTATAATTCACACAAAGAAGAGACAGAACGAGATCAAGACGGACAATACTGAAAGGAAGCTTTTATACACAAACCGTCATTATGGGGGACAAAAGAAATGCATATGATGCCGCTTTTAAGCTAAAGGCAGTCGATGTTGATGACGTTGTGTTGCGTCACCCTTTTCTTTATTTCGTGGTCCCGTCTACTCTGGAGCTATAGGTGTCGCTCGCTAGTTTAATGTAATTTAGCGCTTCGTGCATGAACAAAATTAGCATGAACAGACCCTCATCATGGAAAATGCTAGAAGAAATGCATAAAACCGACGACGAAAGAGATACTGAGAAAGTGTGTGGCAGAGGATAACTAATGCTATTATTCCAATCGGAAGACTTCGATGGTTTCAATGCACAGGAGGAAGATGAAGATGATGAAGCTCTTTTTTTTACTTTTACTTGTATGCTTTATTAAACAGCCCTGTTAGTGCTGTGCTACCGTGTTGCTGCTGTGTTACCGCCGCGTCTCAGTGACTTTTACCGGTATGTTTTATTTAATCCAGGGCTGTGGACTCAGACCCGGACTCGGTCGGACTCTGTCATTTTTGCCGGACTCGGACTCGGTGCTGATTTTGAGTCCGACAATAAAAAAAATACGTTCCATTTTATTTTCATCATGCTGCTGAGAATGCGCGTAGGAATACTGTCCACAGCCCTGCTTGCTTGTTATGAAGACAAATTTAGTTGTTGCGTGCGAGCCCGCGCCTGCCAGCCTGCGTGCGTGCACGTACAAGACCCACAATGCCCCGGGCGCAGCCAAGCTGGAAGAACCAGCCGCGGTTCTCCCCTGCCGCGGGAGCGCGCACGCCTTATTTGGAAAGCGAAAAACCCATGTCGTACGGCGTCAGCACTATGTTGTTTTCAATAAAAACATGAAGAACTCACGTTTGCCTCAGTCAATTTTAATTTTTATAAAGGATTATTCTTATTTGATGTCTTTAAATTCATCCGCGTTCTGCCATTGAAGCGGGGAGCATCCAAAGACCAGTCGTATAGACGGAAACGTTTTGTGATCAAATCTTTCATAACGAGAATGATTTGAGTGAATTGTTTTGAATGAATAATTGAGAAGAAATTTCAGTTCTTAAGGCTCCTTTTGTCCCAAGCAAAGTGACAGATGGTGGTGGGGGGGGGGGCTAAAAATTGTAAAATCAATTCACTCAAATCATTCTCGTTATGAAAGATTTGATCACAAAACGTGTGTGGCTTTTTCTTAAATGAACACGTTTGACATTGCTATAGTGTCAGCTTTTAATTATATTGCGCTGTCATGTTAAAGCAAATTAATAAATGCAACAATATTAATTTGGTTTGAAAATACCTGAGTAATAAAATAAAATGGATGGATGGATGAATGATGATCACAATTAAGTATAAAGTCTCCTTTGAAATATGTACTCCTTGTAGCCTGTACCCAAAAAGAGGAGTTTCTTTACATTGAGGTTTATGCAAAGAGCTCACGTAATTATATTGTTGCGTTTTGGTGAAGTGAATGAGTGTTCCGTCTGTACGACTGGTCTTTGAATGCACCCTGCTTCAATGGCAGAACGCGGATGAATTTAAAGACATCAAATGAGAATAATCCTTTATAAAAATTAGAATTGACTGACGCAAACGTGAGTTCTTCATGTTTTTATTGAAAACAACATAGTGCTGACGCCGTACGACATCGGTTTTTCGCTTTCCAAATAAGGCGTGCGCGCTACCGCGGCAGGGGGAACAAGATCTCACGGGGGAACCAAATCAAGCACAACACCGGGAGCAGCGAGAGAACAATGTTTTGCCTCTAGATTTGGGGGGGAAACGGAGCGTAAATTACGATCAATGCGGCCACGTTGAGTTGCACTTAGGCTAATGTTTACATTATGTACCAATGTCAAGGACGATTATGTCACCCAGCTTATATCATTGATGTTTCGATAGTTGTGGGGTCGTCACTAATTATTTGTGTTTAGATAAATGTCTGAGCTATAATGGTGTAATTAATGATTAAAACTTGAAAGTATCTGTTTATTGTATTTGTTTATATGTGTAATAAAGACAAAGCCATCACAAAACTGTTGTAATTATTTAGATTTTCTTTAAGTCAATAAATAACCCCGCTCCTTCTATGCTGTTTGCAATCTACAGTATAGCATCAATAATGGCCATTGAGGTTGACCTCGCTGCTCGAAGGTTGACTGATTCTCATTGTGTGAAGGCGATGCCCTTCACACATATGCTATTCTACACCATTCACGTTATTATTATTGTGTGAAGGCGATGGCCTTCACACGTTATTCTACACCATTCACTTTATTATTATTATTGTGTGAAGGCGATGGCCTTCAATCATGTTATTCTACACCATTCACTTTATTATTATTATTAGTGTGAAGGTGAAGACCTTCACACTATTGGTATTCCTGTCCTTTATTATTAGTGTGAAGGTGAAGACCTTCACACTATTGTTATTCCTGTCCTTTATTATTACCGTAATTTTCGGACTATAAGTCGCTCCGGAGTATAAGTCGCACCAGCCATAAAATGCCCAAAAAAGTGAAAAAAAACATATATGAATCGCTCCGGAGTATAAGTCGCATTTTGGGGGGCAATTTATTTGACAAAATCCAACACCAAGAACAGATATGAACGAGCAACAACAGGCTAAACGATACGATATGCTAACGTGGCAAACACAAACGAGGAGCTGAGAACAGGACTGACGTAACATTCAGTTATTTAAAAAAAACTATTACATAAATAACACGTTTATAAAACCATCTGTGTCGCCCCAATTCATTAATAAATCCATCGATCGTCCTTTGTCAACAATTCCATGTGCCGCGGCGCAGTTCAAATTATTCCACAGGCCCATACAACGATATATATAAACTATATTTTAAATAACTATCACATAAACAACAATATTATCAAACCATTTGTGTCACTCCAAATCATTAAATCCATCGATCAGATTTCTCGTCTTTTATCGATCGTCCTTTGTCAACAATGCCGTGTGCCACGCCGCAGTTCAAATTATTCCACAGGCCCATACAACGATATATAAACTACCGTTTTTTTCCATGTATAATGCGCCCCCATGTATAATACGCACCCTAAAAATGGCATGTTGATGCTGGAAAAAAGCCTGTACCCATGTATAATACGCACCCAATTTTATTTTTATTTTTTTTTAAAGTCCCAATGATCCTCACACACGCAGGGAAGCAATGGGTCCCATTTTTATAGTCTTTGGTTTGGTCTTAACTAGGCTGGATGTATTTTTTTTTGTTGCCGTTGATTTCTCTGACTGCCCGTAAAGGCACCACCGCGATCAGATGAAAAGAGAGGAAAGTGACGTACGGACATGTGAAAAAGGCGGCTCTGTATGGGAGAGACGTTGAAGAGGAATAAAAACACCCTTGGAAACCAAAACTTGCCCCTCGTCGTGACTCGGAGCCGCAACAAATGTTTCGGATTTGTGTAGGGTACATTGTGACAGCAAACGAGCAGGTGATCGAGCAAGCGTCTGATACAAGAGCATTGCGTTCGTATGGAGCGTGTTTGAAGTGAAGAGCAGAGAAGAAAGGAACAAGGCAAAGTGTTGTGAAATAAAATATTACCTGTAATACGCATTTTGTTATTTGCTGATTGAAACTGCTGATTAAACTGTGAATTGAAGCTAATGGGAAGAAAACTGATATCTCACTCTTTGTATTGCTGACGTGTCTTGCGCAAGTGGTCAACTATACTTGTGATCCAGCTCAGTGGCCGAGTGGTAGAGTGTCCGCCCTGAGACTGGAAGGTCGTGGGTTCAAACCCCGGCCGGGTCATACCAAAGACTATAAAAATGGGACCCATTGCCTCCCTGCTTGGCACTCAGCATTAAGGGTTGGAATTGGGGGGTTAGATCACCAACTGATTCCCGAGCTCGACACCGCTGCTGCTCACTGCTCCCCTCTCCCCCAGGGGATGGATTAAAATCACATGGGGGTGGGTTAAATGCAGAGGACAAATTTCACCACACCCAGATGTATGTGTGACGATCATTGGGACTTTAACTTTAAGTAAGTGATGTGTTAATGATCAAGTAAAAATTTGTGAAAAAAAACATATATAAGTCGCTCCTGAGTATAAGTCGCCCCCCCACCCAAACTGTGAAAAAAAAAAAAAACGCGACTTATAGTCAGAAAATTACGGTATTATTATTAGTGTGAAGGTCTTCTACACTATTGTTATTCCTGTCCTTTATTATTAGTGTGAAGGTGAAGACCTTCACACTATTGTTATTCCTGTCCTTTATTGTGTGAAGGCGATGGCCTTCAGACATGTTATTCTACACCAACTTCTACATTTGCCAAACCGCGGCTCGCGAGCCGCATGCGGCTCTTTGGCTGGTTTCATGCAGCTCTTTTACGTTCATATCAACATTTGATATGAATGTTGATATGACACGCTTGAGTTCAATATGGAATTTTGGTCAAACGCGCATGCGGGTGAAGTGAAATCCCGCAAAGGAGGAGGGACAAACTCATTTGAGGAGTGTCAATTTTGCTTTCAAAATGGCAAGGAAAAAATGCACAGCTAAACGAACATATGACGATGACCACAGGACAGAGCGATTGGTTTTGCTGGCTTTTTAATGAATGGCGACTGTGATTACGGGAGCCCATTAGGTCCAGAAAAGCTGAAAAGACGCTAACCCAGGGGTGGTCAACCCGGCCAAAATGGCAAGGAAAAAATGCACAGCTAAACGAATATATGACGATGAACACAGGACGTTTTTAACAGAGTTAACGTTTGTTGAACGCTATGGCAAGCCATTCTGCCTGATATGCCGGACGTCATTAGCGCATTTAAAAGCTTCAAATGGTCAGCGCCACTTCAGCTCACTTCATGCCAATATCGATAAGGACTTTGGAAAAGGGACTGAATTTCGCAAGCACAAGTTTGGACACTTTGAAAAGTCAGGCAGAAAAGTAGGTACAGTTTTTCAAAAAAATTACGAAGCACTCAGAGACTGTCACACTTGCAATGTTTCAACTGGCTTAGAACATTGCACGGGGTAATAAGCCATACAATGAAGTGGAGTTCGTTAAAAATGCCTCAGTGACGTTATTGAAATCTTGTCTCCTGAAAACGACAAACTAAAACGAATGGTCTGTCCCGCCACACATAGTAAGTTTTTGGAATTTGTTGAACTGAGAGTTTGTCTGTGTGAGACAATGCACACAATGTTCATCGTTGAAAATGTGGTCTTTGGTCTGTGGTTTTAGTACTGTGGGATTCAATTTGTCATTATCATGTTGGTGCGTGACATAATGTCACACAATAAATTTGGCTGAGCAGAGGGGTGTGTGTGTGTGTGTGTGCGTGTTTGTGGTTTGTGTGTGTGTGGGGGGGTGTTCATGTGTGCTCATGTGTATGATGTGGCTCTTTGCGATGACACAGTAAAAAATGTGGCTCTTAGTCTCTGACTAAGTTTGCTCACCCCTGGTGTAGAACAAGGGTGGGCAAACTTTTTGACTCGCGGGCCGAACTGGGTTCTAAATTTGGACCGGAGGGCCGAACCAGGAGCAGATGGACGTGGTGTTTGTGTGAAGTAATGTAAGCGACCTGGAAAGGTCATAGCATAAAAGGTTCTGGCCTTTAGTAGGTAGTAAAGCGTGGACATTCCAAACAAGTTTTTTGAAGACAAATGCATTTACAGCATTAAAAAAAAAAAAAAAAATCACTAAAAACCTGCTATCAGTGATTCTCATAAAATACGACACTGTTATTATGAATAACAGTCTCCATCACTTCAGTGCCTGCAGGTCAGATTAATGAAAGATGTTTATTTTATGAGATCACATCAAACGGCAAACATTCGACCAAATATATCATGATCTTGAAGAATCGGTGAAAGCATACATCCAAATAAAGTAATCAAAACGGCAACACAGTGAGGGGTATCTGAAAATCAGAGCAGAGTTTTAACTCACAAACACCTGGTAACAGAGGCGAGGAAACGGGAAACACTTCCTTAAAGTAAGCGTTAAGAATTTTACAGATTAAGATTAGTCGCAAACAGGTGGTGCATAAATGTCCTTGAGCATCCTGCATTGTTTGACAATGAGAATGGTCGCTAGTTTCAATCCCTGCTATGTGTACAAATCATATTCAAAATCCATTTTTTTACAACAAACTTGAGAGCCTCCCCTTCATTTTCAGTGGGAACAGTGTTGTTGGTCTCCGTCATAGTCTGGAGTAAAATTTGTTGTGGCAATTCTTAGGAGAGATCCGAGGTGTTGGTCCGTTTACCTCGATCTGTGACGTGTTGATGTTGATGTGGTTGAACGTCACGTCGCGTATGTCGAGCCAAATTGGCCACTCTTTTGCTTTTCCTTGGGCGACTCATTTTAATAGAAGGATTCCAGGGCAAGGTTTGTGGGTGGCTTTAGCGTAAAACTGTATCTGAAAGCTCAGCGCGCGAATTACAAGAATGCTGTCGTCACAGCCCACGCTCTAATTTCGGGACTGATAAAAATAGTGCGCGAGTGCGCCATGTCCGTACTACTGAGTACGTACACGCACTTGTGAGTGTGCACCGAGCTTTCTGACACGGCTTCCGGTAGTAAATGCGCAGGCGAGCGGTTCCCCATCTACTGAGGAAACGCAGTCATTGCAGGCAAAATGACCAAAACCAATGTTTAACTAGAATTGCAATTTCGGAAGAAATTGCGTGTGAAGGCGAAGGCAGATGTTAATTTACAAACGTTAAGCGTTAAAAATGATGAGCGGGAAGAATAGAAAGGGAAAATAAATTATTGTGAAATAAATGGTAAAATGTTACAAATACATGTTACAAAAAGGTACAAATGATAAGCGTTAAAAATGAAATGTTACAAATGTTACAAAAAAGGTACAAATGATAAGGGGGAAGAATAAAGAGTAAAATAATTTATGACGCCCAAAGTGGGAATCGAACCCACTACAGGAAACTGGCGCAGGTTGACATTGCCATTGTGTTTCCAACTGAGCTAATCAGGTTCCTACCTCAGTGATGGTTGAAATTGGTTAATGTAATGAATGTGTTTGTTAAATGCGAATGCGTAATCAAAGTGGTGGAAATTGCTTAATGTAATGAATGTTGAATGCGAATGACAAAAGTTACAAATGATAACCGTTGAAAATGATAACCGGGAAGGATAAAGAGTAAAATAAACTAGAATTTGCAATTCCTGAAGGAATTGCGTGTGAAGGTGAAGAAGTTGAATAAATATTGAAGGAATGCTGCAGAATGATGTTGAAACGAGTTGAATCGGTTGAAAAATGTGGAAATGAGAAGGGAAAAAGCAAATGGGTGTGAATTTCAAAATAAAAGATGTGAAGTTTTTGTTAAGTTGTGGAATAGGTAATGATGAACAGTTGAAAGTTGGAATGGGTTGAATTGGTTGAAAAATGTAGAAATGAGAAGGGAAAAAGGAATTGGTTGTGAATTTCAAAATAAAAGTGAAGTTTTTGGTAAGTGGGAAGTTGTTGAATAGGTAGAGAAAAGATGAACAGTTGAAAGTTGGAATGGGTTGAATCGGTTGAAAAATGTAGAAATTAGAGTAGAAAAAAGGAAATTTTAGAGAATTTTGGTTGAATTTCAAAATAAAAGATGTGAAGTTTTTGGTAAGTGGGAAGTTGTGGAATAGGTAGAAAAATGATGAACAGTTGAAAGTTGGAATGGGTTGAATCGGTTGAAAAATGTAGAAATGAGAAGGGAAAAGGAAATTGGGTGTGAATTTCAAAATAAAAGATGTGAAGTTTTTGGTAAGTGGGAAGTTGTGGAATAGGTAGTAAAATGATGAACAGTTGAAAGTTGGAATGGGTTGAATCGGTTGAAAAATGTAGAAATGAGAAGGGAAAAGGAATTGGGTGTGAATTTCAAAATAAAAGATGTGAAGCTTTTGGTAAGTGGGAAGTTGTGGAATCGGTAGAAAAATAATGAACAGTTGAAAGTTGGAATGGGTTGAATCGGTTGAAAAATGTAGAAATTAGAGTAGAAAAACGAAATTTTAGAGAATTTTGGTTGAATTTCAAAATAAAAGAGGTGAAGTTTTTGGTAAGTGGGACGTTGTGGAATAGGTAGGCAAAAGATGAACAGTTGAAAGTTGGAACGAGTTGAATCGGTTGAAAAATGTAGAAGTTAGAGCTGAAAAACGAAATTTTGTGAAAATTTGTCGGAATTTTTAACGTGAAAACGTGACATTTTCGAATTTGGGAATTTTGGGAATGTCGAGAATCCTTCCGAATGTGATTAGAATGTGCTGAATGATGTGAATTTCAAATTGGAACGACGTAAATGTGAAATGTCGAATGTGCCATTGAGAATGAATGGGGAAAAATTTGTCGGAATTTGGGGAATTTTGCGGAAACGGAAAATTTTCGGAACGAGAAAAATGGAAGCGCTCATCGCGTGAATATTTGGAATACGTGAAAAGTGGAATGGAGTGAATCGGATGAATTATGCGGAAGATGAAACTGGACAAAAAAGTGTGGAGAATAAAAGAGAATAATAATAATAGAGAATGGTGTAGAATAACATATGTGTGAAGGCCTTCGCCTTCACACAATAATGACGCCCAATGTGGGAGTCGAACTGACGCGGGTTTTGATACCACTCGGGAAAGATGCTCGTGTACTGGAATCACTTGTGTTTCCCACGAGCTAATTGAGTCCCTTACAACGTTGTGGTTGAAATTGGTTAATGTAATGAATGTGTTTGTTGAATGCGAATACGTAATCAAAGTGGTGGAAATTGCTTAATGTAATGAATGTTGAATGCGAATGTTAGTTACAAATGATAAGCGTTGAAAATGATAAGCGGGAAGAATAAAGAGTAAAATAATTAATGACGCCCAATGTGGGAATCGAACCCACTACAGGAAACTGGCTCGGGTTGACATTGCCATTAAGAATGAATGGGGATTTTTAAGGCACAAATTTGCTAATTACTTAAAAACGGTAAATGTTATGAACGAGAAAAAAAGGTGGCAAGCTTGCCATGAATTTTTGGAACGTGTGAAAGGTTGAACGAGGTGAATCGGTTGAAGCATGTGGGAGTAGTTGGATGTCAAAAAAGTGGGAGGAATAAGTTGTTTAATAAAAATAATAAAGTAGAATACAATAATACAATTTATTCAGGGTTGGCGGGCCGGATTAAACGGTTCCAACTTTATTCACTTTGTTCACCTTATGCTTACCATATTCACCCCTTTTACCTCCAGTTCCACTAAGCATACACATATCGACCCTTGACCCCCACTTCCAATGTGGCGGCCATCTTGGATTGACCCAGAAGTGATCCAATGAACCAAGAATGAACCGAAAGTGCCCCAAATCAAACCGGAAGAGACCCCAAATGAACCGAAAGTGACCATAAGCAAACCGGAAGTGACCCCAAATCTAACCAGAAGTGACATTTTTAAACCAGAAGTGACCCCAAATGAACCGGAAGTGACCTCAGCTAAACCGGAAGTGACCTAAATTAAACCGGAATTGCCCCAATTAGACCGGAAATGACCCGAATCAAACCGGAAGTGACCTTATTTCAACACTAAGTGCCCTAGATAGCTACATTTCCGCTAACCTTTGCATTTTTTGTCCGATTAAACCTGTTTCTACATTTTAACCCCAAAAGTGAACCTCATGAAGCCATTTGTTTTCGTTCTGTTCCAAATTTCTAAAAGATTTGGCCCAATTGCTTTTTTTTATTTTCCCATTCATTCTCTATGGGGATTCAACATTTGCTCTAACTTCTACATTTTTTAACTGATTCAACCCGTTCCAACTTTCAAGTGTTCATCTTTTGCCTACCTATTCCACAACTTCCCACTTACCAAAAATTCCAAATTTGAAATTCAACCAAATTCTCCAAAATTGGGTTTTTCTACTCCAATTTCTACATTTCTCAACTGATTCAACCCTTTCCAACTGTTCATCATTTGCCTACCTATTCCACAACTTCCCACTTACCAAACATTCCAAATCTTCAATCACGCCAAATTTTCCAAAATTTCGTTTTTCCCTGCTAATTTCTACATTATTCAACCGATTCATTCTGTTCCAACTTTCAAACGTTTATCTTTTGCCTACCTATTCCACAACTTCCCACTTACCAAAAATTCCAAATTTTCAATTTTGAAATTCATGCCAAATTTTCCAAAGTCTAGTTTTTCCCTTCTAATTTCAAAATTTTCAACTGATTCGACCTGTTCCAACATCATTCTAAAGCATTCCCCAAGTATTTATTCAGCTTCTTCACCTTCACACGCAATTTCTGGAGAAATTGCATTGTTTGGTTAATTCCTGTCTGTTTCTGCTCCTGCTGCTCCTGTCCCGTCGTGCATTTTACCCCGCTCTCGTGTGTAGGCTCACGGTAAGTACCCGCTACATGTCTCTGTTCCTGGTCTGAGTGGACCTGTTCCCTGCCCGCTGTCCGTGAATCTCTGCCCTGCCCGTGTCTTTGTTCTCCACTACCCCCCTTGCCTGCAATAAACCCAGGTCCAAGCTGCACGTCTTCATGTTTGACCATTCCCTGTGGTGTCCCCCAGGAGTCGGTTTTGATCACAAACTGTTTGATCTTTATATAAATGACCTATGTAATGTTTCAAAAAAAATGTTTAAGTATATTTTTTGCTGAGTCGTCATCTTATCATGGTGGAGGGGTTTGCGTGTCCCTATGATCCTAGGAGTTATGTTGTCTGGGGCTTCTTGCCCCTGGTAGGGTCATCCATGGCAAAAGGGTGTGAGGGGCCAGACGAAGCACGCCTCAAAAAACCCCACAAAATACAAAATATGGACTTAATTTTCAAATTTGAAATTCAATCAAATTCTCCAAAATTTGTTTTTTCTACCGATTTAACCCATTCCAACTTTATTCACCTTATGCTTACCATATTCACCCCCACTTCCACTATGCATTAACAATTCGACCCTTGACCTTGACCCCCATTTCCAGTGTGGCGGCCATTTTGGATTGACCCTGAAGTGCTCCCAATGAACCCAGAATGAACTGGAAGTGCCCCAAATCAAACCGGAAGTGACCCCAAATAGACAGGAAGTGACCTCAGGTAAACCAGAAGTGACCCCTAATCAAACCGGAAGTGACCTCACGTAAACCGAAAGTGACACAAATAAACCGGAAGTGATCTTTTTAAACCGTAAGTGACCCCCAAAAAAACTTAAGTGACCTCAGCTAAACCGGAAGTGACCCTAATCAACCCGGATGTGACCCAAATAAACCGGAAGTGACCTTATTTCAAGAAGAAGTGCCCTAAATGAAACCAAAAGTTACCTTAATACAGTGCTTCTCAATTATTTTCTGTTACGCCCCCCCCTAGCAAGAAGAAATCTATTCGCGCCCCCCCTCCCCACCGTGACTATCCTAACTTGTCTTGTAAGTCGTAAAAGGCCCCACAATTTGAGAAGCACTGCCTTAATATAACATTTGCTCGAACTAGTTTTCGTTTAGTACAATCAGAGGACATTACGTTTTACGTCGATCGGGGCGGTAAACTCATCAGACTGGATGTAACACGTAGAGGAGTACGTACCTCCACTGCCATTGGCTTCTGCCACACAGAGACATGATATACAGGCACCTGTTTGCTTACGTTTACGTTTGCTTATGTTTACGTTTGCTTACGTGGCACAATCAGAGGACTGGTAGACACGTAGAGAAATACATATTTCCGCATAGATAGAGACATGCTTACGAGGCACAATTCAAGCTTCCTGGAAAGCAGGGATCATTGCCGAAGAGAAACAAGACAATGACGAGGGATGGCGAACTTGCCCAACTGTTTAATTTGGATACAGAAGATGAGGACTTGGACGGATTTCTGTGTGAATATCGATCAACAATAATGTGAGTACAGTAGAGTACATGGTTGAACATTAGAATAAAGTACAACTGAACTCACTTTCTTGCTCCGGTGACGTTTTGTTTTTGTTTACCGTAAATCATGGCATGCATGCGCCCTATGATGCAGTGCGCCCTATGTGTGTTTTATATACAGTAATGGCACACATAACTGAGACTGCGCCTTTTGTCCCCTTACCTCACCGATTTCAAACACAAGGCCCGGGGGCCAGATACGGCCCGCCACATCATTTTATGTGGCCTGCGAAGGTAAATTGTGCATCAAATTCGTGTGTCATTACTAGAAAGGCAAATTGTCTACACTTCTAAAAATATCTTTGATATTTGACCAGTTTTTACTAGTCTAATTTGAAAACGAGTTATTTGTCAGTTTGTTTTGAAACCTTATACTGTATATAATATGAGATGCTCATACATTTATTTGGGTTGACAGTCACAAAGGCCCTCCGATAGAAACTATAACTACAATGCAATCAATCTTTCACCAACACAATCTTCTGAGGCTTGTTGAATATAACTATTTGCAGAATGCTTGCGTCATGTATCAGACTGTCCATAAACGAAACCACAAACTCTGTCAAGTCATCCCAATCTGTACTCCCAGCCACACCCACACCACCAGGAATAGAAATCTATTCATTGGGAAAAAACGGAAACTAAAATCTACAAGCTTTAGTATTGTGTGCAGAGGGCCACAGATTTGGAATGAGCTTGATGAAACACTAAAAATGTTGCAATCCAAATCCATCTTCAAGGCAAATCTAAAATGTATGTCTTGGATATTGCGTGAATAACCTCAAACTCAAACTCAATGCGGCCCGCGAAAAAAATGAGTTTGACACCCCTGCCCTACCTAAATGTGATTGTCAACCTGTTACAGCTAGTAAACCAGACAAGACTTGTTCACTTGGTGAAGGCACAAACCTTCATCCTCGTCATCATCGCTGGAGTCATCGCCATCATGACAGTGTCTCTGCTGTCGTAATATCTTTGCCATGCGGGCATCCAGCAGAGAAGAACATTTGCGCTGCTAGGAATACATGAAAAAAGGTAAAATAAATTAGAAAAATTACATTATGTCTAAAATTAGAAAGGTAAAGCACACTTAAGATGTGACTATTATTATTCACACACACACACACACATATACATATATACATATATATATATATATATATATATATATATATATATATATATATATATATATATATATATATATATATATATATATATATATATAGATGCCGTGCACACGCAGCGGCCTCTCTCTGTCCCGAACGGTGTTTTGTTTTGTCCGACAGTTTTGTGTGTTCGTCTCGTCGTACTGGGTTGTGCTACAAGTGCAGCGGGCTGGTTCTGCTCGACATCGACGAAAGCGAGTTTTGTGGCGTTCTGGACTTTGAAGCAGGGACATTAAAGGCGCTCGGTCTGCTCCGTTCTGAAACGTCGCCGGACTCGCCTGCTATTCCTCCCCCAGTTGGGAAGCGTCGGAAGCGGTGTGCGAGGAGGCTGGAGAGGGCCGAGTGCGGGGGCGTCCGGGCCAGGCTGGCCGCCAACCCAGCTCGCCTGGCCGTGCCTTCCATTCTTCTGGCGAATGTTCGGTCGCTGGACATCAACATGGTTTGCTTTCGCCTGCTGAGATCTACGAACCAGACGTGTTCACTGGGACTTGGTTATCATTCCGGACTCTGCTGTGCATCTGGAGCGGCTAGCGTGCTATCGGGCGGACCGGGCCATTGTACGAGGGGGAAAGTCACGAGGAGGTGGGATGTGCATCTACATCCGTGATGGAGGGTGCTGGGACTCTGTGGTGGTATGCGAGCACTGCTCGCCACTGGCGGAGTTTGTGATCTCCAGGCTGTTAGGGTCCTGAACTCTCTCCCCCCTTCTGCGTGGCGTCCTGTACTTTTGCGCTTTGTTCTGACTGTCTGCTGTGCGCTCTTGCTCCGTTTTGCACCTCTTATTGTGTGAAGGCGAAATTTTCCGTTTTCGCAAAATTCACAAATTTCCGGCAATTTTTTCTCCATTTATTCTTAATGGCAGATTCAAGATTTCACAATTACGTTGTTCCAGTTTGAAATTCACATAATTCAACACATTCAAATCACATCGGGGACATTCCCAAACTTGCCAAATTCAAAAATTTCAAATTGCAAAATTTCACAAAGTTTAGTTTTTCCCTTACAATTTCTACATTTTTCAATCCATTCCAACTTTCAACTGTTCATCCTTTGCCTACCTATTCCACAACTTCCCACTAAGCAAAAATTTCAAATTTTCAAATTTGAAATTCAACCAAAATTCTCTAAAATTTCGTTTTTCTACTCTAAGTTCTACATTTTTCAACCGATTCAACCCATTCCAACTTTATTTACTTTGTTCACCTTATGCTTACCATATTCACCCCCTTTACCCCCAGTTCCACTAAGCATACACATATCGACCCTTGACCCCCACTTCCAGTGTGGCGGCCATCTTGGATTGACCCAGAAGTGACCCAATGAACCAAGAATGAACCAAAAGTGCCCCAAATCAAACCGGAAGTGACCCCGAATGAACCGGAAGTGACCTTAAGCAAACCGGAAGTGACCTTAGGCAAACCGGAAGTGGCCCCAAATCAAACCGGAAGTGACCCTAAATCAAAGTCAAAGTCAGCTTTATTGTCAATCCCTTCAAATGTCAAGACACAGAAAGAAACCGAAATTCCGTTTCCTCTATCCCACGGTGACGAGACACAGTACACGATAGACATACAAGTAGACGACACAAAATAAAAACAAGAAGGCACAAACAATAAATAATAAATAACAAATACCGTTTTTTTCCGTGTATAGTGCGCAAAATTTAACTAATTTATTGTCCTAAAATCTGGGGTGCGCATTATACATGGGTACAAAAAAGAAAAAAAAAAAAAAACGGAGCGCGGTGGTGCGTTTACGGGCAGTCGGAGAAATCAACGCCAACAAAAAAAATTACATCCAGCCTAGTTAAGACCATACCAAAGACTATAAAAATGGGACCCATTGCCTCCCTGCGTGTGTGACAATCATTGGGACTTAAAAAAAAAAAGAAAAAAAAAAAAATTAAATTTTTTTTTAAAAAAATTCATAAAAATTGGGTGCGTATTATACATGGGTACAAGCTTTTTTCCAGCATCAGCATGCCATTTTTAGGGGTGCGTACTATACATGGGGGCGCACTATACACGGAAAAAAACGGTAAATAAAATGAGTGATGAATAAATAATAAACAAATAACCCAATAAATAAGAGGAGCAAAACTGAGCCAGTGTGCATACAGCAGACAGTAAGCATAGCGCAAAGTACAGGATGCTACGCAGAAAGGGGGAGCGAGTTCAGGATCCTAACAGCCTTGAGTATGAATCTGTTGGAGAGTCTGGTGGTGCGGGACCGCAGGCTCCTGTACCTCTTTCTAGAGGGCAGAAGATCAAACAAAGAGTGAGCGGGGTGACTCACATCACTCACAATCGTGGTCGCCTTGCGGATGAGATGGGAGGTGTAAATGTCCTTCAAGGAGGGGAGCGAAGCACCAATAATCTTACCAGCCGTGTCCACTATGCGCTGCAGGGCCTTCAAGTTGTAGGCAGTGCAGCCGCCACCCCAAACAGCAATACAGCTGGAGAGGACGCTCTCAATGGTGCCGCGGTAAAATGTAGTCATGACGGCCGGAGGAGCGCTCGCTCGCCTGAATTTCCGCAAGAAGTACAGGTGGTGCTGGGCTTTCTTCACCAGTGACGCGGTGTTGGTGGACCAGGAGAGATCCTCACTGATGTGCATCCCCAGGAACCTGGCGCTGCTCACTCTCTCCACCACAGCACCTTCGATGTCAGCGGCAGGTGTTGGGTGTGACCTTTCCGGAAGTCAACAACAATCTCCTTGGTCTTGTCGACGTTCAGCAGGAGGTTGTTGTCCCTGCACCACGTGGTCAGAAGGTCAACCTCCAGCCTGTATTGAGTCTCGTCTCCCTTGGTGATGAGACACACCAGAGTCGTGTCGTCAGCAAACTTCACTATGCGGTTGTCGCTGCAGGTTGCAGTGCAGTCATGCGTCAGGAGGGTGAAGAGCAGCGGACTGAGCACGTAGCCCTGTGCTCAGCGTGATGCTGGCGGAGATTTTGTCGCCAACACGTCCCACCTGTGGCTTCTGACAGAGGAAGTCCAGTAGCCAGTTGCAGAGATAGGCACTGAGGCCCAGCTTGTCAAGTTTGCTGATGAGGCGTTGTGGCACAATGGTGTTGAAGGCAGAACTGAAGTCCACAAACATTAATCTCACATACGAGTCCCTTCTCTCCAGGTGGGTGAGGGCCGAGTGGAGGGCAGAGCAGATGGCATCCTCAGAGGACCGTTTGACTCGGTACGCAAACTGAAAGGGGTCAATGGTGGGGGGGGGAGAACGGATCGGATGTGCTCCATGACAAGCCGCTCAAAGCACTTCCTGATGATGGGCGTAAGTGCCACGGGGCGGTAGTCATTGAAGCAGGACGGGGCAGGTTTCTTCGGCACAGGTACGATGGTGGCAGCTTTGAAACACGACGGGACAATGGCCTGCTGCAGGGAAGTGTTAAAGATATCCGTGAAGACACCCGTCAGCTCACCAGCGCAGTCCTTCAGCGCTCGACCCGGGATGTTCAACCGATTCAACCCATTCCAACTTTCAACTGTTCATCATTTTTCTACCTATTCCACAACTTACTAAAAACTTCACATCTTTTATTTTGAAATTCACACCCAATTCCTTTTTCTCTTCTCATTTCTACATTTTTCAACCAATTCAACCCATTCCAACTTTCAACTCTTCATCATTTTTCTACCTATTCCACAACTTACCAAAAACCACATCTTTTATTTTGAAATTCACACCCAATTCTCCAATATTTCTTTTTTCCCTTCTCATTTCTACATTTTTCAACCGATTCAACTCGTTTCAACATCATTCTGCAGCATTCCTTAAATATTTATTCAACTTTTGAACACCTTCACACGCAATTTCTTCAGGAATAGCAAATTCTAGTTATTCTACTTGTCCCGCTCACTTTTTTGACGCTTAACTAGTTCCACATACTTCAACCGATTCACTCCGTTCCACTTTTCACGTATTCCAAATATTCATGGCACGACTGCTTACATTTCTTTCGTTCCAAAAATGTTCCGTTTTCGCAAAATTCACAGATTTATGGCGGATTTTTCCCCATTCATTCTTAATGGCAGATTCAACATTTCACATTTACGTTGTTCCAGTTTGAAATTCACGTAATTCAACACATTCAAATCACATTGGGGACATTCCCAAACTTGCCAAATTAAAAAATTTCATGTTTTCACTTTTAAAATTTGCACAAAATTTTGCAAAATTTCATAAAATTTAGTTTTTCACTTCTAACTTCTATATTTTTCCACCGATTCAACTCGTTCCAACTTTCAACTGTTCATCTTTTGCCTACCTCTTCCACAACTTCCCACTTACCAAAAACTTCACGTCTTTTATTTTGAAATTCACACCCATTTCCTTTTTCCCTTCTCATTTCTACATTTTTCAACCGATTCAACCCATTCCAATTTTTAACTGTTCATCATTTTTCTACCTATTCCACAACTTCCCAAAAACTTCACCTCTTTTATTTTGAAATTCACACCCAATTCCTTTTTCCCTTCTTATTTCGACATTTTTCAACCGATTCTACCCATTCCAACTTTCAACTGTTCATCATTTTTCTACCTATTCCACAACTTCCCACTTACCAAAAACTTCACATCTTTTATTTTGAAATTCACACCCAATTCCTTTTTCCCTTCTCATTTCTACATTTTTCAACCGATTCAACCCATTCCAACTTTCAACTGTTCATCATTGTTCTACCTATTCCACAACTTACCAAAAACTTCACATCTTTTATTTTGAAATTCACACTCAATTCCTTTTTCCCTTCTCATTTCTACATTTTTTAACCGATTCAACCCATTCCAACTTTCAACTGTTCATCATTTTTCTACCTATTCCACAACTTCCTACTTACCAAAACCTTCACATGTTTTATTTTGAAATTCACACCCAATTCCCTTTTCCCTTCTCATTTCTACATATTTCAACCGATTCGACCCATTCCAACTTTCAACTGTTCATCATTTTTCTACCTATTCCACAACTTCCCACTTACCAAAAACTTCACATCTTTTATTTTGAAATTCACACCCAATTCCTTTTTTCCCTTCTCATTTCTACATTTTTCAACCGATTCAACCCATTCCAACTTTCAACTGTTCATCATTTTTCCACCTATTCCACAACTTCCCAAAAACTTCACATCTTTTATTTTGAAATTCACACCCAATTCCTTTTTCCCTTCTCATTTCTACGTTTTCCAATCGATTCAACCCATTCCGACTTTCAACTGTTCATCATTTTCTACCTATTCCACAACTTCCCAAAAACTTCACATCTTTTATTTTGAAATTCACACCCATTTTCTTTTACCCTTCTCATTTCTACATTTTTCAACCGATTCAACCCATTCCAACTTTTAACTGTTCATCATTTTTCTACCTATTCCACAACTTCCCAAAAACTTCACATCTTTTATTTTGAAATTCACACCCAATTCCTTTTTCCCTTCTTATTTCGACATTTTTCAACCGATTCTACCCATTCCAACTTTCAACTGTTCATCATTTTTCTACCTATTCCACAACTTCCCACTTACCAAAAACTTCACATCTTTTATTTTGAAATTCACACCCAATTCCTTTTTCCCTTCTCATTTCTACATTTTTCAACCGATTCAACTCGTTTCAACATCATTCTGCAGCATTCCTTCAATATTTATTCAACTTCTTCACCTTCACACGCAATTTCTTCAGGAATTGCAAATTCTAGTTATTCTTTTTTTTTCTCCACACTTTTTTGACACGCTTCTTCTTCCACATAATTCATCCGATTCACTCCATTCCACTTCCATTTTTCTCGTTCCCCAAATTTTTCATTTTCGCAAAATTCCGACAAATTTTTCCCATTCATTCTTAATGGGACATTCGACATTTTGAAATTCACCACAAATTCTCCTAATTTTCTACATTTCTCAAGTAATTCAACTCGTTTCAGCATCATTCGGCAGCATTCCCCTTAGAAGTTATTCATAGATTTCGCCTTCACACGCAATTTCTCCAGAAATTGCATTCTCTAGTTTACTTTATTTGTTTATTTATTGTTTACCCATCACTCTTATTGTTCATTGTTTGTGCCTTCTTGTTTTTATTTTGCGTTGTTTACTTGTATGTTTATCGTGTACTGTGTCTCGTCACCGTGAGATAGTGGAAACGTAATTTCAATTTCTTTGTGTGTCTTGGCATGAAGAAATTGACAATAAAGCTGACTCTGACTCTGATATATACAGTCAAACCTCGGTTTTCGACTACAATCCGTTCCAGAAGGCTGTTCGAGAAGTGAATCGGTTGGATTCCGAATCTATTTTTCCCATTACAAAGAATGGAAAAAAATTTGATCCGTTCCGAGACACCGCCGAACGCGCAACCGTAGTGCCCCGCCGACCGCGCAACGGCACAGCGCTGGTCGCATTATTGTGACAGAGCCGTCGCTGAAATTTAGAAAAGAATTTTAAAGTCCCGATGTACTTTCTACAATTTAAGTGGACCTCAGTGCGCAGGGAGCTTAATTTGGTGCGATCGCGCAACCGCAGCGCGCCGGGCGCTCACTGTCGCATTGCTTTAAGAGCGTATTTGTGTTTTAGGATGGTTTTACTGCGCCCACTTGCTTTCTTTGGAGGCATGATTAGGGGTTACCGTTTTTTTCCGTGTATAGTGCGCCCCATGTATAATACGCACCCTAAAAATGGCATGCTGATGCTGGAAAAAAGCCTGTACCCATGTATAATACGCACCCAATTTTTATGAATTTTTTTTATGAAATTTTTTTTTTTTTTTTAAGTCCCAATGATCGTCACACACGCAGGGAGGCAATGGGTCCCATTTTTATAGTCTTTGGTATGGTCTTAACTAGGCTGGATGTAATTTTTTTTGTTGGCGTTGATTTCTCCGACTGCCCATAAATGCACCACTGCACTCCGTGCGCGCACGGGAAAGAGGCGTGCGGACGTGAAAAAGGCGGCTCTGTATGGGAGAGACGTTGAAGAGGAATAAAAACACCCTTGGAAACCAAAACTTGGTGATTTCAAGTTTCATTTCGAGGGACATTTGTCACGTCTCGTCCCCAGTTTTGCTATGTGTCTAGGTTGCCATAGTTTCTGTTCGCGTCGCCCCTCTCTTCCTGTGTCACCTCAATCGATGTAACGTGTTTTGTATTTAAGTCCTGTCTGCCCCTCGCTCACCGTCGGATCATTGCATGTGTTACTGTCATGATGTCATTTTGCTTTCTGTTCCTGTCTTTGGTAATGTCACCCTGTCTTTTTGCTCCACGACTTTGTCGGTCAGTTCTGTTGTTGGTTTTGTTTTCTAAAAAAAAAAAAAAAATTAAAAAATGTTTGTACCCATGTATAATGCGCACCCCAGATTTTAGGACGATAAATTCGTTAAATTTTGCGCACTATACACGGAAAAAAACGGTAATACAATCCTCAAAGTAACAAAAATACAATAACGAACGGAGTCAGTCGGCATCCAGCCCGCACGGTCGGGTTTTCTCGGGTCATTTCGGCTCATCTCGCGAGGTTCGACCTCCTAATTTTATTTGACAACCGAAGCAAAAAAATCGATTAATTTTCATTCGAATTCCGATTTGTTCGAGAACCGGGACGTTCAAAAATCTCGGTTTGACTGTTGTGCCTCCCCTGCCATCATGGAAAGGGGAAAAAACAAATTCAATTGTTTTTTTTTATAAAGTCATTCTTTTGTCCTCTGGACAGCAGTCAGATCAGCAATCTTTCCCATACTTGTGATTTAGTTTACTGAACCAAGCTTTCAAGGCTCAGGAAACCCTTGCAGGTGTTTCGAGTTAATCAGACGATTCAAGTGATTAGTTGAATACCCTGCTCGTATACTTTTCATGATATTCTAATATTTTGAGATCGTATTTGGGTTTTCTTAAGCTGTATGCCATAATCAGCAATATTCAAATAATGAAAGGCTTGCAATATTTCAGTTGTTTTGTAATGAATCCAGATTGTATGACATTTTTGTTTTTTTAATTGCATTACGGAAAATAAAGAACTTTATCACAATATTCTAATTTTCTGGGACGGTCCTGTATATAGTATATGACGTCCGGTGAGGTTCATGGCTGGGCAAGCACTGACGTCACCCCCCGGTAAAATTTGTCCGACACCTAACCGTGTCATAAAAAAGGTTAGGGAACGCTGCTTTAGCGTAGCTTATTCATGATTTAATTTGAACAATTTTAATTAAAATCCCATATCAGCAGTCTTCACACATAAAAACACTCAATAAAGCACACGGAATCAAAAACCTGTTTTTGATCGTGCGTACCACTCCGTTTGAAAAGACATGCTCCCAAGTCCCGTTGTCGCAATCAAACCTTTTAACTCCGGAGTTGGTCTTCCTTTACTGATGACCTCCTGCTTCGACCGAAAATCCATCATTGAAAATCGTTTAACTTTGCATATGTAATCCTCCATTGTAAAACGAAATGTAAAAACAAAAAAAAAACAAATGTAAAACGAAATAAATGGATGACTGCTCCTCAGTTGTTCACTGTAAATATTAACTGGAGATCACTTATTCTACAGGTGGGCGCATGAAGCATCCCGGGATCACTAGCGCTCCCTGCCATAAGGCTGGAGAACTTTTTCGTTGCCTCCGTTGAGTTTCTTTTCAAAGCCGTTTTGTTCATCTAATGCAGTGCTTCTCAAATAGTGGGGCGCGCCCCCCTTGGGGGGCGCCGTGCTATACCTGGGGGGGGCGCGTGTGACCCTGGGGAACAGGCTTTTTTTTTGCAGTACTAGAATAAAGTGTAATTGCGCATCTTCCCAGCAGGGGGCAGTGGCGCTCTCATTGTTACTTCTGTGACGTTTGCGACAGTGCAACATTTTACGACTTACAAGACAAGTTAGGATAGTCACGGTGGGGAGGGGGGGGCGCGAATAGTTTTCTTCTTGCTAAGGGGGGGCGTAACAGAAAATAATTGAGATGCACTGATCTAATGAAACACGACGTTACAGACAGACGACAAAAAACACTAGATCGGACTCAGAGTCAGCTTTATTGTCAATTCCTTCATGCCAAGACACACAAAGAAATCGAAATTACGTTTCCTCCATCCCACGGTGACGAGACACAGTACACGAGTAACATACAAGTAAACAACGGGGGAGAGAGTTCAGGACCCCAAAAGCCTGGAGATCACAAACTTCGCCAGAGGCGAGCAGTGCTTGCATCCCACCACAGAGTCCCGGCACCATTCGCGCATTCCACCTCCTCGCGATGTTCGCCCGATAGCACGCTAGCCGCTCCAGATGCACAGCAGTTATGCACTGTCCGGTTCGTAGATTAAAGATTAAGATTAAAGATTAAAGTCCCAATGATCGTCACACACACACACCTGGGTGTGGTGAAATTTGTCCTCCGCATTTAACCCATCCCCGTGTGATTTTAATCCATCTCCTGGGGGAGAGGGGAGCAGTGAGCAGCAGCGGTCCCGCGCTCGGGAATCAGTTGGTGATCTAACCCCCCAATTCCAACCCTTAATGCTGAGTGCCAAGCAGGGAGGCAATGGGTCCCATTTTTATAGTCTTTGGTATGACCCGGCCGGGGTTTGAACCCACAACCTTCCAGTCTCAGGGCGGACACTCTACCACAAGGCCACTGAGCTGGTAGATCTCAGGAGGCATGTTGATGCCCAGCGATTGAACGTTCGCCAGAAGAAAGGAAGCCATGGCCGGGCGAACTGGGTTGGCCGCCAGCCTGGCCCGGACGCCTCCGCTCTCGCCCCTCTTCAGCCTCCTCGCACACCACTTCCGACGCTTCAGGACGGAGCAGACCGAGCGCCTTTAATGTCCCCGCTTCAAAGTTCAGATCGCCACAAAACTCGCTTTTGCCGATGTCGAGCAGAACCAGCCCGCTGTACTTGTAGCACAACCCGGTGCGACAAAAAGACAAAAAGGAAGGGGGAAATGTGGCAGGAAACGCTACACAACCAAGAGAGATGACCGCAGCCTTAACAACATTGTGAAGAAGAGTCGCTTCCAGAATTTGGGGGAGCTTCAAAGACAGTGGACTGAAGCTGGAGTCTAGGTATCAAAGGCCACTCTTCACAGTCGTGTCCGGGAAATGGCCTAGAATAGCTGTATTCCCATGGTAAAGCCACTTCTGAACTCAAAACAAGGGAAGAAGCGTCTGACTTGGGCTATGGAAAAGAAGCACTGGACAGTTGCAGAGTGGTCAGAAGTCTTCTTTTCAGATGAAAGCAAGTTTTGTATTTCATTTGGAAGTCAAGGCGCCGGAGTCTGGAGAAAGGCTGGAGAGGAGCAAAATCCAAGTTGCTTGAAATCCAGTGTGAAAATCCCACAGTCAGCGATGGTTTGGGGAGCCATGTCAGCTGCTGGTGTTGGTCCACTATATATATATATATATATATATATATATATATATATATATATATATATATATATATATATATATATATATATATATAGTGATGGCAATTTGGTATTTATTATCTTTGAGGTTTTTTAGATAAAATATAAAAAGATAAGTGTTAAATGTGAATTCAAACAGCCTGTAATGTTCCTTTAACGCCTTTAATTCCTAGGCATCGTACCGAGCACCCTTTTCATTGTCGTATATATATATACGAACCTTTTCATTGTCGTATATATATATATATATATCCTCAAAGAGGTTTGAGGGTTTTTTTTTTTTTTTCATAGTGTGTGTGTGTGTGTATGTATATAACACAAAGGCATACAAACAGCTTGGTCTGGCCATTAATATAAAAAAGACCCAAATCCTCCACCAACCACTACCAAACTGCAGTTTGCTTGTCCGCCCCCCAAACATCTCTATTGATAACATCCGACTGGAAAATTTTGACCACTTCCCCTATCTTGGCAGCCTCCTGTCATCGAAAGCCACCATTGATGATGAAATTGACCATCGCCTCAGCTGTGCCAGTGGGGCTTTCTCAAGGCTACGGAAGCGAGTCTTCGAGAATCGTGACCTCCAAGTAAAGACCTGGTCTACAAAGCTGTGGTCCTCCCCACCCTTCTGTATGGGTCAGAAGCCTGGACCACATAAAGCAGGCACTTAAGGGCACTGGAGACCTACCATCAGAGATGCCTCCGGAATCCGGCTCAGTGGCCTAGTGGTTAGAGTGTCCGCCCTGAGACTGGAAGGTTGTGGGTTCAAACCGCGGCCGGGTCATACCAAAGACTGTAAAAATGGGACCCATTGCCTCCCTGCTTGGCACTCAGCATTAAGGGTTGGAATTGCGGGTTAGAAGGAGTGGAGCTCTTTACAAGCCCTAGGCTTCGTCTCCCTCCTGCACAGTTATTGATATAATAATATGTGCTAAACAATAAACTAAACTAAACTAAAATCCTCAGGATCAGCTGGAAGGACCGACGCACCAACACCAGTGTCCTGGAGGAGGCTGGCTTGCCTACCATCACTGCCACCATTGCCCAAAACCAACTGAGATGGATTGGCCATGTAATCCGCATGCCTGACTCTCGCCTCCCAAAACAAGTTCTTTATTCCCAGCTCGCTGAAGGGAAGCGGGCCCCGGGAGGTCAGAAGAAGAGGTTCAAGGACAACATAAAAGCAAACCTGAAGAAGTGTCACATAAACCTTAAAACTTGGGAAGACAAGGCCGCAGACAGGACGACGTGGAGAATCCTTGTCCGTGAAGGCGCCGCGCAATATAACGTTGACCTCCACCATGCCGCTCAAGACAAACGCAGACGCAGAAAGGAGAGAGCCCCCACCAAGCAGGCCCAACCCAAACCCACCACCATTACATTCCCCTGTCCACACTGCACCAGAGTTATCGGGTCCAGGATCGGCCTCTTCAACCACCTGAAGACCCACAAAGACCAAGAAGGAGGACCGTCATACTCGACTACGAGTGACCGCCGATGATGATGATGTATATATATATATATATATATATATACGTATATATATATACTAGTTATATACTAGATCTGTGGAATAACGACGAGGCTGACGTCAGGGCACACGCGCTGCGTTGTTGACAAATGACGAGGAATTTGATCGATGGATTTAATGATTTAGAGTGACACAGATGGTTTGATAATATTATTGCTTGTATAATAGTTGTTTGATATATAATTTACCGTTTCTTTCCATGTATAATGCGCCCCCATGTATAATACGCACCCTAAAAATGGCATGTTGATGCTGGAAAAAAGCCTGTACCCATGTATAATACGCACCCAAATTTTATTTTTTTATTTTTATTTTATTATTATTTTTTTTAAGTCCCAATGATCGTCACACACGCAGGGAGGCAATGGGCCCCATTTTTATAGTCTTTGGTATGGTCTTAACTAGGCTGGATGTATTTTTCTTCGTTGGCGTTGATTTCTCCGACTGCCCGTAAAGGCACCACCGCGATCAGTGCGGACATGTGAAAAAGGCGTGCGGACATGTGAAAAAGGCGGCTCTGTATGGGAGAGACGTTGAAGAGGAATAAAAACACCCTTGGAAACCAAAACTTGCCCCTCGTCGTGACTCGGAGCCGCAACAAATGTTTCGGATTTGTGTAGGGTACATTGTGACAGAAAACGAGCAAGTGATCGAGCAAGCGTCTGATACGAGAGCATTGCGTTCGTATGGAGCGTGTTTGAAGTGAACAGCAGAGACGAAAGGAAGAAGGCAAAGTGTTGTGAAATAAAATATTACCTGTAATACGCATTTTGTTATTTGTTGATTGAAACTGCTAATTAAACTGTGAATTGAAACTAATAGGAAGAAAACTGAACTCTCGCTCTTTATATAGCTGACGTGTCTTGCGCATCCGTTCTGCGCATCGGATCCATAGTGCGCATGCGCAGTGATACTGCCTCCGTATGACGTCCGGTCCGCGATGGAGATTAAAAAACAAACAATATTTGACAATAACACACCATCAAGGATTGCACCATCGCATCAAACGATCTGTCGTCAATTATGAATTTTACTGACTAAGTGTGTTGGGCAGGATGGCTGAATGCGATGCGCGATTGACAACAAACAAGAAGAAAGGTGATTTCAAGTTTTATTTTGAGGGAGATTTGTCATGTCTCGTCCCCAGTTTTGCTATGTGTCTAGGTTGCCATAGTTTCTGTTCGCGTCGCCCCTCCCTTCCTGTGTCACCTCAATCAATGTAACGTGTTTTGTATTTAAGTCCTGTCTGCCCCTCGCTCACCGTCGGATCATTGCATGTGTTACTGTCATGATGTTTGTTTGGTTTCTGTTCCTGTCTTTGGTAATGTCACCCTGTCTTTTTGTTCCACGACTTTGTCGGTCAGTCCTGTTGTTGGTTTTGTTGTACCATGATTTTCTTAAAAATAAAAAAAATAAAAATTTGTACCCATGTATAATGCGCACCCCAGATTTTAGGACAATAAATTAGTTAAATTTTGCGCATCATACACGGAAAAAAACGGTATATATCACTGCAAGCGCCGGCGCACACCCATTGTTGACAAAGGACGATCGATGGATTTAATGAATTGAAGTGACACAGATGGTTTTATAAATGTGTCATGGGACAACACTGAAGAAATGACACTTTGTGACAATGTTAAGTAGTCACTGTAGAGCTTGGATAGCAAAGTAAATTTATTATTACTGTTTTTTCCGTGTATAGTGCGCCCCCATGTATAGTACGCACCCTAAGAATGGCATGCTGATGCTGGAAAAAAGCTTGTACCCATGTATAATACGCACCCAATTTTTATGAATTTTTTTAAAAAAACTTTTAATTTTTTTTTTTTTTTTTTTTTAAGTCCCAATGATCGTCACACACGCAGGGAGGCAATGGGTCCCATTTTTATAGTCTTTGGTATGGTCTTAACTAGGCTGGATGTAATTTCTTTTGTTGGCGTTGATTTCTCCGACTGCCCGTAAACGCACCACCGCGCTACGTGCGCGCACGGGAAAGAGGCGGCTCTGTATGGGAGAGACGTTGAAGAGGAATAAAAACACCCTTGGAAACCAAAACTTGCCCCTCGTCGTGACTCGGAGCCGCAACAAATGTTTCGGATTTGTGTAGGGTACATTGTGACAGACAGCAAACTAGCAGGTGATCGAGCGAGCGTCTGATACAAGAGCATTGCGGTCGTATGGAGCGTGTTTGAAATGAACAGCAGAGACGAAAGGAACAAGGCAAAGTGTTGTGAAATAAAATATTACCTGTAATACGCATTTTGTTATTTGCTGATTGAAACTGCTAATTAAACTGTGAATTGAAACTAATAGGAAGAAAACATATCTCGCTCTTAATATAGCTGACGTGTCTTGCGCATACGTTCTGCGCATCTGTAATGGCGGCCTCGGTATGACGTCCGGTCCGCGATGGGGATTAAAAACAAACAATATTTGTCAATAACACACCATCAAGGATTGCACCATCGCATCAAACGATGTGTCGTCAATTATGGATTTTTTTGACTAAGTGTGTTGGGCACGATGGCTGAATGCGATGCGCGATTGACAACAAACAAGAAGAAAGGTGAGTTTTATTTCGGGGGAGATTTGTCATGTCTCGTCCCCAGTTTTGCTATGTGTCTAGGTTGCCATAGTTTCTGTTCGCGTCACCCCTCTCTTCCTGTGTCACCTCAATCGATGTAACGTGTTTTGTATTTAAGTCCTGTCTGCCCCTCGCTCACCGTTGGATCATTGCATGTGTTACTGTCATTCTGTTCCTGTCTTTGGTACTGTCACCCTGTCTTTTTGTTCCACGACTTTGTCGGTCAGTCCTGTTGTTGGTTTTGTTGTACCATGACTTTCTTTAAAAAAAAAAAAAAAAATTAGATTTTTTTTTTTTGTACCCATGTATAATACGCACCCCAGATTTTAGGACAATAAATTAGTTAAATTTTGCGCACTATACACGGAAAAAAACGGTACTTCAAAGTAACTCAAAATACTAGGGGTGTAACGATACATCGATACACATCGATTAATCGATATAATGCTCTACGATTTATTGGCATCGATGCTTAACGCTAATCGATTTATATCGCCGTGTTTGACCTCGGACATTAGACGCGACTTTATTTTGAAATCCAGTTCATTGTTGCTTTCTTCCTCTTTCCGGGAGCGCACTGCGCGTGTTGTGTTGGGAGCAGAGCACGCACGTGAAAGGGGAGTCGACAACTAGTACGCGGCTCCTGGGTTGGTGCTATGGCTAGTGTCCAAAAAGACGAAGAAATTTGCTCCCCTTTAGGCTTCAAGTCATTCGTTTGGAAGCACTTTGGATTCCAAAGAAAATATGTCTCAACGGACAAGACACGTGCAGTTTGTAAATCCTGCCATGCGGTGATCAAATATTCAGGGAGCACAAATCTCGCCGCATATTTAAAGAAAAAACACGACATCAAAGTTCAGTGTTAAAATAAGCACTTTGTATACTGCAATACTCTTGTAATTTCCTAAATAAAGAGTTTGCAGTACCTTGTGGATTTTGCGTATGAATTGTTATAAATCAGGATATTGTTCTATATTTTTTATTAAAAAAAAAAAAAAAAAAAAATCGATCGTAGAGCACTATATCGCGATATATCGTGAATGAATCGCAGCAGGCTTTAAGATATCGGCAAATATCGTATCGTAGTTCTTTGTATCGATATTATATCGTATCGTGACAAAACCCGCAATTTACACCCCTACAAAATACTGAATGTGTAAAATGCTGGCAACAAAGGTGAGTACACCCCAACTGCAAATGTAAAAATTGGACCCAAATGTCAATATTTTGTGCGGCCACCATTATTTTCTAGCACCGCCGTAACCCTTTTAGGCATGGAGTTCACCAGAGCTTCACAGGTTGCCGCTGGAATACTCTTCCACTCTTCCATGATGACATCACGGAGATGGTGGATGTTGGAGACCTTAAGCTCCTCCACCTTCCGTTTGAGGATGCCCAACAGATGGTCAATAGGGTTTAGGTCTGGGGACATGCTTGGCCAGTCCATCACCTTCAGCTTCTTTAGGAAGGCAGTGGTCGTCTGGGAGGTGTGTTTGGGGTCGTTATCATGTTGGAATACGTCCATCCTCTCGTCCGTCCATCCATCTCGTCTAGTGGCTGTGCCGGCAAGATGTTGCGCTGAGCGCCGGACTCTACACAGGGGTGTCAAACTCCTTTCCTCGGGGGCCGAATCCCTACACCTGATTCAATTAATAAGGCTCCTGCAGAACGTGAGGATGAACTGGTCATTTCAATCAGGTGTGTTTAACGAGGGAAACTTGGAAAAAATGTAGGGATTCGGCCCCCGAGGAAAGGAGTTTGACACCCCTGCAAGTCTACCAGAAGACTTCTACGGGATATGGAGTCAGTAACAAGCAACAGCTTGCAGCCTCATCCAGCACATAGTAGGTGCCAAGCCTAGGCCCTGGCATTTCCCCTGGCCCCTTGAAATTTCAGATTTGGAACAGCAAAGCTAATATGGAGAGAACACAACCCGTAGTGAGGTTGGTGGTGGGCTAATGGCAGTGGTTGATGTGTCTTCCTCGGGTGTTAACGGGGCCCAGGTGTCTGTCTTGGGAATCCTCACGTCGACAAACTGTTGAACATTAGCCAGGATAGCCCTGTCAGCTTCCACAGTGAGCACACAGTAGTTTGTGTTGGAATATCTTTTCCATCAATTCAAATAGTTTGCCGCCACTAAGGTCATTGAGGTGCAACAGTAGATCTGTTTTCTCCAGTTCGGACAGTCCAAAGAGTCTCAAAAGGAAGGACTTCAGCACGATTTTGCTGATAGCTGTTTGAGCATCCACCTGCGCTGTGTTTGAGGCCCCACAGTTATTCGTCTCAGGTGATGTGATGTGCGGTCATTCGGGCTATTTCGTCGTTGCTGCCCCATCAATATGGAACTCTTTCCAGAATGACTTGAAACTAGGGGTGTAACGATTCATCGATACAAATCGATTAATCGATATAATGCTCTACGATTTATTGGCATCGATGCTAAACGTAAACATCGATTTATATCGCCGTGTTTGACCTCGGACATTAGATGCGACTTTATTTTGAAATCCAGTTCATTGTTGCTTGCTTCCTCTTTCCGGGAGCAGTGGGTGCGGCATTGTTGTGTTGTGAGCAGAGCAGGCACGTGAAAGGGGAGTCGACAACTAGTACGCGGCTCCTGGGCTGGTGCTATGGCTAGTGTCCAAAAAGACGAAGAAATTTGCTCCCCTTTAGGCTTCAAGTCATTCGTTTGGAAGCACTTTGGATTCCAAAGAAAAGATGGCTCAACGGACAAGACACGTGCAGTTTGTAAATCCTGCCATGCGGTGATCAAATATTCAGGGACCACAAATCTCACCGCACATTTAAAGAAAAAACACGACATCAAAGTTCAGTGTTAAAATAAGTACTTTGTATACTACAATACTCTTGTAATTTCCTAAATAAAGAGTTTGCAGTACCTTGTTGATTTTGCGTATGAATTGTTATAAATCAGGATATTGTTCTATATTTTTTATTAAAAAATATATATACCGTTTTTTTCCGTGTATAGTGCGCCCCCATGTATAGTACGCACCCCTAAAAATGGCATGCTGATGCTGGAAAAAAGCTTGTACCCATGTATAATACGCACCGAATTTTTATGAATTTTTTTTTTAAAAAAATTTAATTTTTTTTTTTTTTTTTTTTTTAAGTCCCAATGATCGTCACACACGCAGGGAGGCAATGGGTCCCATTTTTATAGTCTTTGGTATAGTCTTAACTAGGCTGGATGTAATTTTTTTTGTTGGCGTTGATTTCTCCGACTGCCCGTAAACGCACCACCGCGCTCCGTGCGCATGGAGCGTGTTTGAAGTGAACAGTAGAGAAGAAAGGAACAAGGCAAAGTGTTGTGAAATAAAATATTACCTGTAATACGGATTTAGGTAGAGAACTGAACTCTCGCTCTTTATATAGCTGACGTGTCTTGCTCATCCGTTCTGCGCATCTGTAATGGAGGCCTCCGTATGATATCCGGTTTGCGTGTGTGCGAGAGCGAGAGAGAGCGAGAGAGAGAGCGTGCGAGAGAACGCTCAACCGTAGCGCGCCGCTGACCGCCCAACTGCACCGGGCTGGCCGATTATTGTGACAGAGCCGTCGCTGAAATTTAGAAGATATTTTTAAAGTCCTGATGTACTTTCTAAAATTTAAGTGGACCTCAGTGCGCACTGCGCAGGGAGCTTAATTTGGTGCGGTCGCGCAACCGCAGCGCGCCGGGCGCTCACTGTCGCATTGCTTAAAGAGCGCCTTTGTGTTTTAGGATGAACAGCAGAGACCAAAGGAACAAGGCAAAGTGTTGTGAAATAAAATATTACCTGTAATACGCATTTTGTTATTTGCTGATTGAAACTGCTAATTAAACTGTGAATTGAAACTAATAGGAAGAAAACAACTCTCGCTCTTTATATAGCTGACGTGTCTTGCGCATCCGTTCTGTGCATTTTATTTCACAACACTTTGCCTTTCTTCTCTGCTGTTCACTTCAAACACGCTCCATGCGACCGCAATGCTCTCGTATCAGACGCTTGCTCGATCACCTGCTCGTTTGCTGTCCCGTGCGCGCACGAAGCGCGGTGGTGCGTTTACGGGCAGTCGGAGAAATCAACGCCAACAAAAAAAATTACATCCAGCCTAGTTAAGACCATACCAAAGACTATAAAAATGGGACCCATTGCCTCCCTGCGTGTGTGACGATCATTGGGACTTAAAAAAAAAAAAAAAAAAAAAGAAATTAAAAAAAAAAAAATTTTTTTTTTTTTTTTTTTGTACCCATGTATAATGCGCACCCCGGATTTTAGGACAATAAATTAGTAAAATTTTGCGCACTATACACGGAAAAAAACGGTATATCGATCGTAGAGCACTATATTGCGATATATCGTGAATGAATCGCAGCAGGCTTTAAGATATCGGCAAATATCGTATCGTAGTTCTTTGTATCGATATGATATCGTATCGTGACAAAACCCGCGATTTACACCCCTACTTGAAACTGTTAATGCTTGTTTCATCTGCAAGGTTTCACTCTATCATGGTTGACACGGACTGTGAGGCCATGAAAGAATGTTTGTGTTTTTAAATTGTTATTGTGATTCCAACTGTTGCAACTTAAGACATGATCCATCTATGTTATTTATTTTATTGCTTTTTTCTACTTTAACATTTGTTCTGTCTCTTACCTATATACGATGGTTGACGCGTGCTCACAATCTTTTGGGCAGGTCTCCCTTGTAAAAGAGATTTCAATCTCAATGGGTTTTTTATCTGGTCAAATAAAGGTTATTATTATAAATAGAGGTTATTACTAGATCCCTGGATGTAAATCTTCATTCAAACACAAAAACTGAACCCCCTGCAGTGTGATTTTGACTCGAAGGCAAGTCATGTCTCATACAAAACTGAACTCTTCACATCTCAAAGAACAAACTAGCTCATTCAACTCTGATCCCTGTAATCTCTTTTAGCAAAGAAGTGTCATTCTACCACCACGCCTTTAAAAACAGGTCAATGTCTATTCCTTGTGGGTCACCACAACAAGAGTTGCTTTGAATCTACTGAATTATCTATCTGAACAAAGTAACACTTCAGTCGTGCGTATGCCACAGGCGTACTCGAGACTTTCCAAAATTAGCCTTGTTTGTATGAGTGGTCCTTTCTTATTCACCAGGGAACAACAAACAGCACACCCGTCTACCACGAGGTGCGCAAACACTTTGCCAGGACAATCTATGGGCACCGCTACGGACTGACTACTAGTCAAAGTCAAAAGTCAAAGTCTGCTTTATTGTCAATTTCTTCACATGCCAAGACACACAAAGAAATCGAAATTACGTTCCCACTACCCCACGGAGACAAGACATAGTGCACAATATACATACAAGTAAACAACACAAAAAATAAAATAAAAACAAGAAGGCACAAACAATGAATGAATAAGAGTGATGAATAAATAATAAATAAACAAATAACATAATAAATAAGAGGAGCGAAAATGGAGCAAGTGTGCATACAGCAGACAGAATATAGCGCAAAAGTACAGGACGCTACGCAGAAGATGGAGAGAGATGAGCCCAGAGCATCCAAATGCAAATGTTAAGTACAAAGTGCAGACAAGCCCATATAATATAATTATCAACTGTAATTTTAACTATGAATGTAACAATAAACACCAACACAGTTAACTATGTGAGGCATGCTGTGGACACATTGTAACAACTGCATCAAGCAACTAATCCACAGTTTATATTTAATTTACCGTATTTTCTGCCCTATTAGGCGCACCGGGGTATAAGGCGCACCTTCAATGAACGGCCCATTTTAAAACTTTGTCCATATATAAGGCGCACCGGACTATAAGGCGCATAAAATACAAGCTTTACTGCAACAAACTGAGGTTGACTAGGGTTGCGGGATGCACCCACTAGCCAATAACCAACGAGCCCTCTGTAAACAGTCGCGTTTCTCAAACGATCTCCTATAAAATGATTGGAACTGACTAAAGTTCAATCTAACGCATTGGTACTACTTACCTATGTTTCCCTTTCATATTGATCCGTAGATTTACTCGAAACATGAACAGAGCAGCCTATTTTGAAATGAAATAGCCTCGCGCGTATAGCAGCTATCGTTATAGCATTAGCCATCCGCAAAAACCCATGACCCTCAGCTCGCAATCTCCCATGAGCCTCAGCAAAGTGTAAACAATCGCGTTTCTCAAACGAGCTCCTATAAAATGATCAGAACTGACTAAAGTTCGATCTAACGCATTGGTACTACTTACCTATCTTTCCTACCATATCAATCCGTAGATTTACTCGAAACATGAACAGAGCAGCCTATTTTGACATGAAATAGCCTCGCGCGTATAGCAGCTATCGTTATAGCATTAGCCATCCGCAAAAACCCATGACCCTTAGCTCGCAATCTCCCATGAGCCTCAGCAAATGTAAACAATCGCGTTTCTCAAACGAGCTCCTATAAAATGATCAGAACTGACTAAAGTTCGAACTAACGCATTGGTACTACTTACCTATGTTTCCCTTCCATATCGATCCGTAGATTTACTCGAAACATGAACAGAGCAGCCCATTTTGACATGAAATAGCCTCGCGCATATAGCAGCTATCGTTATAGCATTAGCCATCCGCAAAAACCCATGACCCTCAGCTCGCAATCTCCCATGAGCCTCAGCAAAGTGTAAACAATCGCGTTTCTCAAACGAGCTCCTATAAAATGATCAGAACTGACTAAAGTTTGATCTAACGCATTGGTACTACTTACCTATGTTTCCCTTCCATATCGATCCGTAGATTTACTCGAAACATGAACAGAGCAGCCTATTTTGACATGAGATAGCCTCGTGCGTATAGCAGCTATCGTTATAGCATTAGCAATCGGCAAAAACCCATGACCCTCAGCTCGCAATCTCCCATGAGCCTCAGCAAAGTGTAAACAATCGCGTTTCTCAAACGAGCTCCTATAAAATGATCAGAACTGACTAAAGTTCGATCTAACGCATTGGTACTACTTACCTATGTTTCCCTTCCATATCGATCCGTAGATTTACTCGAAGCATTAACGGAGCAGCCTATTTTGAAATGAAATAGCCTCACGGGTACAACAGCTATTCGGTGACGCCCCCTGACTACAGTTACCGTAATGTTGGGAAGCGATGCGACCTTGTAATTTACTAGTCGTACTAAAACGTACTAAAACATTTTGGCGGAGCACTGTGTACAACCAGTATGGATCAACAAATTCATCACTTGATCCATATATAAGGCGCACCGGACTATGAGGCGCACTGTTGACTTTTGATAAAAATATAGGTTTTTAGGTGCGCCTTATAGGGCGGAAAATACGGTAATTAAAATAACAATGGACTTACATGATGAGTGAACTGCATGTTTTGTAAACTTGCATTCTCTCTTTATATTGCACACTCATCCTTCTGTTTGTCAATTGTGTACCTCTGAGTCAGTGATCCCTTGAACACATTTCGGACATTCCCAACAGCTTGGAAGGTCTCTGTTGATAATTCCTTCACCCCGAATCTGCAGTGAAAGAAGAAAAGTTACCGATATATAATGCTAATGTAAATATTTATTTAATTAATGAATTATAGCTTGATTTTATTGCCTGCAATAAACTCAAATGTCACTGGGGAATACAGCTGTTTGGTTTAAAAAAAACGTCACTTCTAAAGGCCTTTAAAAATCAGTAATGTATGCTACATTCGAGTTTTGATTTTGTCGTGATCAGATTTAGGTTTCTGAAAAAGAGGACACCTTTATTTGGGAGAGGGCAGGGTCATTTTGTTGTTGTTTTTTTTGGGAGGGGTCATCTGTGTCATGTTATCACTCAAATGACATGGTGTCTGTATAGCAATTGCATTTATTGGCCCGAATAACACAAAACAACATATATACAATAACAAAAACATGTTGACACTAACAAACCCGAACAATATGTGTACACTGACATTTTTGAGGTTTATAGTGGTACTCTAAGTTGTGTGTCTGACTTCATAAGACCAAATCGGGTTGTTATGATGAGTCTAGTGTGTTGGTGGAGTGTTGGTGGAGTGCCCAGTGCATGTCACTTGTCACTGTCAACCCTCACCGCTAGCAGTATGCGAACGGGAGAGCCGAGTGCCGAAGTCTCTCCCTGCCAGTACATAGCCTCTCTAACAGCAAGCCCAATGTAGTGCCTCCACGCGGCGACACATGGTAACTGGGTACAACACGTACCCAGGCTAAACTACAAGGTACTCGGAGGAGGTTTGACCCCTAGACGTGCGGCACGCAGGCCCACCGGTGTGTGGACACGCCCTGGTGCCCACGAACCAGCCCCTAACTATGGGTTAAATAGTACCACTGCCCAGTGGGTTCCTCGGGAGAGGAATGGGCTAAGGGAGTCAACCCCTACGCGCGGCGTTGTTGACAAAGGATGAGGAATTTGATCGATGGATTTAATGATTTGGAGTGATACAGATGGTTTGATAATATTATTGCCTGTGGAATATTTTGAAGTGCAAGCGCCGTCATCGTTGACATAAAGGACGATCGATGGATTTAATAAATTGGAGTGACACAAATGGTTTTATAAACGTGTTATTCATGTAATAGTTATTTGAAAAACTCTGAATGTTACGTCAGGCCCGTTCTCAGCTCTTTGTTTGTGTTTATGTCACGTTAGCATACCTATCGTTTAGCCTGTTGTTGCTCGTTCATGTCTGTTCTTGGTGTTGGATTTTGTCGAATAAATTGCCCCCAAAATGCGATTCCGGAGCGACTTTTAGTCCGAAAAACTTGGTAAATGCATTTGTTAGCTTCTCGTTAACGCTAGCATTAGGTTACTGGTTAATTTGATTGCAGTGCTTTTTTACAAGTGTTCATAATTGTGAGGGGATTTATTTTATGTTTTATGCATGTATGGACAAATCTTCTACTGACGCTATTCCAATCAGACACTAAGGAGGAAGACTTTGGTGGTTTCAGTGCATAGGAGGAAGATGAAGACGGCTCTGATTTTTACTGGTATTTTTTTAACCAGCCCTGTTAGTGCTGTGGTAGCGTGTTGCTGCTTTGTTACTGCCGTGTTTCAGTGACTTTTACCAATGTTTCTTTTTATCCAGCCCTATTAGTGCTGTGTTACTTCCGTGTTGCTGCTGTGTTACTGCCACGTCACGGGCATTGTTTGGAAGAAAGGTTGAGGTACCGTATTTATTCTAATTATCGCCCTTATTCTAATAATCGCCCAGTGTGTGTTAGCGATGACATAAATAAGAAACATTGATACCTCTAATTATCGCCCATGCTGCTAAAAATTCCGCCCAAAACTTACGTTTTCCTTCGCGACCGCATACCAACGTCATTGCGCAAGTTTAAATATAACTTATTTGACAGCACGTCGAATATCCCTTTTAAATTGTTTTTCTCCATAACCTATGATACAATTACACTCGTCACTCCGCTACAATTTCCTCACACAATTATGTTATCGGGGCGTGCGCTCGAACAAGACGATCGCGATAACATGACGTGCGCAAGATGTGATGTGCAACGGTAACGTGTCGCATCGATGGAGCGTCAATTGACGCACCCCGCTGTTAGAGGTAGATCAAAACAGTTCTAGTGTTAAGAACAGCAGTGAGATGGAGGTATTGCATACTACATAAGGAAAATATACATATTGCCCATTTCAGTGCCCCTTGGCGATTGTTCTCAATTAATCGCCCACCCCCCCATAAACTTTCTCTAATTATCGCCCTGGGCGATAATTAGAATAAATACTGTATGTTATTAAAACTATGAAAACTCATTCTGTATACCGTCTTTCTTTGTAAATAACTCAAGAGCACATGCGGCTTTTAGTACGGTGCGGCTTATGTATGAAAAACAAACTGCTAGTGAGGTTTATAATCAGGTGACGCTTATAGTCTAGAAATTACAGTAAACCCCCTTAGAGAAATTTATAAATATATACATAAATATTACCGTAATATTCGGACTATAAGTCGCATTTTTTTTTCATAGTTTGGGTGGGGGGGGCGACATACTGAGGAGCGTTGTTGTCAAAGGACGAGGAATTTGATCGATGGATTTAATGATTTGGAGTGGCACAGATGGTTTGATAATATTATTTCTTATATAATATTTATTTGATATATAATTTATATATATCGTTATATGGGCCTGTGGAATATTTTGAAGCGCACCCAGCCGGCATTGTTGACATAAAGTCCAGAAGTCTCTTTTTGCACCTTTATCCCCCTACTTGTACCTTCCTGTTAATCGGGCTGTTGTTACATGCAGTTTCTCACACGTGAGATTAATAAAGTTCCTCTTATCTTATCTTATCTTATAAAGGACGATTGATGGATTTAATGATTTGGTGTGACACAGATGGTTTGATAATATTACTGCTCATATAATAGTTATGGGGGGTTATTGGTGGAGCACTGGGTAGCACGTCCGCCTCTCAGTTAGTTAGGAGGGTGCGGGTTCGATTCCACCTCCGGCTCTCCCTGTGTGGAGTTTGCATGTTCTCCCCGGGCCCGCATGGGTTTTCTCCGGGCACTCCGGTTTCCTCACACATCCCAAAAACATGCTTGGTAGGCCGATTGCAGACTCCAAATTGTCCCTAGGTATGAGTGCGAGTGCAAATGGTTGTTTGTCTCTGTGTGCCCTGCGATTGGCTGGCAACCGGTTCAGGGTGTCCCCCGCCTACTGCCCGATGACGGCTGGCATAGGATCCAGCACGCCCGCGACCCCCGTGGGTAGTAAACGGTTCAGAAAATGGATGGATGAATGTAATAGTTATTTGATATATAATTTATATATCGTTATATGTGCCTGTGGAATATTTTGAAGTGCAATCGCCGTCATAAAGGACAATCGATGGATTTAATGAATTGGAGTGACACAGATGGTTTTATAAACGTGTTATTTATGTAATAGTTATATCAACTCTGAATGTTACGTTCTCAGCTCTTCGTTTGTGTTTATGTCACGTTAGCATACCTATCGTTTAGCCTGTTGTTACTCATTCATGTCTGTTCTTGGTGTTGGACTTTGTCGAATTAATTTCCCCCAAAATGCGATTTACACTCCGGAGAGTCTTATATCTGTTTTCTTTTCACGTTATTGTGCATTTTATGGCTAATGCCACCTATATTCCGGAGCGACTTTTAGTCCAAAAAATACAGTAAATATAAATATTTGAACTTCAAAAAGAGTGGAAAAACACTAACATTCTGTACCGTGAGGCAAGCAGGGTGGATTATCTGTGCACAATTCGAACATTCCATCAAACTAAAGAGCCAATCTCCAGTTTCATCTTGGTTAGGCTCCTTGCATATTTCACAAACAGCAGACAGTGGTAGTCCTGGCTGGAAAGAAAGGGAAAAAAAAAATCAGGTTTATATGACAAACACCAAGGTTTACTTTTCAAAACAAAATTTCTGAACAGAAATAAACCAATACAATTTTTTTGGCCCAATCCTGATACCAAATATTAGTAGCAAAGTAGGCCAATAACCAATACAGCTAAAGCTCAATTTTACGCGAACTTTGGGGTCTAGAATTTGGGAATTGCGTTAACCCCGAAAGAGCGTCGTATAGAAGGTCTTGTTTTTTTCAGATAGGCATGTTTTTTGTTTTTTTGTTTCGTTAATTTATGTCATGCATGTTGTTCGGCAGTCGAAGGGGTCCGTTTGCCGTCCGTCACCTTCAATGCTCCCCACATAATAAAGTCTGTTGACATTTTATTAAAAGAGAAGCAATACGCAGATGACAATAACAGGCGGATTGAGTGAGTCATTTTGATGCTATGTGAATTATGTGAATGGACACGTGAATAAAGCAGCCACTTGTGAGTGACTATATGGATGAGGTGCGTCTACAATGTTCCCCCTTTCCGAATGAAAAACAGTCCAAGCTATCACTAACACTGTAACAAAGCAATCATAAAAATCAAACAGCCCGACTACTCCTTATGAAACGCCTTCAAATTGGTCACAGAAACTCATCAAATCACTGGCACTAAGGTCTATGCGTTGGTTGGTTGGTTGGTTGGTCGGTAGGTCTGTCAGTTGGCCAATAGCAAGTGTCACTAGCTGGTATAGTTTGTCCCAATTCTTTATCTTTAATGTTCGCTATGCTAATAGTAATTACCAGTTGGCTGCCTTCTCAGTTTAACTAATGTGTGCAGAATGATCGAGACACAGCTGTGGAGCCATCTCTGCGAAATTATGGAAGAAGGTCTAACCCCCACCCCCAAGGTCCCTATTCTTATACTACTCTTGGCTGCCGTGGGTGGGTGGTTAGGTAGGTAGGTTTGGGTGGGTGGGTAGGTTTGTAGGTAGGTAGGGAGAGGGAGAGGGAGAGGGAGAGGGAGAGGGAGAGGGAGAGAGCGAGAGAGAGAGCATGACAATAGCGTAACATTAGCTTACATGTAACATCATGTTACTTTCTAAACCCACATGCTTGTAAAATTTTGTTTCGATGTGCTCCTTAATATTCCTAGTGCCGCGACCTCCATAGCTGATCATATCTTGACAGAAAATACACAAAACCTTCCACAGGACATCTACTTTACGGATATGTTCCGTCAAGCACGTGGTTACGGACTGTGTTCCGAGTTGTACAATGACGTTACTCTTGAGCCATGCCCATCTGAAGCAGTTCTTGATCCCGTTCGGCTTGTCTATTTCCCTGGCACGATCCTCATGCTGGCGAAAATTTTTGCCAAGTAGGCCCTAGATCTATCTAACTAAATAACTCGTACAAGTGATGAAAACCCAATTGCAAATTTACATTGTGGCGGTGTAAAAACACTAGTTCTCCGCGTAAGTTAACAAATGGAAATGATGTGACGAAAGTAGCGCCAAAATCCTGCCGAAAATAAGGCGGATGTTGTCGCATCACTGCTGCCAGTGAGTTAGGTTTACAGAGCAAAGCCAATTTCCGTACTAATTTTGCCTTGAGATGTGCCTAAAGATGCCATCACGGCAGGCGGCCGAATGCTCGCAAGTCACGAGGCTAACGTTGCCCGGCCAACTGGCCGGCCGCTTCCATACCCCCCCCGCCCTATATATATAAAAAAATATATATATTCTCAACGGATTTACACGATTCACGAAAATGATACTTTCGACGGAAAAAAACACAGAAATCCACGGATCCGCGGAAAATTCTCATCCCTGATATAATAGACTGCCGCCTTGTCAGCATCAGCCAATCAGCGTAAGGATGTCTTCCTACTTCACACGCAGGCGCAGACCAAGAGGAGGAAATCACCCTTTCACTGCACAAAGCCCCCTGCATAGTGCAATAATAAACTGAATGCATTACTAGCGAAAAGGTCGGTAAGAATTTTTTTTATTCAGAATGCAGGGTATTTATAACCTGCAGTGGACACACTATTACACTATTTTTTTGTTCAATGCAAAGAAATAGGTGTTTGTCCTACCTGTCAAGAAAACCATGGCAGTATTCAAAGAATACAATCAAAAATAGTATGATAGTTTGTAAGGCTAAATGCGATCAGACAAACTCCATCCATTCATCCATCCATCCATCCATCCATCCATCCGTCCGTCCGTCCGTCCGTCCGTCCGCCCGCCCGCCCGCCCGCCCGCCCGCCCGCCCGCCCGCCCGCCCGCCCGCCCGCCCGCCCATCCATCCATCCATCCATCCATCCATCCATCCATCCATCCATTTTCTATTTTGCTTTGTCCCCATGGGGGTCGCGGGCGTGCTGGAGCCTATCCCAGTGATCATCGGGCTGTAGGCGGGAGACACCTTGAACCGGTTGCCAGCCAATCGCAGGGCACACAGAGACGAACAACCATTCATCTCAACAAGAAAATGTGAACTGTCAGATGAGCAGAATATATTTGTACTTCAAACTCAGATTAACCAGTCATTTGTTTGGGCGAGCTTTTGCAAAGCTCATCTGATAGTGAGCAGCGGTAAACGATTCACGGAATTTGTCAAGGAATGTTTGAATACTGTTGCAGAAGTGGTATGTCCCGAAAAGAAAGATGTCTTTAATGCCGTGAGTATGTCGGTGAGTACAATTACTAGAGGGATTGAAGAACGTAAATGTGCAGCTGCAGCAGAAGACGAAAGTATTGGTCTTTTTTTCATTCGCATTGGATGAGAGCACGGACGTGCAGGACACAGCACAGCTGCTCATTTTTATTTGTGGAATCAGCGCAAATTTTTGAAACATGCGAGGATCTGGCTAACTCGAACCCTAACCCTCCAAAATCTCAACTGGACTACGACGAGAGGATGTTTTCGCAGTGTTCCAAACCATAGAAGAGCTGGACCTGTACTGGTCAAAGATTTCCAGCATCACAACAGACAAAACTCCTAGTATGGTGGGCGTTTCTTGAGGTCGAAGAGGACTCATGAATCGTAATATGGAAGAACGGGGTCGCACGGCCCCGCTACAAGTCCACTGCTTAATTCACCAACAACCACTGTGCTGCAAATTCTTGAAGTGGGATTCTGTCATGAAGGTTTTGGTGTCAATCATTAATATCATCAGAGCAAAGGGACTTAAACACAGGCAGTTCCAACAATTCCTGTCTGAGTCAGAGTCTGCGCGTGGCAAAGTGCTGTACTACAGAAAAGTACGATGGTTGAGCCCGGGCAGTTTTGAGGCGTTTTTACGAGCTGCTGCCCGAAATTAACACATTTCTTCTGTCAAAAGAAAAAACGGTCCAGAGTTAATCAGCCCAGATTGGAAATGGCACCTTACTTTTTTAACAGATCTGACAGAAATGCTAAATAGCCTGAACTTGCACCTATAAGGCAAAGGCAAACTCATCCATGACATGTATTTCCACATAAAGGCTATTGAGGTAAAGCTAGCACTGCTTTTAGAACAAGTGCAAAAGCACAAATTTGAACGTCACCCTGCTACCCAAAACTACTCTGCAGAGAAACCAGCGGTCCGGTCCCTAGCTGAAAAATGTGTGTAAGCACTGGAAATGCCAAAGGAGGAGTTCAGTGTGCGATTCCATTTAACTCCATGTCTATGCAAAAGAAATCTGTCTCTTTTGTTGTCGACATCAATGCAGCCCAGCCTTCTTATCAGTTTGAGTTGGTCAAGTTAAAGAACTGTGATGCCTGAAAGAATCATTCAAGTCTAACAGCCCCAATCACTTTTAAGCTGCCCTCCGACAAGACACGTACCCAAACATTAAAAAACACGCAATGAAGATGTCCACATTTTTGACAGTACGTAGATCTGAGAGCATTTCACAAATGAAACAAATGAAAACTCAGATGAGATCAAAATTAACAGACAAACATCTGCATCAGTGTTTGAGACTAGCTGTGACTAAAACGAAAGCTGACATTCAATTACTCACCAGCCAGATACAGGCCCACAGTTCACACTGATATTTGCTTATTTATTTCATATTCATATTTCACAGTGTTAGTATTTCATGACTTAATGAGTGGCTTTCTGGAAAACAATACATTTTTATTTTCAGGCACCCTTGCAACTGTCACCTGTTTTTTGGTGCAAAAAACCCCGGCCCCCAATCAGAAAAGAGTTATGTGGCCCACATTCGAATAGGTTTGGGGACCCCCGGTGTAGAGCTTAAACTGAAATTTCTGTTTAACTGTTTCTGTTGACGGGTGGCTTGGGTAGCACGTCCGCCTCACAGTTAGGAGGGTGCTGGTTTGATTCCACGTCCGGCTCTCTCTGTGTGAAGTTTGCATATTCTCCCCGAGCCCGCGCGGGTTTCCTCTGGGCACTCCGATTTCCTCCCACATCCCAAAAACATGCTTGATAGGCCGATTGAGCACTCTAAAAATTGCCCCTAATTACGAAGGATTACTGTATAAGATTTAGTTTATAGCCTTATATGCAAAATAAAATATAGTGGAAACAGTGAACTTCTTTTTTTCATCAATTACTGTTAACATCTCATGAAAAAAAAAAAAAAAAAAAAAAAAAAACGGGACTTACCGAAAGACACTGGCGCAGCACACAGGTTTGCTTAAGCTTTCCAGGTCCTCCAAACTTCTTCATGTCTCGGCAGAAATTGCAATCTCCACATTCAGCTCTCATACATGCCTCACAGCGCTTACACCTGCACAGACAAAATATCCATCCATCGATCCATTTTCTGTATCGCTTTGTCTCCACGGGGGTCACGGGCATGCTGGAGCCTATCCCAGCGGTCATCGGGCAGTCGGCGGGGGACACCCTGAACCGGTTGCCAGCCAATCCCAGGGCACACAGAGAAACGTAATTTCGGTCTCTTTGTGTGTTGTGACATGTGGAGAGATTGACAATAAAGCTGACTTTGACTTTGACGAACAACCATCCGCACTCGCACGCACACCTAGGGACAATTTGGAACATTCATTTCCCGATATATAGTGTTTTGATATGCGAGAGAATCTTAAGATTGTGGAACAAGGAAAGAACCTCTGAAAGAATTTAGCTCATACACACACGCAACCACACACACACGCACACACACACTAGGGATGAGATATGGCAAATGTAAAAAAAACACTGAAAAGTAGCCGGGGGTGTGGGGGGCCGACCGGGGGTCTGGGGGGCCATATATACGTAGGGTATGACTAGACATATAGACGAACTCGCTTCCACACACAACTTGGGCGTCTGTACCCCGGTTATCGAGTGGGTAGCCTTTGGGTGGGGAGAAAGATCCTGACTGTTGTTTGTGCCTGTGCAACAAACGGCAGTTCAGAGTACCAACCCTTTTTGGAGTCCTTGTAGGGTGTGCTGGAGAGCGCTCCTCCTGGGGGTGCCATTGTTCTGCTGGGTGACTGTAATGCTCACGTAGACAATGACAGTGAGACCTGGAATGGCGCTGCTCCTTCGTGTTGAGGAGCCTGATGATGTGGCTCAAACATATAATTCGGATACCTCCTGGTGTGGTGTTACGGGCATGTCCCACTAGACCAGGGGTGGGCAAACTACGGCCCGCGGGCCACATCCGGCCCACGGGACCGTTTAATCCGGCCCGCCAACCCTGAACAAATTGTATTATTAAAAAATGTTTTGGGTCATTTCGCCTGCAATGACTGTGTTTCCCCAGTAGATGAGGAAGCGCTCGCCTGCGCATTTACTACCGGAAGCCGTGTCAGAAAGCTCGGTGCACACACACAAGTACGTACTCAGTAGTACGGACATGGCGCACTCGCGCTCTATTTGTATCAGTCCCGAAATTAGAGCGTGGGCTGTGACGACAGCATTCTTGTAATTCGCGCGCTGAGCTTTCAGATACAGTTTTGCGCTAAAGCCACCCACAAACCTTCCCCTGGAATCCTTCCATTAAAATGAGTCGCCCAAGGAAAAGCAAGGTGGACACAGTGCCGAGCGTTTAAAAGAGCGGCCAATTTGGCTCGACGTACGCTACGTGACGTTCAGCCACATGAACGTCAACATCAACCCGTCACAGATCGAGGTAAACGGACCAACACCTCGGATCTCGCCTAAGAATTGCCACAACAAATTTTACTCCAGACTATGACGCACTAGCAAAAAAGGGAGACCAACAACACTGTTCCCACTGAAAATGAAGGGGAGGCATTTTGAATATGATTTCTACACATAGCAGGGCTTGAAACTAGCGACCATTCTCATTTTCAAACAATGCAGGATGCTCAAAGACATTGATGCACCACCTGTTTGCGACTAATCTTAACCTGTAAAGTTCTTAAGGTTTACTTTAAGGAAGTGTTTCCCCGTTTCCTCACCTCTGTTACCAGGTGTTTGCGAGTTAAAACCCCTCACCGTGTTGCCGTTTTGATTACTTTATTTGGGTGTATGCTTTCACCGATTCTTCAAGATGATATATTTGGTCAGAATGTTTGCCGTTTGATGTGATCTCATAAGATAAACATCTTTCATTAATCTGACCTGCAGGCACTGAAGTGATGGAGACTGTTATTAGTGTGAAGGTGAAGACCTTCACACTATTGTTATTCCTGTCCTTTATTATTGTGTGAAGGCGAAGGCCTTCACACATATGTTATTCTACACCATTCTCTATTATTATTGTGTGAAGGCGAAGGCCTTCACACATATGTTATTCTACACCATTCTCTATTATTGTGTGAAGGCGAAGGCCTTCACACATATGTTATTCTACACCATTCTCTATTATTATTATTATTGTGTGAAGGCGAAGGCCTTCACACATATGTTATTCTACACCATTCTCTATTATTATTATTGTGTGAAGGCGAAGGCCTTCACACATATGTTATTCTACACCATTCTCTATTATTGTGTGAAGGCGAAGGCCTTCACACATATGTTATTCTACTCCATTCACTTTATTATTATTGTGTGAAGGCGAAGGCCTTCACACATATGTTATTCTACTCCATTTACTTTATTATTGTGTGAAGGCGAAGGCCTTCACACATATGTTATTCTACTCCATTCACTTTATTGTGTGAAGGCGAAGGCCTTCACACATATGTTATTCTACTCCATTAACTTTATTAGTGTGAAGGTGAAGACCTTCACACTATTGTTATTCCTGTCCTTTATTATTATTATTAGTGTGAAGGTGAAGACCTTCACATTAGTGTGAAGGTGAAGACCTTCACACTATTGTTATTCCTGTCCTTTATTATTAGTGTGAAGGTGAAGACCTTCACACTATTGTTATTCCTGTCCTTTATTAGTGTGAAGGTGAAGACCTTCACACTATTGTTATTCCTGTCCTTTATTATTGTGTGAAGGCGAAGGCCTTCACACATTGATATTCTACTTTATTGTGTGAAGGCGAAGGCCTTCACACATTGTTATTCTACTTTATTATTATTTTTATTAAACAACTTATTCCTCCCACTTTTTTGACATCCAACTACTCCCACATGCTTCAACCGATTCACCTCGTTCAACCTTTCACACGTTCCAAAAATTCATGGCAAGCTTGCCACTTTTTTTCTCGTTCATAACATTTACCGTTTTTAAGTAATTAGCAAATTTGTGCCTTTTATTTCCCCATTCATTCTTAATGGCAATGTCAACCCGAGCCAGTTTCCTGTAGTGGGTTCGATTCCCACATTGGGCGTCATTAATTATTTTACTCTTTATTCTTCCCGCTTATAATTTTCAACGCTTATCATTTGTAACTAACATTCGCATTCAACATTCATTACATTAAGCAATTTCCACCACTTTGATTACGTATTCGCATTCAACAAACACATTCATTACATTAACCAATTTCAACCGTGGCATAGTAAGGGACTCAATTAGCTCGTGGGAAACACAAGTGATTCCAGTACACGAGCATCATTCCCGAGTGGTATCAAAACCCGCGTCAGTTCGATTCCCACATTGGGCGTCATTATTTATTTTACTCTTTATCCTTCCCGGTTATCATTTTCAACGGTTATCATTTGTAACTTTTGTCATTCGCATTCAACATTCATTACATTAAGCAATTTCCACCACTTTGATTACGCATTCGCATTCAACAAACACATTCATTACATTAACCAAATTCAACAGTTACTGAGGTAGGAACCTGATTAGCTCAGTTGGAAACACAATGGCAATGTCAACCTGCGCCAGTTTCCTGTAGTGGGTTCGATTCCCACTTTGGGCGTCATAAATTATTTTACTCTTTATTCTTCCCCCTTATCATTTGTACCTTTTTTGTAACATTTGTAACGTTTCATTTTTAACGCTTATCATTTGTACCTTTTTGTAACATGTATTTGTAACATTTTCCCATTTATTTCACAATTATCTATTTTCCCTTTGTATTCTTCCCGCTCATCATTTTTAACGCTTAACGTTTGTAACTTAACATCTGCCTTCGCCTTCACACGCAATTTCTTCCGAAATTGCAATTCTAGTTATTATTAAACAACTTATTCCTCCCACTTTTTTGACATCCAACTACTCCCACATGCTTCAACCGATTCACCTCGTTCAAACTTTCACACGTTCCAAAAATTCATGGCAACCTTGCCACCTTTTTTCCCCTTCATAACATTTACCGTTTTTAAGTAATTAGCAAATTTGTGCCTTAAAAACAGTTTCCTGTAGTGGGTTCGATTCCCACATTGGGCGTCATTAATTATTTTACTCTTTATTCTTCCCGCTTATCATTTTCAACGCTTATCATTTGTAACTAACATTCGCATTCAACATTCATTACATTAAGCAATTTCCACCACTTTGATTACGTATTCGCATTCAACAAACACATTCATTACATTAACCAATTTCAACCACGACATAGTAAGGGACTCAATTAGCTCGTGGGAAACACAAGTGATTCCAGTACACGAGCATCATTCCCGAGTGATATCAAAACCTGCGTCAGTTCGATTCCCACATTGGGCGTCATTATTTATTTTACTCTTTATCCTTCCCGGTTATCATTTTCAACGGTTATCATTTGTAACTTTTGTCATTCGCATTCAACATTCATTACATTAAGCAATTTCCACCACTTTGATTACGCATTCGCATTCAACAAACACATTCATTACATTAACCAGATTCAACCAGCAAGAAGGAAGGATCCTCATTAGCTCAGTCGGGAACACAATGGAATTGTCAACCCGAGCCAGTTTCCTGTAGTGGGTTCGATTCCCACATTGGGAGTCATAAATCATTTTACTCTTTGTTCTTCCCCTTTATCATTTTCAACGCTTATCATTTGTACCTTTTTTGTAACATTTGTAACGTTTCATTTTTAACGCTTATCATTTGTACCTTTTTGTAACATGTATTTGTAACATTTTCCCATTTATTTCACAATTATCTATTTTCCCTTTGTATTCTTCCCGCTCATCATTTTTAACGCTTAACGTTTGTAACTTAACATCTGCCTTCGCCTTCACACGCAATTTCTTCCGAAATTGCAATTCTAGTTGTGTGAAGGCGAAGGCCTTCACACATTGTTATTCTACTTTATTATTATTATTTTTTTTATTCTTATTATTAAACAACTTATTCCTCCCACTTTTTTGACATCTAACTACTCCCACATGCTTCAACCGATTCACCTCGTTCAAACTTTCACACGTTCCAAAAATTCATGGCAAGCTTGCCACCTTTTTTCCCCTTCATAACATTTACCGTTTTTAAGTAATTAGCAAATTTGTGCCTTTTATTTCCCCATTCATTCTTAATGGCAATGTCAACCCGAGCCAGTTTCCTGTAGTGGGTTCGATTCCCACTTTGGGCGTCATAAATTATTTTACTCTTTATTCTTCCCCCTTATCATTTGTACCTTTTTTGGAACATTTGTAACATTTCATTTTTAACGTTTATCATTTGTACCTTTTTGTAACATGTATTTGTAACATTTTCCCATTTATTTCACAATAATTTATTTTCCCTTTTCATTCGTCCCGCTTATCGTTTTTAACGCTTAACGTTTGTAAATTAACATCTGCCTTCGCCTTCACACGCAATTTCTTCCGAAATTGCAATTCTAGTTATTATTGTGTGAAGGCGAAGGCCTTCACACATTGATATTGTACTTTATTATTAAACAACTTATTCCTCCCACTTTTTTGACATCTAACTACTCCCACATGCTTCAACCGATTCACCTCGTTCAAACTTTCACACGTTCCAAAAATTCATGGCACGCTTGCCAGTATTTTTCGCGTTCATAACATTTACCGTTTTTAAGTAATTAGCAAATTTGTGCCTTTTATTTCCCCATTCATTCTTAATGGCAATGTCAACCCGAGCCAGTTTCCTGTAGTGGGTTCGATTCCCACATTGGGCGTCATTAATTATTTTACTCTTTATTCTTCCCGCTTATCATTTTCAACGCTTATCATTTGTAACTAACATTCGCATTCAACATTCATTACATTAAGCAATTTCCACCACTTTGATTACGTATTCGCATTCAACAAACACATTCATTACATTAACCAATTGCAACCACGACATAGTAAGGGACTCAATTAGCTCGTGGGAAACACAAGTGATTCCAGTACACGAGCATCATTCCCGAGTGGTATCAAATCCCGCGTCAGTTCGATTCCCACATTGGGCGTCATTATATATTTTACTCTTTATCCTTCCCGGTTATCATTTTCAACGGTTATCATTTGTAACTTTTGTCATTCGCATCCAACATTCATTACATTAAGCAATTTCCACCACTTTGATTACGCATTCGCATTCAACAAACACATTCATTACATTAACCAGATTCAACCAGCAAGAAGGAAGGATCCTCATTAGCTCAGTCGGAAACACAATGGAAATGTCAACCCGAGCCAGTTTCCTGTAGTGGGTTCGATTCCCACATTGGGAGTCATAAATTATTTTACTCTTTATTCTTCCCCCTTATCATTTTCAACGCTTATCATTTGTACCTTTTTTGTAACATTTGTAACGTTTCATTTTTAACGCTTATCATTTGTACCTTTTTGTAACATGTATTTGTAACATTTTCCCATTTATTTCACAATTATCTATTTTCCCTTTGTATTCTTCCCGCTCATCATTTTTAACGCTTAACGTTTGTAACTTAACATCTGCCTTCGCCTTCACACGCAATTTCTTCCGAAATTGCAATTCTAGTTATTATTCTACTTATTCTGCCCACTTTTTCGGCGCTTAACTACTTCCACATACTTCAACCGATTCACTCCATTCCACTTTTCACTTATTCCAAATATTCATGGCAACACTGCTTAGATTTTTTTCCTTCCAAAAATTTTCCGTTTTCACAAAGTTCACAAATTTATGGCAAATTTTGCCCCATTCATTCTTAATGGGAGATTCAACATTTCACATTTACGTTGTTCCAGTTTCAAATTCACATAATTCAACACATTCAAATCACATTGGGGACATTCCCAAACTTGCCAAATTCAACATTTTCACGTTTTCATCTTTTATTTTGAAATTCACACCCAATTCCTTTTTCCCTTTTCCCTTCTCATTTCTACATTTTTCAACCGATTCAACCCATTCCAACTTTCAACTGTTCATCATTTTTCTACCTATTCCACAACTTCCCACTTACCAAAAAATTCACATCTTTTATTTTGAAATTCACGCCCAATTCCTTTTTCCCTTCTCATTTCTACATTTTTCAACCGATTCAACCCATTCCAACTTTCAACTGTTTATCATTTTTCTACCTATTCCACAACTTCCCACTTACCAAAAAATTCACATCTTTTATTTTGAAATTCACGCCCAATTCCCTTTTCCCTTCTCATTTCTACATTTTTCAACCGATTCAACCCATTCCAACTTTCAACTGTTCATCATTTTTCTACCTATTCCACAACTTCCCACTTACCAAAAAATTCACATCTTTTATTTTGAAATTCACGCACAATTCCTTTTTCCCTTCTCATTTCTACATTTTTCAAACGATTCAACCCATTCCAACTTTCAACTGTTCATCATTTTTCTACCTATTCCCCAACTTCCCACTTACCAAAAAATTCACATCTTTTATTTTGAAATTCACGCCCAATTCCTTTTTCCCTTCTCATTTCTACATTTTTCAACCGATTCAACCCATTCCAACTTTCAACTGTTCATCATTTCTTTACCTATTCCACAACTTAACAAAAACTTCACATCTTTTATTTTGAAATTCACACCCATTTCCTTTTTCCTTTCTCATTTCCACATTTTTCAACCGATTCAACTCGTTTCAACGTCATTCTGCAACATTCCTTAAATATTTATTCAACTTCTTCACCTTCACACGCAATTCCTTCAGGAATTGCAAATTCTAGTTAGTGTGAAGGTGAAGACCTTCACACTATTGTTATTCCTGTCCTTTATTATTATTATTCAACATCTTCTGCCCACTTTTTTGACGCTTAACTACTTCCACATACTTCAACCTATTCACTCCGTTCCACTTTTCACTTATTCCAAATATTCATGGCACGTCTGCTCACATTTTTCTCGTTCCACAAATTTTCCGTTTTCGCATAATTCACAAATTTATGGCGATTTTTGCCCCATTCATTCTTAATGGCAGATTCAACATTTCACATTTACGTTGTTCCAGTTTGAAATTCACATCATTCAACACATTCAAATCACATTGGGGACATTCCCGAACTTGCCAAATTCAAAATTTTCACGTTTTCACTTTTAAAATTTGCATAAAATTTTGCAAAATTTCATAAAATTTCATTTTTCACTTCTAACTTCTACATTTTTCCACCGATTCAACTCGTTCCAACTTTCAACTATTCATCTTTTGCCTACCTATTCCACAACTTCCCACTTACCAAAAACTTCACATCTTTTATTTTGAAATTCAACCCAAATTCTCTAAAATTTCCTTTTTCTACTCTAATTTCTACACTTTTCAACCGATTCAACCCATTCCAACTTTCAACTGTTCATCATTTTTCTACCTATTCCACAACTTACCAAATACTCCACATCTTTTATTTTGAAATTCACACCCAATTCCTTTTTCCCTTCTCATTTCTACATTTTTCAACCGATTCAACCCATTCCAACTTTCAACTGTTCATCATTTTTCTACCTATTCCACAACTTCCCAAAAACTTCACATCTTTTATTTTGAAATTCACACCCAATTCCTTTTTCCCTTCTCATTTCTACATTTTTCAACCGATTCAACTCGTTTCAACATCATTCTTCAACATTCCTTAAATATTTATTCAACTTCTTCACCTTCACACGCAATTCCTTCAGGAATTGCAAATTCTAGTTATTGTGTGAAGGCGAAGGCCTTCACACATTGTTATTCTACTTTATTGTGTGAAGGCGAAGGCCTTCACACATTGATATTGTACTTTATTATTAAACAACTTATTCCTCCCACTTTTTTGACATCTAACTACTCCCACATGCTTCAACCGATTCACCTCGTTCAACCTTTCACACGTTCCAAAAATTCATGGCACGCTTGCCAGTATTTTTCGCGTTCATAACATTTACCGTTTTTAAGTAATTAGCAAATTTGTGCCTTTTATTTCCCCATTCATTCTTAATGGCAATGTCAACCCGAGCCAGTTTCCTGTAGTGGGTTCGATTCCCACATTGGGCGTCATTAATTATTTTACTCTTTATTCTTCCCGCTTATCATTTTCAACGCTTATCATTTGTAACTAACATTCGCATTCAACATTCATTACATTAAGCAATTTCCACCACTTTGATTACGTATTCGCATTCAACAAACACATTCATTACATTAACCAATTGCAACCACGACATAGTAAGGGACTCAATTAGCTCGTGGGAAACACAAGTGATTCCAGTACATGAGCATCATTCCCGAGTGGTATCAAAACCCGCGTCAGTTCGATTCCCACATTGGGCGTCATTATTTATTTTACTCTTTATCCTTCCCGGTTATCATTTTCAACGGTTATCATTTGTAACTTTTGTCATTCGCATCCAACATTCATTACATTAAGCAATTTCCACCACTTTGATTACGCATTCGCATTCAACAAACACATTCATTACATTAACCAAATTCAACCAGCAAGAAGGAAGGATCCTCATTAGCTCAGTCGGAAACACAATGGAAATGTCAACCCGAGCCAGTTTCCTGTAGTGGGTTCGATTCCCACATTGGGAGTCATAAATTATTTTACTCTTTATTCTTCCCCCTTATCATTTTCAACGCTTATCATTTGTACCTTTTTTGTAACATTTGTAACGTTTCATTTTTAACGCTTATCATTTGTACCTTTTTGTAACATGTATTTGTAACATCTTCCCATTTATTTCACAATTATCTATTTTCCCTTTGTATTCTTCCCGCTCATCATTTTTAACGCTTAACGTTTGTAACTTAACATCTGCCTTCGCCTTCACACGCAATTTCTTCCGAAATTGCAATTCTAGTTGTGTGAAGGCGAAGGCCTTCACACATTGATATTGTACTTTATTATTAAACAACTTATTCCTCCCACTTTTTTGACATCTAACTACTCCCACATGCTTCAACCGATTCACCTCGTTCAACCTTTCACACGTTCCAAAAATTCATGGCACGCTTGCCAGTATTTTTCGCGTTCATAACATTTACCGTTTTTAAGTAATTAGCAAATTTGTGCCTTTTATTTCCCCATTCATTCTTAATGGCAATGTCAACCCGAGCCAGTTTCCTGTAGTGGGTTCGATTCCCACATTGGGCGTCATTAATTATTTTACTCTTTATTCTTCCCGCTTATCATTTTCAACGCTTATCATTTGTAACTAACATTCGCATTCAACATTCATTACATTAAGCAATTTCCACCACTTTGATTACGTATTCGCATTCAACAAACACATTCATTACGTTAACCAAATTCAACCAGTATGTAGACAGGGACACAATTAGCTCGTGGGAAACACAAGTGATTCCAGTACACGAGCATCTTTCCCGAGTGGTATCAAAACCCGCGTCAGTTCGATTCCCACATTGGGCGTCATTATTTATTTTACTCTTTATCCTTCCCCTTATCATTTTCAACGCTTATCATTTGTACCTTTTTTGTAACATTTATAACATTTCATTTTTAACGCTTATCATTTGTACCTTTTTGTAACATGTATTTGTAACATTTTCCCATTTATTTCACAATAATTTATTTTCCCTTTCTATTCTTCCCGCTCATCATTTTTAACGCTTAACGTTTGTAAATTAACATCTGCCTTCGCCTTCACACGCAATTTCTTCCGAAATTGCAATTCTAGTTATTGTGTGAAGGCGAAGGCCTTCACACATTGATATTGTACTTTATTGTGTGAAGGCGAAGGCCTTCACACATTGATATTGTACTTTATTATTAAACAACTTATTCCTCCCACTTTTTTGACATCAAACTACTCCCACATGCTTCAACCAATTCACCTCGTTCAAACTTTCACACGTTCCAAAAATTCATGGCACGCTTGCCAGTATTTTCCCCCTTCATAACATTTACCGTTTTTAAGTAATTAGCAAATTTGTGCCTTTTATTTCCCCATTCATTCTTAATGGCAATGTCAACCCGAGCCAGTTTCCTGTAGTGGGTTCGATTCCCACATTGGGCGTCATTAATTATTTTACTCTTTATTCTTCCCGCTTATCATTTTCAACGCTTATCATTTGTAACTAACATTCGCATTCAACATTCATTACATTAAGCAATTTCCACCACTTTGATTACGTATTCGCATTCAACAAACACATTCATTACATTAACCAAACTCAACCACTAAAAGAAAGGGACTCAATTAGCTCGTGGGAAACACAAGTGATTCCAGTACACGAGCATCATTCCCGAGTGGTATCAAAACCCGCGTCAGTTCGAGTCCCACATTGGGCGTCATTATTTATTTTACTCTTTAGCCTTCCCGGTTATCATTTTCAACGGTTATCATTTGTAACTTTTGTCATTCGCATTCAACATTCATTACATTAAGCAATTTCCACCACTTTGATTACGCATTCGCATTCAACAAACACATTCATTACATTAACCAAATTCAACCGTTACTGAGGTAGGAACCTGATTAGCTCAGTTGGAAACACAATGGCAATGTCAACCTGCGCCAGTTTCCTGTAGTGGGTTCAATTCCCACTTTGGACGTCATAAATTATTTTACTATTTATTCTTCCCCCTTATCATTTGTACCTTTTTTGTAACATTTGTAACATTTCATTTTTAACCCTTATCATCTGTACCTTTTTGTAACATGTATTTGTAACATTTTACCATTCATTTCACAATAATTTATTTTCCCTTTCTATTCTTCCCGCTCATCATTTTTAACGCTTAACGTTTGTAAATTAACGTCTGCCTTCGCCTTCACACGCAATTTCTTCCGAAATTGCAATTCTAGTTATTATTAAACAACTTATTCCTCCCACTTTTTTGACATCCAACTACTCCCACATGCTTCAACCGATTCACCTCGTTCAAACTTTCACCCGTTCCAAAAATTCATGGCACGCTTGCAAGTATTTTTCGCGTTCATAACATTTACCGTTTTTAAGTAATTAGCAAATTTGTGCCTTTTATTTCCCCATTCATTCTTAATGGCAATGTCAACCCGAGCCAGTTTCCTGTAGTGGGTTCGATTCCCACATTGGGCGTCATTAATTATTTTACTCTTTATTCTTCCCGCTTATCATTTTTAACGCTTATCATTTGTAACTAACATTCGCATTCAACATTCATTACATTAAGCAATTTCCACCACTTTGATTACGTATTCGCATTCAACAAACACATTCAATACATTAACCAAATTCAACCAGTCTGTAGACAGGGACACAATTAGCTCGTGGGAAACACAAGTGATTCCAGTACACGAGCATCTTTCCCGAGTGGTATCAAATCCCGCGTCAGTTCGATTCCCACATTGGGCGTCATTATATATTTTACTCTTTATCCTTCCCCTTATCATTTTCAACGCTTATCATTTGTACCTTTTTGTAACATGTATTTGTAACACTTTCCCATTTATTTCACAATTATCTATTTTCCCTTTGTATTCTTCCCGCTCATCATTTTTAACGCTTAACGTTTGTAACTTAACATCTGCCTTCGCCTTCACACGCAATTTCTTCCGAAATTGCAATTCTAGTTGTGTGAAGGCGAAGGCCTTCACACATTGATATTGTACTTTATTATTAAACAACTTATTCCTCCCACTTTTTTGACATCTAACTACTCCCACATGCTTCAACCGATTCACCTCGTTCAACCTTTCACACGTTCCAAAAATTCATGGCACGCTTGCCAGTATTTTTCGCGTTCATAACATTTACCGTTTTTAAGTAATTAGCAAATTTGTGCCTTTTATTTCCCCATTCATTCTTAATGGCAATGTCAACCCGAGCCAGTTTCCTGTAGTGGGTTCGATTCCCACATTGGGCGTCATTAATTATTTTACTCTTTATTCTTCCCGCTTATCATTTTCAACGCTTATCATTTGTAACTAACATTCGCATTCAACATTCATTACATTAAGCAATTTCCACCACTTTGATTACGTATTCGCATTCAACAAACACATTCATTACATTAACCAATTGCAACCACGACATAGTAAGGGACTCAATTAGCTCGTGGGAAACACAAGTGATTCCAGTACATGAGCATCATTCCCGAGTGGTATCAAAACCCGCGTCAGTTCGATTCCCACATTGGGCGTCATTATTTATTTTACTCTTTATCCTTCCCGGTTATCATTTTCAACGGTTATCATTTGTAACTTTTGTCATTCGCATCCAACATTCATTACATTAAGCAATTTCCACCACTTTGATTACGCATTCGCATTCAACAAACACATTCATTACATTAACCAAATTCAACCGGCAAGAAGGAAGGATCCTCATTAGCTCAGTCGGAAACACAATGGAAATGTCAACCCGAGCCAGTTTCCTGTAGTGGGTTCGATTCCCACATTGGGAGTCATAAATTATTTTACTCTTTATTCTTCCCCCTTATCATTTTCAACGCTTATCATTTGTACCTTTTTTGTAACATTTGTAACGTTTCATTTTTAACGCTTATCATTTGTACCTTTTTGTAACATGTATTTGTAACATCTTCCCATTTATTTCACAATTATCTATTTTCCCTTTGTATTCTTCCCGCTCATCATTTTTAACGCTTAACGTTTGTAACTTAACATCTGCCTTCGCCTTCACACGCAATTTCTTCCGAAATTGCAATTCTAGTTATTGTGTGAAGGCGAAGGCCTTCACACATTGTTATTCTACTTTATTATTATTATTTTTTTTATTCTTATTATTAAACAACTTATTCCTCCCACTTTTTTGACATCTAACTACTCCCACATGCTTCAACCGATTCACCTCGTTCAAACTTTCACACGTTCCAAAAATTCATGGCAAGCTTGCCACCTTTTTTCCCCTTCATAACATTTACCGTTTTTAAGTAATTAGCAAATTTGTGCCTTTTATTTCCCCATTCATTCTTAATGGCAATGTCAACCCGAGCCAGTTTCCTGTAGTGGGTTCGATTCCCACTTTGGGCGTCATAAATTATTTTACTCTTTATTCTTCCCCCTTATCATTTGTACCTTTTTTGGAACATTTGTAACATTTCATTTTTAACGTTTATCATTTGTACCTTTTTGTAACATGTATTTGTAACATTTTCCCATTTATTTCACAATAATTTATTTTCCCTTTTCATTCGTCCCGCTTATCGTTTTTAACGCTTAACGTTTGTAAATTAACATCTGCCTTCGCCTTCACACGCAATTTCTTCCGAAATTGCAATTCTAGTTATTATTATTCTACTTATTCTGCCCACTTTTTCGGCGCTTAACTACTTCCACATACTTCAACCGATTCACTCCATTCCACTTTTCACTTATTCCAAATATTCATGGCAACACTGCTTAGATTTTTTTCCTTCCAAAAATTTTCCGTTTTCACAAAATTCACAAATTTATGGCGAATTTTGCCCCTTTCATTCTTAATGGGAGATTCAACATTTCACATTTACGTTGTTCCAGTTTCAAATTCACATAATTCAACACATTCAAATCACATTGGGGACATTCCCAAACTTGCCAAATTCAACATTTTCACGTTTTCATCTTTTATTTTGAAATTCACACCCAATTCCTTTTTCCCTTTTCCCTTCTCATTTCTACATTTTTCAACCGATTCAACCCATTCCAACTTTCAACTGTTCATCATTTTTCTACCTATTCCACAACTTCCCACTTACCAAAAAATTCACATCTTTTATTTTGAAATTCACGCCCAATTCCTTTTTCCCTTCTCATTTCTACATTTTTCAACCGATTCAACCCATTCCAACTTTCAACTGTTTATCATTTTTCTACCTATTCCACAACTTCCCACTTACCAAAAAATTCACATCTTTTATTTTGAAATTCACGCCCAATTCCCTTTTCCCTTCTCATTTCTACGTTTTTCAACCGATTCAACACATTCCAACTTTCAACTGTTCATCATTTTTCTACCTATTCCACAACTTCCCACTTACCAAAAAATTCACATCTTTTATTTTGAAATTCACGCACAATTCCTTTTTCCCTTCTCATTTCTACATTTTTCAACCGATTCAACCCATTCCAACTTTCAACTGTTCATCATTTTTCTACCTATTCCCCAACTTCCCACTTACCAAAAAATTCACATCTTTTATTTTGAAATTCACGCCCAATTCCTTTTTCCCTTCTCATTTCTACATTTTTCAACCGATTCAACCCATTCCAACTTTCAACTGTTCATCATTTCTTTACCTATTCCACAACTTAACAAAAACTTCACATCTTTTATTTTGAAATTCACACCCATTTCCTTTTTCCTTTCTCATTTCCACATTTTTCAACCGATTCAACTCGTTTCAACGTCATTCTGCAACATTCCTTAAATATTTATTCAACTTCTTCACCTTCACACGCAATTCCTTCAGGAATTGCAAATTCTAGTTGTGTGAAGGCGAAGGCCTTCACACATTGTTATTCTACTTTATTATTATTATTTTTTTTATTCTTATTATTAAACAACTTATTCCTCCCACTTTTTTGACATCTAACTACTCCCACATGCTTCAACCGATTCACCTCGTTCAAACTTTCACACGTTCCTAAAATTCATGGCAAGCTTGCCACCTTTTTTCCCCTTCATAACATTTACCGTTTTTAAGTAATTAGCAAATTTGTGCCTTTTATTTCCCCATTCATTCTTAATGGCAATGTCAACCCGAGCCAGTTTCCTGTAGTGGGTTCGATTCCCACATTGGGCGTCATTAATTATTTTACTCTTTATTCTTCCCGCTTATCATTTTCAACGCTTATCATTTGTAACTAACATTCGCATTCAACATTCATTACATTAAGCAATTTCCACCACTTTGATTACGTATTCGCATTCAACAAACACATACATTACATTAACCAATTTCAACAACTCCATAGTAAGGGACTCAATTAGCTCGTGGGAAACACAAGTGATTCCAGTACACGAGCATCATTCCCGAGTGGTATCAAAACCCGCGTCAGTTCGATTCCCACATTGGGCGTCAGTATTTATTTTACTCTTTATCCTTCCCGGTTATCATTTTCAACGGTTATCATTTGTAACTTTTGTCATTCGCATTCAACATTCATTACATTAAGCAATTTCCACCACTTTGATTACGCATTCAACAAACACATTCATTACATTAACCAAATTCAACCGTCACTGAGGTAGGAACCTGATTAGCTCAGTTGGAAACACAACGGCAATGTCAACCTGCGCCAGTTTCCCGTAGTGGGTTCGATTCCCACTTTGGGCGTCATAAATTATTTTACTCTTTATTCTTCCCCCTTATCATTTGTACCTTTTTTGTAACATTTGTAACATTCCATTTTTAACGTTTATCATTTGTACCTTTTTGTAACATGTATTTGTAACATTTTCCCATTTATTTCACAATAATTGTGTGAAGGCGAAGGCCTTCACACATATGTTATTCTACACCATTCTCTATTATTATTATTGTGTGAAGGCGAAGGCCTTCACACATATGTTATTCTACACCATTCTCTATTATTATTATTATTCTCTTTTATTCTCCTCACTTTTTTGTCCAGTTTCATCTTCCACATAATTCATCCGATTCACTCCATTCCACTTTTCACGTATTCCAAATATTCACGCGAAGAGCGCTTCCATTTTTCTCGTTCCGAAAATTTTCCGTTTCCGCAAAATTCCCCAAATTCCGACAAATTTTTCCCCATTCATTCTTAATGGCACATTCGACATTTCACATTTACGTCGTTCCAATTTGAAATTCACATCATTCAGCACATTCTAATCACACTCGGAAGGATTCTCGACATTCCCAAAATTCCCAAATTCGAAAATTTCACGTTTTCACGTTAAAAATTCCGACAAATTTTCACAGAATTTCGTTTTTCACCTCTAACTTCTACATTTTTCAACCGATTCAACTCGTTCCAACTTTCAACTGTTCATCTTTTGCCTACCTATTCCACAACGTCCCACTTACCAAAAACTTCACATCTTTTATTTTGAAATTCAACCAAAATTCTCTAAAATTTCGTATTACTCTAATTTCTACATTTTCCAACCGATTCAACCCATTCCAACTTTCAACTGTTCATTATTTTTCTACCGATTCCACAACTTCCCACTTACCAAAAGCTTCACATCTTTTATTTTGAAATTCACACCCAATTCCTTTTACCTTCTCATTTCTACATTTTTCAACCGATTCAACCCATTCCAACTTTCAACTGTTCATCATTTTTCTACCTGTTCCACAACTTCCCACTTACCAAAAACTTCACATCTTTTATTTTGAAATTCACACAGTATTCTCCAATATTTTCTTTTTCCCTTCTCATTTCTACATTTTTCAACCGATTCAACCCATTCCAACTTTCAACTGTTCATCATTTTTCTACCTATTCCACAACTTCCCACGTCACAAAAACTTCACATCTTTTATTCTGAAATTCACACCCATTTCCCTTTTCCCTTCTCATTTCTACATTTTTCAACCGATTCAGCCCATTCCAACTTTCAACTGTTCATCATTTTTCTACCTATTCCACAACTTCCCACTTACCAAAAACTTCACATCTTTTATTTTGAAATTCACACCCAATTCCTTTTTCCCTTCTCATTTCTACATTTTTCAACCGATTCAACCCATTCCAACTTTCAACTGTTCATCATTTTTCTACCTATTCCACAACTTCCCACTTACCAAAAACTTCACAGCTTTTATTTTGAAATTCACACCCAATTCCTTTTTCCCTTCTCATTTCTACATTTTTCAACCGATTCAACCCATTCCAACTTTCAACTGTTCATCATTTTTCTACCTATTCAACAACTTCCCACTTACCAAAAACTTCACATCTTTTATTTTGAAATTCACACCCAATTCCTTTTTCCCTTCTCATTTCTACATTTTTCAACCGATTCAACCCATTCCAACTTTCAACTGTTCATCATTTTTCTACCTATTCCACAACTTCCCACGTCCCAAAAACTTCACATCTTTTATTTTGAAATTCACACCCTTTTCCTTTTTCCCTTCTCATTTCTACATTTTTTAACCGATTCAGCCCATTCCAACTTTCAACTGTTCATCATTTTTCTACCTATTCCACAACTTCCCACTTACCAAAAACTTCACATCTTTTATTTTGAAATTCACACCCAATTCCCTTTTCCCTTCTCATTTCTACATTTTTCAACCGATTCAACCCATTCCAACTTTCAACTGTTCATCATTTTTCTACCTATTCCACAACTTACCAAAAACTTCACAGCTTTTATTTTGAAATTCACACCCAATTCCCTTTTCCCTTCTCATTTCTACATTTTTCAACCGATTCAACCCATTCCAACTTTCAACTGTTCATCTTTTTTCTACCTATTCCACAACTTCCCACTTACCAAAAACTTCACATCTTTTATTTTGAAATTCACCACAAATTCTCCAAATATTCTACATTTCTCAAGTAATTCAACACGTTTCAACATCGTTCGGCAGCATTCCCCGAAGAAGTTATTCATACATTTCGCCTTCACACGCAATTTCTCCAGAAATTGCAAAATTCTAGTTAGTGTGAAGGTGAAGACCTTCACACTATTGTTATTCCTGTCCTTTATTATTATTCTACTTATTCTGCCCACTTTTTTGGTGCTTAACTACTTCCACATACTTCAACCGATTCACTCCATTCCACTTTTCACTTATTCCAAATATTCATGGCAAGTGTGCTCACATTTTTCTCATTCCAAAAATTTTCCGTTTTCGCATAATTCATAAATTTATGGCGATTTTTGCCCCATTCATTCTTAATGGCAGATTCAACATTTCACATTTACGTTGTTCCAGTTTGAAATTCACCTCATTCAACACATTCAAATCACATTGGGGACATTCCCAAACTTGCCAAATTCAACATTTTCACGTTTTCATCTTTTATTTTGAAATTCACACCCAATTCCTTTTTCCCTTTTCCTTTCTCATTTCTACATTTTTCAACCGATTCAACCCATTCCAACTTTCCACTGTTCATCTTTTCTCTACCTATTCCACAACTTCCCACTTACCAAAAACTTCACATCTTTTATTTTGAAATTCAACCAAAATTCCCTAAAATTTCCTTTTTCTACTCTAATTTCTACATTTTTCAACCGATTCAACCCATTCCAACTTTCAACTGTTCATCATTTTTCTACCTATTCCACAACTTCCCACTTACCAAAAACTTCACATCTTTTATTTTGAAATTCACGCCCAATTCCTTTTTCCCTTCTAATTTCTACATTTTTCAACCGATTCAACCCATTCCAACTTTCAACTGTTCATCTTTTCTCTACCTATTCAACAACTTCCCACTTACCAAAAACTTCACTTCTTTTATTTTGAAATTCACACTCAATTCCTTTTTCCCTTCTCATTTCTACATTTTTCAACCGATTCAACCCATTCCAACTTTCAACTGTTCATCATTTTTCTACCTATTCCACAACTTCCCACTTACCAAAAACTTCACATCTTTTATTTTGAAATTCACGCCCAATTCCTTTTTCCCTTCTAATTTCTACATTTTTCAACCGATTCAACCCATTCCAACTTTCAACTGTTCATCTTTTCTCTACCTATTCAACAACTTCCCACTTACCAAAAACTTCACATCTTTTATTTTGAAATTCACACCCATTTCCTTTTTCCCTTCTCATTTCCACATTTTTCAACCGATTCAACTCGTTTCAACATCATTCTGCAGCATTCCTTCAATATTTATTCAACTTCTTCACCTTCACACGCAATTCCTTCAGGAATTGCAAATTCTAGTTATTGTGTGAAGGCGAAGGCCTTCACACATATGTTATTCTACACCATTCTCTATTATTATTGTGTGAAGGCGAAGGCCTTCACACATTGATATTGTACTTTATTATTAAACAACTTATTCCTCCCACTTTTTTGACATCTAACTACTCCCACATGCTTCAACCGATTCACCTCGTTCAACCTTTCACACGTTCCAAAAATTCATGGCACGCTTGCCAGTATTTTTCGCGTTCATAACATTTACCGTTTTTAAGTAATTAGCAAATTTGTGCCTTTTATTTCCCCATTCATTCTTAATGGCAATGTCAACCCGAGCCAGTTTCCTGTAGTGGGTTCGATTCCCACATTGGGCGTCATTAATTATTTTACTCTTTATTCTTCCCGCTTATCATTTTCAACGCTTATCATTTGTAACTAACATTCGCATTCAACATTCATTACATTAAGCAATTTCCACCACTTTGATTACGTATTCGCATTCAACAAACACATTCATTACATTAACCAAATTCAACCAGTATGTAGACAGGGACACAATTAGCTCGTGGGAAACACAAGTGATTCCAGTACACGAGCATCTTTCCCGAGTGGTATCAAATCCCGCGTCAGTTCGATTCCCACATTGGGCGTCATTATATATTTTACTCTTTATCCTTCCCCTTATCATTTTCAACGCTTATCATTTGTACCTTTTTTGTAACATTTGTAACATTTCATTTTTAACGCTTATCATTTGTACCTTTTTGTAACATGTATTTGTAACATTTTCCCATTTATTTCACAATTATTTCTTTCCCTTTTCATTCTTCCCGCTCATCATTTTTAACGCTTAACGTTTGTAACTTAACATCTGCCTTCGCCTTCACACGCAATTTCTTCCGAAATTGCAATTCTAGTTATTATTATTATTATTCTCTTTTATTCTCCACACTTTTTTGACACGTTTCATCTTCCACATAATTCATCCGATTCACTCCATTCCACTTTTCACGTATTCCAAATATTCACGCGACGAGCGCTTATATTTTTCTCGTTCCGAAAATTTTCCGATTCCGCAAAATTCCCAAAATTCCGACAAATTTTTCCCCATTCATTCTTAATGGCACATTCGACATTTCACATTTACGTCGTTCCAATTTGAAATTCACATCATTCAGCACATTCTAATCACATTCGGAAGGATTCTCGACATTCCCAAAATTCCCAAATTCGAAAATTTCACGTTTTCACGTTAAAAATTCCGACAAATTTTCACAAAATTTCGTTTTTCACCTCTAACTTCTACATTTTTCAACCGATTCAACTCGTTCCAACTTTCAACTGTTCATCTTTTGCCTACCTATTCCACAACGTCCCACTTACCAAAAACTTCACATCTTTTATTTTGAAATTCAACCAAAATTCTGTAAAATTTCGTTTTTCTACTCTAATTTCTACATTTTTCAACCGATTCAACCCATTCCAACTTTCAACTGTTCATTATTTTTCTACTGATTCCACAACTTCCCACTTACCAAAAGCTTCACATCTTTTATTTTGAAATTCACACCCAATTCCTTTTCCCTTCTCATTTCTACATTTTTCAACCGATTCAACCCATTCCAACTTTCAACTGTTCATCATTTTTCTACCTATTCCACAACTTCCCACTTACCAAAAACTTCACATCTTTTATTTTGAAATTCACACCCAATTCTCCAATATTTCCTTTTCTCCTTCTCATTTCTACATTTTTCAACCGATTCAACCCATTCTAACTTTCAACTGTTCATCATTTTTCTACCTATTCCACAACTTCCCACGTCCCAAAAACTTCACATCTTTTATTTTGAAATTCCCACCCAATTCCTTTTTCCCTTCTCATTTCTACATTTTTCAACCCATTCAACCCATTCCAACTTTCAACTGTTCATCATTTTTCTACCTATTCCACAACTTCCCACTTACCAAAAACTTCACATCTTTTATTTTGAAATTCACACCCAATTCCTTTTTCCCTTCTCATTTCTACATTTTTCAACCGATTCAACCCATTCCAAATTTATTCACTTAATTCACCTTATGCTTACCACATTCACTCCCATTCACCCCCACTTCCACTATGCTTACATAATTCAACCCTTGACCCCAAATTCCAGTGTGGCGGCCATCTTGGATGACCCTGAAGTGCCACCAATGAACCCAGAATGAACCGGAAGTGCCCCAAAACAAACGGAAAGTGACCCCAAATAGACCGGAAGTGACCTCAGGTAAACCGGAAGTGACCCCAGATCAAACCGGAAGTGACCCCAAATGTACCGGAAGTGACCTTTTTAGACCGGAAATGACCCCTAATAAACCGGAAGTGACCTCAGACGAACCGGAAGTGACCCAAATTAAACCGGAAGTGACCCCAAATAGACCGGAAGTGACCTCTGGTAAACCGGAAGTGACCCCAAATCAAACCGGAAGTGACCCAGAATGAACCGGAAGTGACCTTTTTAGACCGGAAATGACCCCAAATAAACCGGAAGTGACCTCAGCTAAACCGGAAGTCACCTGTTTTAAACCGGAAGTGACCCAAATAAACCGGAAGTGACCCAAACTAGACCGGAAGTGACCCGAATCAAACCGGAAGTGACCTTATTTCAACACTGAGTGGCCCAAATAGCTACATTTGCGCTAACTTTTTCGTTTTTTGTCTGATTTAACCCGTTTCGACATTTTTACCCCAAAAGTGAACCTCCTGAGGCCGTTTTTTTTTTTTGTTCCAAATTTAGAAAGATTTTGGCGCAATTGCTTTTTTTTATTTTCCCATTCATTCTCTATGGGGATTCAACATTTGCTCTAACTTCTACATTTTTTAACTGATTCAACTCGTTCCAACTTTCAACTGTACATCTTTTGCCTACCTATTCCACAACTTCCCACTTACCAAAAATTCCAAATTCGAAATTCAACCAAATTCTCCAAAATTTCGTTTTTCTACTCTAATTTCTACATTTTTCAACCGATTCAACCCATTCCAACTTTCAACTGTTCATCTTTTGCCTACCTATTCCACAACTTCCCACTTACCAAAAATTCCAAACTTTCAAATTTGAAATTCACCACAAATTCTCCAAATATTCTACATTTCTCAAGTAATTCAACACGTTTCAACATCGTTCGGCAGCATTCCCCGAAAAAGTTATTCATACATTTCGCCTTCACACGCAATTTCTCCAGAAATTGCAAAATTCTAGTTATTATTATTCTTCTATTTTATTCTCCACACTTTTTTGACACGTTTCATCTTCCACATAATTCATCCGATTCACTCCATTCCACTTTTCACGTATTCCAAATATTCACGCGACGAGCGCTTCCATTTTTCTCGTTCCGAAAATTTTCCGATTCCGCAAAATTCCCAAAATTCCGACAAATTTTTCCCCATCCATTCTTAATGGCACATTCGACATTTCACAAAATTTCGTTTTTCACCTCTAATTTCTACATTTTTCAACCGATTCAACCCATTCCAACTTTCAACTGTTCATCTTTTGCCTACCTATTCCACAACTTCCCACTTACCAAAAATTCCAAATTCTCAAATTTGAAATTCAACCAAAATTCTCTAAAATTCCGTTTTTCCACTCTAATTTCTACATTTTTCAACCGATTCAACCCATTCCAACTTTCAACTGTTCATCTTTTGCCTACCTATTCCACAACTTCCTACTTACCAAAAATTCCAAATTCTCAAATTTGAAATTCAATCAAAATTCTCTAAAATTCCGTTTTTCCACTCTAATTTCTACATTTTTCAACCGATTCAACCCATTCCAACTTTCAACTGTTCATCTTTTGCCTACCTATTCCACAACTTGCCACTTACCAAAAATTCCAAATTCTCAAATTTGAAATTCAACCAAAATTCTCTAAAATTTCGTTTTTCTACTCTAATTTCTACATTTTTCAACCGATTCAATCCATTCCACATTTATTCCCCTTATTCACCTTATGCCTACCACATTCACCCCCACTTCCACTATGCTTCCCACATTCACTCCCATTCACCCCCACTTCCACTATGCTCACACAATTCAACCCTTGACCCCCAATTCCAGTGTGGCGGCCATCTTGGATGACCCTGAAGTGCCACCAATGAACCCAGAATGAACCGGAAGTGCCCCAAATCAAACCGAAAGTGACCCCAAATAGACCGGAAGTGACCTCAGGTAAACCGGAAGTGACCCCAAATCAACCCGGAAGTGACCCCAAATGTACCGGAAGTGACCTTTTTAGACCGGAAATGACCCCTAATAAACCGGAAGTGACCTCAGACGAACCGGAAGTGACCCAAATTAAACCGGAAGTGACCCAAATAAACCGGAAGTGACCCGAAATAGACCGGAAGTGACCCCAAATAGACCGGAAGTGACCTCTGGTAAACCGGAAGTGAACCCAAATCAAACCGGAAGTGATCCAAAATGAACCAGAAGTTACCTTTTTAGACCGGAAATGACCCCAAATAAACCGGAAGTGACCTCAGCTAAACCGGAAGTGACCTGTTTTAAACCGGAAGTGACCCAAATAAACCGGAAGTGACCCCATATAGACCGGAAGTGACCCCAAATAGACCGGAAGTGACCTCTGGTAAACCGGAAGTGACCCCAAATCAAACCGGAAGTGACCCCAAATGAACCGGAAGTGACCTTTTTAGACCGGAAATGACCCCAAATAAACCGGAAGTGACCTCAGCTAAACCGGAAGTGACCTGTTTTAAACCGGAAGTGACCCAAATAAACCGGAAGTGACCCAAACTAGACCGGAAGTGACCCGAATCAAGCCGGAAGTGACCTTATATCAACACTAAGTGCCCCAAATAGCTACATTTGCGCTAACGTTTTTGTTTTTTGTCCGATTCAATCCGTTTCAACATTTTTACCCCAAAAGTGAACCTCCTGAGGCCGTTTTTTTTGTTTTGTTCAAAATTTAGAAAGATTTTGGCGCAATTGCTTTTTTTTATTTTCCCATTCATTCTCTACGGGGATTCAACATTTGCTCTAACTTCTACCTTTTTTTTTACTCTAATTTCTGCATTATTGCATTTCAACTTTCTAATGGATTTTTTGTGTATTGTGACAGCAAACGAGCAGGTGATTTAGCAAGCGTCTGATATGAGAGCATTGTGTTCGTATGGAGCGTGTTTGAAGTGAACAGCAGAGAAGAAAGCGCATGTGTAATGGCGGCCTCCGTATGATATCCGGATAAAAAACAAAAATTGTATCCATGTATAATGCGCACCCCAGATTTTATGACAATAAATTAGTTACATTTTGCGCATTATACATGAAAAAATACGGTATGTTAGTTTGCGAGCAAGCTGTAAGACGCATTCAGATTTGTTCCAAGAAGCAAAAAGCGCTCCATTTGCATTCATCTCTGAATGCAGACAGTAAACATGCAGCGTATCCACAATGTCCTCATTCGAAGCACATGTGCGTGTACTTTTACTTACTTTTTTTGTATTTAGAAATAACATTTTAAAATTTTTAGTAACTGATTTATCTCTCTCTCTTTCTCTCACGCTCTCATCCTCTTTATGCAGTTGAATTGCTTTGATGAATTGCTGTCACAAAGTTTCGAGGTCTTTATTGTGGGAGAGATTTGGCATACATTACAACGTCTGTTGTGGTGGTGCTTGACACATTGTCCAAACTGTTACTTCCCAATTTGAACACTAGGTGTCACCCAAATGACATTAAAAACTGACGTGGTGCTGTCGCTGCGTTGCAGTGTAAACAATAAAAGAAAAAAGAAGTATGAAATCGATTATCGAAATTACTGCAAGAGTCAAACTTGTTTGTCAACATTATAGTTCCATACATCAACCCTCACATTTTGAAACATTCAACGGCCATTGAATACCTGCCGAGCTAGACTGCAATTGACTGATTTTATGAATCCAAACTCTACTTTTGATATTCAACCAGCAGCACATCGTCATTTTTCTGACTAGGTACGTGGCTCAAAACACGATAATTTAATAAACTACTTACCCCAGGGACTTGAAATTTAGATTTTCCGATTGTCGTAAATGCATCACGAGAGCATGTACGCGTCACGAGGTGAACACATTCATTCCGGTGCGGCCGTGAATGTCTGACCAAGGTAAGTAGCAACACGTCGTCCTCATAAGAATTCAAATGGCCAAATGTGTTCTTTAATGGTCTAATCTACTATAAACTCTACTCTACTATAAACTACCATGTTTATGTCCGCGCGTGTAGGCAAGTAGCGTCAAACGGTCCTTGCGTTTTCTTGCTATCGTTAGCACGCTAGCATCTGCGCTTGCTACTGTTAGCTCGTTATCGCGCGTGGTAACGACATATATTCAAACGTTGAGGTAATATAGTTAGTGCGTCTTCTAGCGTTGAGACGTTCTGACGTTGGCGGTCATTGAGATATAACCAAATTAGGACGATAGGCCGCATGTTTGAAAAGTGTTAAGATTTGTTTCGTTTAAGTCGTTACGTTTATAAAGTCAATAAACCTACGGCCGCCATTTTAATTTCTTTACGGCAGAAATGCATGGCGTCTTTCTCCCTGTTTAGAAAATGATGTATTTGAGGCTTGCTAACTCAGTCATGTATTCATATTTAATGAAAATGTTCAGTGGCTGTACTTATTATTACTTATTCATATGCATATGAATACACACAGTTTTTGAGTCATTACAAACGATTTCTTTTTACATGCACGTTTTTGGTTGACTGATTTTCTGAAAATACGAGCCTCGGGGGATTTGGAAGTCTGTTTAATGTTCGAAAAATGTATTTTTGTATGCCTCAATAAGGCATTGCAATCTGTATGAGTGGTTTGTATGTGATCTCACTGCACACATACATTGTCACCGTGAGAACCCTGACGGCCGTGATTGAGTTGTTTGATAATATGTTTGAATTACACCATTTTTCATGAAAATTGGCTGATCATGAGAGGAGCATCTCTGGTTCTGACCATTTTGCGGATGTGTAAAAAGTGTGTTGTGGGTTCTGTGGAAGTTTGAACATTTTCTCCAAACATAAGAAGATTCACGTTTGCATGCTGTATTGTATCTTATTTTTGATTGGTAGAGTTTGTGTGCAAGAAATATTTTAAATTCTCAAACCAAAATATTTGTTTGTATTTAAAAATAATATATTTTTAAATTTTTTACATTTGTCAGAAATGTATGTTCAAGTATAGTAACTGATTTCTCTCTCTCTCTCTTCCTCTCTATGCAGTTGAATTGCTTTGATCAGGTAAGGTGTGGATTATGATTATTTAATTTCACTAATGGCATCAGACAGATTCATAATTTTTGCAGCAACAAAATAATTCTTTCTTCATGCTCTTGATTTTTACTGGATTTTGAAAATACAAGACTAAAGGAGATTGGAAAGTAGGTTTTGGTGTTACATAGAAAAAACCCTGAAAAAATACCTCAACAAAGATTCGAGGTTTTTCTTTTTGTGGGAGAGATTTGGCATACATTACAACGTTTGTTGTTGTGGTGGTGCTTTACACATTGTCCAAACTGTTACTTCCCAATTTGAACACTAGGTGTCACCCAAGTGACATTAAAAAACTGATGTGATGCTGATGCCTCGTTGCAGTGTAAACAATAAAAGAAAAAATAAATATAAAATCGATTATCCAAATTACTGCAAGAGTCAAACTTGTTTGTCAACATTATAATTTCATACATCAATCCCTCACATTTTGAAACATTTTACGGCCTTTGAATACCTGCCGAGCTAGACTGCAATGCTTTTTTCATCGCCACTGCATGTCCTTCAAAAACAAGTGGTAGCTTGTTCAATTTTCAACGACTTTTATGAGGCAGTCTTTTTACTTCTGCTATCATTACAAAGCATATATAAATACGTTCTAGGGTTTTTTCTTTGAGATGCTGTTTCTAACATTGTGACTTTTCAGTCGTGTTGTGTGCAAATAGCGACTAGTCATCAAATTGATTTTTCATTGGTTTGGATGGGTTTGTATGGTGACAGGAGCATCCCCAGTTGTGACCACTGTGTGGATGTGTTTGAAGTGAATCATATTCAAATGTTTATGTTCTGATTTTGCTTAATTTTGGTTAAGTAGATTGTGTGCTAAAAATATTTAAAATATCAAAATGTGTATATTTTAAATAGTCCTGCAACATTTTGTACAGTTTTTGTACGCAGATGTATGTTCAAGTTCAATAACTGATTCTCTTTTTCTCTGTTTGCAGAGTTCATTCGCTTTGACCAAAGGTGAAGTGCAGATTATATCCAGCCAGCTAACCATGCTTCCACCCATTATGCAATAAAAGTTTCATAGTGATGTTTAACTGTAAAAAATGCTGTTTGTTCTTTGTACAACATACAATTAGATGCAGAGATCCTGTCACCTGTTTGCAAATGCGTTTATACATTTCATGTACAAATGCTATTGTTAGGAATATTACAATCTTTTATCATTTACTGCTGTGCCATTTATCATTCATTTTGTGGCCACATAAACACATGATTTTCTGCACAGAATTGCTAACCGATTTTCATATTTTATTATAAATTGTCATGCAAATTTAATTTCATTACTTATTTTTTTAATTATTTACTTAATTCAAAAACCATTTCTAGTATACGGCGGGTCTGCAGTGACAGTAAAAATAAGGTTGCCGTGCCACCATTTTTTAAAGCTGACGTGAATTACAAGAGAAGTAGAAAGATGGTAATGTTGTAACAACTATTTGAACACTGTGGTTGACTTTAATTAATGCTTTTATGCTTTTTGTACCCCTTCTCCCCAGGCTGCCGACTGAGTCCCCCCCCCAACCCTCTTTTTTGCTGCTCCACTTTTTGTCTCTGACTTCTTTCACTCACTGTCTATCTTGGATTGACGACGCATTGTGGTGGACGTTGACTCAGACATTGACGAATCAGACGTGGACTTTGATCCCTGTGTTGAGGATCAAACTTTTTTTTTTTTATCCTTGTGGTGTGGATCAGACCTTGACTTGATCCCTGGTATCTGGATCAGACCTTGACTTGATCCTTGCCTGGATCGGACCTTGACTTGATCCCTTGCGGTGCGGGATCTGATGAAAAAAAAAACCCTGCCTTGGGATTGGCATTGAAATATAACCCTGTTGTGGGCTGTGCATTCAAAATATAACCTGTTGTGGGCTGTGCATTGAAATATAGCTTCTTGGACCTGGGCCTAACTGTGAAATATTACTACCTCTTGTGCGAGATCCAATTGACAAAAGTGCAAGACACGAGCCATGCCGCGCAAAAGCAAGAAGGCGCAAGCTGTCAAGATAAGCTGGCAACAACGTAAAAAAAACACTGACTGTGGAAGTGCAGATAAACCAACACCCGCTGAAGAATTGCTGGCCATTGAACCTGGAAACTCTACGGAGGTAATGATGTCTACATCTCATGATCCTGTAACATGTGTTTTGGCATCCTACAGTCAAGATCATCCAAAGTATGCTGATTCCAGAAACAGTCAGTGTGCTGCAAACTCTGCTACATTTCTAGCTTTCCTGCAGGAGACAGACAATGTGACAAGTGCTCACCTGGACCTTGTTCTCGATCGAGGCAATGAGCTCTATGTGGCTACTGTGGCTGTGCTGAAAGCAGAAGGACGATACGAACATCCTCATTTGGCAACCGATGAAATTCCATCCATTGTGAATGGCTTTCACAAACAACATGTGTTAATAAAGTATCAGTCAATGTATGGTCTTTTCAATTCCTCTATTGCTGATGTGGCATTTATGATGCTCTGTGACGGACTTCAGTGCCTGGTGTCAGAGGTAAATTATGCTCTTTTGGTTATGAATTCATTGTTTATTGCTGTTTTCCGAAACCAACAAGGGAGATATGGCTATTTTGATCCACACGCCAGAGAACGTGATGGTCTCCCTCCGCCCTCCGGTGCACCACATGGTACAGCTGTCATGATGCTTTTTACATGTTTGAACGATCTGATAGATAAGCTCATACAGGTGTTCACTCTGGCTGGTGCCGCTCCCACTACTCAATATGAATTGATGCCGGTAAGTTTTCAACCTATTGACAATGCAAGTGACCGTGAAATGGCGACTGATGCAGAAGCTTCTCCAATGACAACACACAATGATGACGCTATGTTAAGCCAGTCTGCTGCTGAGATGACACACAACAGTAAGGTGGTATGTACACAACAACAAAAAACACGAGATGTGTTGAAAATTGCGAGATCCAAAAGGAGAACATTTGCAAGACGAACTCAAGCCCACAACATAATTGACAAAGCTATGGCGAGAGTCACAAAACAAGAAACAAGGCGAATAAACGCAAACCTGAAAAAGAAGGAACGTTACAGCCAAACTCCAGAGATTAGACAACGTAAAAAGTCTTACATAGTGACTCGCTACCAGCAAGATCCTAATTTCCGTGTAAAACAAAAGTCGTTTGCAGTCGACCGCTATTGCAAACATGACACAATTAAGATGAAACAGCGTTCTTATAGCAAACAGAAATATACTCATGACGATGAATACCGAGCCAAAAAGTGCTATTCTGTTAAACAGAAATATAGTCATAATGTTGAGTATCGGACCAAAAAATGTTCCTATATCAATCAGCGATATGGTCATGACGATCAATTTCGGAACAAACAACGTTCCTATATCAATCAGAGATATGGTCATGACGAACAATTTCGGAACAAACAACGTTCCTATATCAATCAGAGATATGGTCATGACGACCAATTTCGGAACAAACAACGTTCCTATATCAATCAGAGATATGGTCATGAGGACCAATTTCGGAACAAACAACGTTCCTATATCAAGCAGAGATATAGTCATGATGATCAGTTTCGGAACAAACAACGTTCCTATATCAAGCACAGATATGGTCATGATGATGAATTTAGGCGTAAACAACGTTCTTATATCAAAGACCGTTACGCACTTGATCCTGCATTCAGATCCAAGCAGAAGGAGAACTCAAGTTTGCTTTGGAAAGCCAAACATGATTCATCAATGAAGGCAAATGCTCATCGCACTGCAATGAAAGTACTACAAAAATACAGAGTCATTAACAGATTATGTAAAGAGAGAAACAATTGCGCAATCATGAAAGCTGTTGCGCTATTCAAAGTTCAGGTAAAAAATGGACCGACTTTTGTTTGCACAGTTTGCCACAGAGCATTATTTCCCAATCAAGTACGCCAGCTGACCAAATATAAGAAAAACAAGGACGTTGTTGCAAGTTGTCTCACACGAAGGTTTGTTCATATTTGTAATCGTGAATGTAACACATGCTGCAAAGTACCGGATGAGAGAAAAATGGAGTGGATATGTCACACCTGCCATGCACATCTCAAAGATGGTAAAATGCCAGCACTTGCTGTAACTAACCATCTCCAACTTGCAGACATTCCCACTGAACTGTGTGATCTGAATATTCTGGAAAGACATCTCGTTTCAAAATGCATTTCATTTGCCAAAATCGTCCCTCTGCCAAAGGGTCAACAACGAGCCATCCGTGGGAATGTTGTGTGTGTACCATCAGAAGTGGAAGAAACGGTCAATGTCTTGCCCAGACTAAGAAGTAGGTCTCAGGTGTTGAGAGTGAAACTGAAAAGACGACTTTGTTACAAAGGACATCAGATATTTCAAACTGTCACTTGGTCCAAGTTAATGAGTGCCCTGATAAAACTGAAACAAATTCATCCGCAGTACAGAAACATCACCATTCGCGACGATGCTGACCTTTGTGACCCGACGCTCACTGATGATGACAGCGGCTCTGATGAAGACGAAATGAACGAGAGTGACTACAATGAGGAAGACCTCGAGGCAATCCACGCATTTGAGAGGGATGCTCTCTGTGAATTGAACAGTGACTCACAGAACGATGCACGTGGTAATGTGCAGCAACAACAGTGTGCTGAAAATGTGGAAGAAGGTGATGCACCAAATGGTGGGGTTATCCTGGAGTCATGTCTCCAACCAAATGATGTGTCAGAGGAAATTATGAGTTTTACTCAAGGCATTTACTGTGTGGCTCCTGCAGAAAGAAATAACCCCGTAAGCTTTTTCAGGACTCCCAAACTTGAGGCCATGGCATTTCCAGTGCAATTTCCAACTGGACAAAACACCCTCGATGAAGAGAGACAAATAAAAGTCACACCAAGCAAATATTTCAAAACACGTCTGTGTTGTGTGGATGAACGTTTTGCCCGTGATACAAACTACTTGTTCTTTGCTCAGTTTGTGACTGAAATTTACCTGGCAACATCAAGCATGAGAATCCAGCTACGCAAAGGTAAACCTTTTACCAGGGATGGTCGGAGGATAAACAATGCTATGCTGCAGGACAAACGTGAAGTTGAAAAACTGGTGCGCAGCAAGGATGCAGTCCGTTTCATGACGCCCCTGAGAGGCACGCCAGCCTATTGGGAAAGAACCACCAAAGATCTTTTTGCAATGATCCGACAGCTGGGTACACCCACATTCTTTTGCACATTTTCTGCTGCCGAAATGCGTTGGGAAGAGGTTATCACTGCCATTAAAGCGCAACAAGGTGAGGTGGTGAATTTTGCTGAACTTGACTGGGCCACGAAGTGTGAAATTCTGCGCAGCAATCCTGTGACGACAATGCGCATGTTTGACAAACGTGTGGAAGCTCTGTTCAGAGATTTGATCCTCTCTCCGGCACGACCGATTGGTGAAGTCGTCGACTACTTTTACCGATTGGAGTTTCAGCACAGAGGAAGTCCTCACATTCATTGCCTCATATGGGTTAAAGATGCCCCTGTATTTGAGGAAGCCTCAGAAGGAGCCATCTGCGATTTTGTGTCCCGCTACATCTCGGCTCAGCTGCCGGACCCAGAAAAGGAACCCGAGTTGTATAAAAAAGTCACAGAAGTTCAGATGCACAGCAAAGGTCACACCAAAACGTGCGTCAAACACCAAGGTGCAAACTGCCGATTTGGTTTTCCCAGACCACCGTGCGAAACCACAATGATCATCACACCTGTAGCCTGTGAAAATCAAGATCAACACAAGGAGAAGCAGGTGGTGGCAAATGACAAGCTTGTTCGTGTGCAGCGTTTGCTGAATGAACCCGAAACCTCATCCCTGACTTTGCCGCAGCTTTTGGCTAAATGCGAGCTCACTGACGCCGAGTACGTGGAATGTTTGTACATGACCGCCTCAAAGAGTTCTGTTGTGCTCAAGCGAGATCCAAAAGACTGCTGGGTGAACAACTACAACCGCCATTTGCTTCTTGCCTGGGATGCCAACTTGGACATCCAGTACATTCTGAATGCCTTTTCGTGCATCTCGTACATCTGCAGCTACATCAGCAAAGCTGAACACGGTCTGAGTCAATACCTGAAGTCTGTTATTGAAAACTCACGCAATGAAAATGTCAATGAGAGCGATGAAATGAAACAAATCATGCAAGCGTACTCAAAGAAAAGAGAAGTGAGTGCTCAGGAGTGTGCCGCACGCGCGTGCGGCTTGCATATGAAACAGTCCTCTCGCAGTGTGGTATTTGTACAAACGAGTGACAATCCGCTGAAAATGAGTTATCCTCTCTCGCTCCTTGAGGGCAAAACGCAGGAGTCTCATGAAGTGTGGATGACTGGCCTGCCAGACAAATATAAAAGCAGACCCCAAACGAAGGACTTTGAAGTGATGTGCTTGGCCGATTTTGCATCAACATGCAGAATTGTTTATGGAAAACAGGTAAAAGGCAAAAATGTTTTGCCTCTGCTGAACGACATGGGCTTTGTCCAGAAAAGAAAAGAAAAAGCTGCGGTCATCAAATACTGCAAATTCTCTGAACAAAAGAATCCAGAGGAATATTACTGCTCCTTGCTCAAGCTGTACCTGCCTCATCGTGCTAATTGCCAGTTAAAATCTGAACGCTGTCCCTCATATCAGTTGTTTCATGATCATGCCTGTGTACAGTTACCATATAACGACTCTGTGGAGCGTGTGTGCGAAATTGTCAACAGGAACAGAGAAAGGTATGAGAAGCACAGTAAAGACATTGACGATGCCATCCAAGAGGTGGAGGAGAGCGGGCTCGTCATAAACGAATGGTGCCACCTGGCTCCTGAGAGCGAGTTGCAAAGACTCGAATGCATTGAGGAAAACAACGCAAGAGATGAACCAAATGACAACGTGGAGGACAATGTCCCGGACTATAACGTAAGGTCAGAAACGTCTGAAATTTCCATTGCGACAGAAGCTGCTGCCATCGATCCCGCAGTGTTACGTGACATGTATCGGAACCTGAACCAAAAGCAAGCGTCTGTTTTCTACAAGGTCAGAGATTGGTGCATAAAACGTGTGTGTAGCTCAAAGCCCATCGAGCAGTTCTTCTACCACATCAACGGTGGCGCCGGGACCGGCAAATCGCATCTCATTAAGTGTATCCACACCGAGGCTACCAAAATACTGCAAAGACTACCACGACTGGCTGAGGAGGCCGACATTTCCAAACAGACGGTCGTTCTCGCAGCCTTCACTGGCACGGCGGCATTCAACATTTCTGGGACAACTTTGCATTGTCTGCTCAAACTGCCGAGAAGTCTCAAACCCCCGTACCACGGCCTGGGCAATAAACTGGACGAAGTCAGAGCCGAGCTGTCGATCGCCCAAATACTCATCATCGACGAGATTTCCATGGTGTCCAAAGACCTCTTTGCCTACGTGAATGCCAGGTTGATACAAATCAAAGGCATCAATTTACCTTTTGGTGGCATGTCTGTTCTTGCTGTTGGAGATTTCTTTCAGCTCCCTCCCGTGAGACAGTCCAAACCGCTATGCGTGTACGATCCCACTCGGCTGGACCACTGGCGTGACAACTTCAAAAAGATCACGCTCACCGCCATCATGAGGCAGAAAGACGATGTTGCCTTTGCCGAACTGCTGAACCGACTCCGGGTGAAAGAAAAGTCTGATGAACTTTCGGAACTGGACAGAGCTCTTCTTGCTACGAGGTACACTTCTCCAGAAATGTGTCCAAGTCATATTCTGCATGTTTTTGCCACCAATAAACAGGTAGATGGCCATAACTCTGCGATGCTGGATCTGCTTCATAAGGACATTGTACAAATTGATGCAGATGACTACAAGAAGGACAAACAAACCGGCAGAATGGCGAGGCAAACTTTCCCTGTGCAAGGCGCTAAGAGCGAGCTCCCGGACTCGATCAGAGTTGCCCTCGGTGCTCGTGTTATGCTCACGCGTAATTTTGATGTTCAAGCAGGTCTGTGCAACGGGACGTTTGGAAAAATTGTGGAATTGGTCAACTATCCGAATGAAGCCCGCGTAAAGAAAGTTGGGTTGGAACTTGATCATGTGAGTAACACAGCGCGTGCCGCTAACCGTGTGTACATTGACAGACAGGAGGAGAAGCTGAAAAAGCCTGGAGTGACGCGCCGACAGTTTCCCATCAAGCTTGCTTTTGCCTGCACGATCCACAAGGTACAAGGCATGACAACGTCAGAGGCTGCTGTTTCGCTGAAAGGCGTTTTCGAACACGGCATGGGGTACGTAGCTCTGAGTAGAGTGACCTCGCTCAGCGGTCTGCATATTCTGCATATGGACGAGAGAAGACTTCATGCAAATCCAGAAATCACTGCTGCTCTTGCTGAGATGGCAGAGGATTCTTTGGAGAGCGTCATGCCACTCCTTCACGTGATGCCGTCGGTAGATCGAGCAAATCACCTGGTTGTCGTCCATCATAACACCGAAGGGCTGTCTTGTCATGTGCAGGACATCAGGTGCCACCACGAGCTGCACTTTGCTGATGTTTTGTGCTTCACAGAGACACACCTTCAAGGATCTGTGGCTGATGGACGTGCCTGCTTGGAAGGCTTCACAATGTTTCACAGGAACCGAAGAGATTCTTACACAAACTGTCCTGACTTGGCAACAAAACTTGGTGGCGGCGTAGGTATTTGTGTCAAAAGTCACATTGCAGCCCAGGAAAAGAAATACATACAGGGTGTGACCGACATTGAATTTGTTGTGGTGAAACTTGAAGCTCCCCTCAATGTGTTGATTGCTGCCGTTTACAGGCCTCCAGGCAACAGTCTGCGCACTTTTCTGCCAAGCTTGGGAAATCTCTTGCGGTACCTTGAAGTAATGGACCATCATCAGATCTTGGTTTGTGGAGATTTTAATGAAGATATGCTATCTGCCTCATTCAAGCCCATTCTCGATTTGTTTCGCTCAACAGGTTACACGCAACTCATAACCACTGCTACCACTGACAAAAACACATTGCTTGACTTAATTTTTGTCTCTCGACCTCAGTGTGCTCTTCATTCAGGTGTCTTGCAAACGTACTACAGCTATCACAATCCTGTTTTCTGTGTTTTGGCCACTGAAAGGTAAGTCACAGCTAAATCATGTGGTTCAGCATTTGCAAAAAGGATGGAAATCAGAACGTGAACGTTGTCGTAAGTGTATAATATTAGTGGTGGGATGTGGTGGGTGATTTGTTGCCTTTAGGTGAGATGGGATCTGGGGCGAAAGTTGCTCAAAATGACAAATGAAAGAAACCTGCTGGAATAGTGGTTGGGGGTCGGTGAGGAATCACGTTGAGTTAAGGGAAGGCAGAGGCTTATTAAAATTTCAAAAAGCCTTCCCTTAACTCAACTTTTTAATTTTTAAAAAGCCTTCCCTTAACTCAACTTTTTATTTTTAAAAAGCCTTCCCTTAACTTAACGTTTTAATTTTTAAAAATGTTACTTTTATTTTTTTTAAATTTTAACTTTTAAAACTTTTACCTTTTTACATTTTTAAATTAACTTATGGTTGAGAGGAGACTTTTTAACTTTTTAAACCTTTATTTTACAATCAAATTTTAACCTTTTAAACCTTTATTTTACAATCAAATTTTAACCTTTTAAAACTTTATTTTACAATCAAATTTTAAAATTTTAAACCTTTATTTTACAATCAAATTTTAACCTTTTAAACCTTTATTTTACAATCAAATTTTAAAGATGAGTTAAGGGAAGGCCTTTTACATTTTAATTTTTTAATTGTTTTGAACTTTTATTTTGAATTTTTTTGAATGTCATAATCACCAGGCGAGAACAGAAAACAGATGAGGTAAGTTGCTCGTCATGAAACATGTTTTTTCCTTTCTTTCTAAAGAGAGTAAATGCTGCTATTTCACTCCTTTGTATTTTAACAGTTTTTATCTGGCGAAAGCAGTTCATCCCAGAATGGAGGCCAGAGGTAGGCATGACATATCACCTTATTGTAATGTAATTATAAAATTGTAACATGTTGTAATTTATAGTTAAGCTTGTGTAAGCCCTCTGTACAATCATACATTTTCAATCAACTTTGCTGGATTGTCCTTTTTTCTCCACAAAGACCTTGAGCATGCAAAAACATTCATCATGGACGAATGACTCCCAAGCAGACTCAAGGCACGCCACCCCTACAACATGGCAGCACAAGAGATGCTCAATTCCATCCCTGAAGACATCTCCAGAGATGCCTGGCTGGCAGCAGCTTGGAAGCAGGAGTGGGAGGCAGCTGGCCCCTCCCTCATGCACAGTTATGTCTGGGAACCAGGAGACGGCGCCATAGGAGGAGACGAACTACCTCGCCAGCAGTGGACCACACTGAACCGCTTAAGAACTGGTGTTGGGCGCTTCAACATGTCTAGTGGGGTCTGGCGGACAGTGCGGCATGCGAGTGCGGAGCCCTCGAGCAGACAGCCGACCACACCATCAACACCTACACCAACATATAGACCACCCTCAGAGGCCGGCCTCTTCGACCTGGGACCAGAGATGCTGGCGTGGCTCCACGACACCAAGTTGGAGCGCTGACGTTACACGAGAGAGAGAGAGAGAGAGAGAGAGAGAGAGAGAGAGAGAGAGAGAGAGAGAGAGAGAGAGAGAGAGAGAGAGAGAGAGACTCCCAAACCAGGGTGGCAAGAAGCAGGACTTCTCATTCCTCTGTAAGTAGCCAATTATTATTGACTATTGTTACAAAACACTCTCTTTAATTTTGAATGTCTTTTTCAACTCATGTCCTCAACCACCTCTATGTTTTTTCTTCTTCAGTTTTCTATGTTGCGTGTGGCTCCACATGCTCCATTTGTATAGACCATTTGTTTGGCCACCTTGGTACTCAGCCTTGATGAGACCTGGCCTGTCTCGCCAAAAAAATGACCGACATTTTAAGAAGATCCATGGGACCAGTGTTATTCTCCTTTTCTATTGACTCCAAGCAACAGGTAAGTAATTGTGATTCCAAATTGAATGTGTTCATATCATTCACTCAAGATGGACACAAGTTGTACATATGCTTGATTTATGACTGTATTGTAATGTGATTTTTCAAAATGAATTAATTATGATGTTATATTATAGCACAGGGAGAGCCAAGACTTTCCAAAAGACCTGTACAACGGAGGCCAGCATCATGAAACACAAACTCCCAAACCAGCACGGTAACATGAAACACAAACTCCCAAACCAGCATGGTAACACACAGGACTTCTTCTGATTCTTCTGTGAGTAACCATCAAGGAATATTTTCATGAAGCATTTTGCTCCTTTTCCTCAACACATCTTTCATGTTTTTTTTTAGTATGTTCTTGGGTCTTGCCTGTGGTTCTACACGCATCCAGAAATGCAGACAAAGAACAGCTTGGCCTTTAACAGTCGGAAGCCTCTGATTTTACTCTACTAAGCCTCAGATACAGTCTGTTTTCTGTTCTCATTCAGTCATTCATTCATTCATTTATTTATTATTTATTATTTATTATTTATTATTTATTATTTATTATTTATTATTTATTTATTTATTTATTTATTTATTTATTTATTTATTTATTCATTCATTCATTCATTCATTCATTCATTCATTTATTTATTTATTTATTTATTTATTTATTTATTTATTTATTATATTTTTTGCCTCAAATTATGTTTGCATTATCTTTTGTATAACAGCGTCTTCAATCATGTTGCACTTAAACTCTTAAAAAATAACACTGAAATTAACATAACATCCATCCATCCATTCATTCTCTGAACCGCTTAGTCCCCACGCGGGCCGCAGGTGTGCTGGATCCTATCCCAGCCGTCATCGGGCAGTAGGTGGGGGACGCCCTGAACCGGTTGCCAGCCAATCGCAGGGCACACAGCGATTATTATCTATTGAATCAGTAAAATACTTGATATGTTTTTATTTGTTATGTCTTCAGCGTTTTTGAAAGTTATTTATATTATTTCTTGCATTACTTCTTTGACTCAATTAAAAAAACTGTATTTTGTCCCAAAAGGCACTATTTTTTTCCTTCTCTTGTGTGTGATTTATTATATTTTGTTTCCAATATTTAAACAGCTCAGTGACCTAGTGGTAGAGTGTCCGTCCTGAGACTGGAAGGTTGTGGGTTCAAACCCTGGCCGGGTCATACCAAAGACTATAAAAATGGGACCCATTGCCTCCCTGCTTGGCACTCAGCATTAAGGGTTGGAATTGGGGGGTTAGATCACCAACTGATTCCCGAGCGCGGCACCGCTGCTGCTCACTGCTCCCCTCTCCCCCAGGGGATGGATTAAAATCACACGGGGATGGGTTAAATGCAGAGGACAAATTTCACCACACCCAGATGTGTGTGTGACCATCATTGGGACTTTAACTTTAACTTTTTTAACATGAATTTGAACACTTTCGAGTCAAGCCCAATTTATTCATACTTTCCGAAAGTTATTTATATTATTTCATGTATTACTTCTTTGATTCAATTAAAAAAAAAAAAACTAATTCCTCCCAAAATCAGGAGTTTCCGGGTTAACGTAATAAATCGGTGAGCGATTGGCTAAGGCAGCGCCCAATTACGTGAGCGGTTGTCTAAGCCAGCGCCCAATTATGTGAGCGGTTGGCTAAGGCAGCGTTATGGTAGCCAATCAGAGCCGGTGCTCTGTAAACTATTGCGGTTCGGTGTTATTGTGGAAATTATTACTCGCCACTTTAAACTTTGTGAAAATTATTAAGTATTCCAATATCCTCACATTTCATTTACTAGACATTTGCGTGTACATACATTTTCTAAATTTTAGAAAAGTCGCGTACACGCAGATTTGCGCTGCTAGATAAGAGTCAACATTCAGCATCTTACAAAATACACAAATCAGACATCTATTCGTTTAAGAATACTAATTCATTATGTTCATATGCCCATGTATTTCACCACTTAGTAATTGCCAATTTATATTTGGTGAACGACAATTGGCTGCAGAGAATGACGTTCCTGACGGGTCGCAGCCAGACGGTGAGAGTGGGCCGTCATACATCCACACCTCTCAGTCTCGGTACCGGCTCCCCACAGGGCTGCGTACTGAGCCCACTGCTTTACACGCTCTACACACATGCATGCACCCCCGCCCACCGTAGCAACATCATTGTGAAATTTGCGGATGACACAACCGTGGTGGGACTCATCTCAAAGGGGGATGAGTCTGCCTACAAGGACGAAGTGGTCCGGCTATCGGAGTGGTGCGGAGAGAACAATCTGCTCCTAAACACTTTTTTTAAATTATTCTATTTATTCTATTTTTTTTTTTTTTTTATCTCATGCGCGGATCGGTTGGCACTTTTTAAATTTCGTTGTACAGGTGACAATGACAAATAAAGATCTATTGTATTCTATTCTATTCTAGAACCGCGATCATGGTCGAAAATATGTTTTGACCATGACTGACAGCTCTCAATTGTATAATCACAATTCACATGATGTGTTTAGCAGTTATTATTTTTCTTTCTTCCGTGTGTAATTAATATCTTATTAATGTTGAATGGGGGCGGGGTTGTGCTACGTTCATAGAAATCTGAATTCACAAGGACTGTGATCGTAGTATATCATGAACAAAATCTTAAAGTGCTGAAACATGTTCACTCAATCGTTTAGTCACATTTCAGACGAATTTACAGGGATATGTGTGTCTGACACTCTTTTTATCGATTGCATATCCAAATATTGCATATCCAAATGTTGCATATCTGTTTAGCCTAGCTGCACTTAAATTTCCCACTACCCGCAAAGATATTGGGGCGCACACAAGTTCGCATCAGACTTTCCCAGACGTCGAAAGAGGTAAGTAGCTCGCTCAACCCAGTCCGAAATTTGATTTTCCCAAAACATTTATAAACACTTTGTAGTCTAGTGTTGTACTGTAGACCATTGTGTTACTCTGTAAATTAGTATTTACTACTTTAAACTGGGTGAAAATTAAGTAACATCCTCACTTTTCCGCGTGTACAGACAGGCCTTTTAAAATGTTTCTTAAAAGGCCTGTACACGCGAATTTGAGTAAGAGGTCTTCAGGTCCGTTTCTTAATGTTTAATAACAATTGCACCGATTTGGTTGAAGAAGAGCTGATATTCAAGAAAAAAAACGAAATAAACCTCGCGCACGACGGCAAGTGTAAAATTGTAAAAAGTGTATTAAATGAGTCCTATGACCTTAAAAATGTATATTATAATATATATTATACCTATGTCCTCAAAAAAATTGATCCATTAGTAAGCATCTCTCGAACAATATATTTCTTCAAATGGTTTAGTTTTTGAGACGACGATGACTAAATATCATTCAGTAGTGCGTACTCTTAAACCAAATGAGCAAATATTCCGAGTCATATTGTATAAACTTATTTGTACAATTATAAATTGGCAATATTGTTGTATACGTGATTTAACATTGTGATGCCGCCTTAACAAGGCTGCATAGACACCTTTTTTGATCTATACCGCATGTGGGAAAAAAGCCTGGGAACTAGTGAGCGGCCAGAAAAAAAAAACCGTGGCGCTGTCAATCATGCGAGTGTCGCGGCTAGATCAGTCAACTCTCAGCACCGTTTCTGGCTGCAGATGTTTATTTCACTATAACAAATAGAAAATCAATCTTTGCTTACCGTTGGAACAAATGCACAGGTGCCAACATATGAGTTTCCCAAATTATGTAGGGGATGAAATTGTAGATCAAAGGAGTCAACTCTTAACATCTTCCAAAATACACAAAACTGGAAGTAGTTCATTGGAAATAATAAATAAATAAATAAATAAATAAATAAATATATGATAGATAGATAGATAGATAGATAGATAGATAGATAGATAGATAGATAGATAGATAGATAGATAGATAGATAGATAGATAGATAGATAGATAGATAGATAGATAGATAGATACATAGATACATAGATAAATAAAACCAACAAAAAACAATTAAACAATAGCCATTTAGGACAAAAACAATTAAACAATAGCCATTTAGGACATTAACCATAGTCCTTCTAAAAGGGTAGGGCTGCTATTTTATAACCGATTTCTGTCATCATGTAGACTAATTCAACCATATATAAGTGCTATAGTAATTATGTCTCTGATGATCAGTTATTATTTTCATTTTTTTTGTCAGAATGGAAAACCTGTGGACGCTCCACCAAATGCCAGCGGCGGTCACGGCCAAAGTGGTGGCCTTAAAAACATCAACAAGATATTCCAGATGGGCCCTTAAAGAGGATGGCACGGTGGAGGCTAAGGCTTCCCACTGTAATACAGTGGTGGCCCTCTGTGATGGCCACCATTTGTGTAAAATGATTCTTTTTGAAAATTTAGCCTCTGATGTCTCCGTTGGAGGCACTTTTCGAATTATTAATTTTGGCCGGGGAAAAGAACAAGGGGTCCTCCTCTCCCGGCACAACACCGGCATTTATGTGGCTGGGGCGATAGAAGTGACCCCAGATTTGGAGGTGAGGGGGACAGCTCTGCTGTACCCTCCAAGCATTGCCAGAGCCTTAAAGGACATCCGCCATGAGGAGGGTGTCCTTTTCACGACAGACGGCATTGTCTCTGCTGTAAGATCAATCTCTCTCTCTTTCCGCTCCCTCTCTTTCATGAAGTAGTGATGATTAATCTGTTTTTCATTTTTAGATCCGCCCCATGAGGATGGCGATGTCACGTGGGTCTGTCGTCCCATTAGGCATCATTTATTTAAAAAAAGTAAACTGATTGTTCTCTCTCTCTCTGTCACACTATCTGTGTGTGTTTGTGTGTGTGCGCGTGCGTGTGCATGCATGTGTGTGCGTATGTGTGCATGTGCGTGTCTAAATATAGATACATCACACACACTCACATTTCACCTGAGTAAGGTGCCTTCAAGGCCTGATCCTTTCCAAGCTTTTGATAGCTCACTCTAATATCACCCGTGCAAAGTTTGCTGACGATCATGCATATTAGAGGAGGGAGACGTCTAAACCTGCAAGACACTGGTTTTGTAGGACAGAAATTTGACACCAGTTTCTTGAGTATTTCTCTAGCTTTATTGTCTTAGTCATTGTAGCCTAGATCGACATTTCAACAGCTAGTACTAATTTGTCATTTTCATTACAGGATCAAATGGTAATAAAGGTGGTCAGGTGGCGAGAGGCGAACATTTTTGTCCTAACGGTTGGACAGCGGGTGTCTCTTACGCACCTGAAAACATCGTGTTCCGGTGGCCTGGAGCTCCACTCCACCGAAAATACTGAGATCAAGGTACCTAAAGCAAGCTGTTTTTCCCATGTGTATAAACAAAGGTATTCTAAATTGAATCAACACTGTTATTTACTTGGGATGCACTGCTATCAGTGGCTCATCATCACTAAGGTTGAAGTCAGATTCACGCTTTGGGAGTGTTCTCAAAATCTGGATCATCAACTTTATAAGATTTTGTCTCAGATGCAGCTCTATCAGGAAGACATACAATTTCACTTGCTTCCTTGACTGTATAAAATCATTGTGGTTGTGATTATGGTCATGAAATTAATCAAATTGTTTTAGGTTTTCTATCTATCTATCTATCTATCTATCTATCTATCTATCTATCTATCTATCTATCTATCTATCTATCTATCTATCTATCTATCTATCTATCTATCTATCTATCTGCCCATCATGTTTTCTCGTGGTGTTTTAAACACAATAAATTGTCATGAAATTTCTTTGCGCAGGAACTGGAACAAGAGCCATTTCGATTTGTGGCCTTTAAAATAAAAGGTGAAGACGTGGAGCTTTTGGACGCCACCAATGCCACCAAAAAGGTTCCATTGACAGTGTGGAAAGAAAGATTCCCCGAAGGCCCTAATCTTACCCCAGAGGGGCTTTTGTGGTAATTTTTTTCTTTTGTTCTATTGTTTGTATTTCTTGTTTGTTGTTCTGTTTAAAATGTTCTATTATTAAAGTTTAAAGTTAAATGCACAAAATAGTCATTGTTTATTTATTTTGTATTAAATTGAATTAATTTAATCTAAATTATGATAATATATTTCACCTCTTAGTTATATTTAGTTGTCCGTGTATAAATTGTGTGTTGAGTCATTATATTAAATGTATTAGTTGTATCAATTCAATAGATGCTTTCCTTTTTTTTCTCCCCATATTTTTCCAACTATTTTTTAAAATTATGATAAATTATTATTGACAATTGCTACACCAAAATACAACTTACATATTTAGTTTTCCTTTCATGGTCTGGCTTGATAACCACATAAGCTACAACAAAACCAGGAAAAAAGTAACTAGGTTTTTACTAAACATTGTTAAATGTGCACTATATTGGCACTATATTGGGTGATAAGCTTAACTAACTTAAATGCTAGCTTAACTCAACGTTTTAATTTTTAAAAATGTTACTTTTACTTTTTAAAATGATAACTTTTAAAACTTTTAACTTTTTACATTTTTAAATTAACTTATGGTTGAGAGGAGACTTTTTAACTTTTTAAACCTTTATTTTACAATCAAATGCGTCAATTGACGCTCCATCGATGCGACACGTTACCGTCGCACATCACGTGTTGCTTACGTCATATGAATGCGTCTTGTTCGAGCGCACACACCTATAACGTAATTGTGTGAGGCTATTGTAGTGGAGTGACGAGTGTAATTGTATCATAGTTTATGGAGAAAAACAATTTAACAGGGACATTCGACGTGCTGTCAAAGCGTTCTTTGGCCCGCTGTCCAAAGAACATAGAAAACGATACGGAATGCGATCATCTCATGTGCGGTGGCGCCACAAAGTGGATTGCAGAAGTTAACTCAGCAGCATGGACGCGTTCCAGGCAGTTGCTGCGACCGCAAGGGGGTAAGTATTACTAAAAAAAAAAAGCACTCAAGTTTCAAACTTGCCTAGTGGACAGTGAAGCAGAAAATAGATGTGCCAAAAAGTGTGAGGAAAATATGCACTGTCTGCCGACGCACATTTTTCATAGTCCATGTGGAACTGACTCACCTTAAGCAACACGCAATACGGTGGACACGAATGAAAAAACGCACAACTAAGCAAGGGGGAACCTGGACAGATCCATCAGGCAACGACAAAGATGGTATGTAAATATTTTTTTTACATCCTCTGGTCAAGGTTAATATGAGAATGTACAATGGATGTCTGTATCGTATGGAAAAAGCTATTATACATTTTGGGTGTAGTAAACGACCCGGTAAATACATACTTGAGATAAACTGCTATCAGTGGCTCATCATCATCAAGGCTGAAGTCAGAATCATGCTTTAGAGTTTTCTCTAAATCTGGATCACCAATTTTGTAAGATTTTGTCTCAGATACAGCTCTATCAGGAAGACATACAATTTCACTTGCTTCCCTGACTGTATAAAATCATTGTGGTTGTGATTATGGTCATGAAATTAATCGAATTGTTTTAGGTTTTACGTTTATTATCTGTCTGCCTGTCTGCCATCCATGCATCATGTTTTCTCGTGGTGTTTTAAACCCATAATAAATTGTCAAAACATTTCTTTGCGCAGGAACTGGAAGAAGCGTTTCACGTTGTGGCCTCCAAATTAAAGGCGATAATATGTATATTTTCCTTATGTAGTATCTCACTGGTGTTCTTAACACGAGGACAGCGGCTGTTTTGAGCTACCTCTAACAGCGGGGTGCGTCAATTGACGCTCCATCGATGCGACACGCTACCGTCGCGCATCACGTGTTGTACACGTCATATTAACGCGATCGTCTTGTTCGAGCCCATGCCCCGAGAACGTAATTGTGTGAGGATATTGTTGCGGAGTGACGAGTGTAATTGTATCATAGTTTATGGAGAAAAACAATTTAAAAGGGACGTTCAACGCGCTGTCAAATCAGTCATATTTAAACTTGCGCAATGACGTCGGCATGTGGTCGCGGAGGAAAACGTAAGTTTTGGGGGGATTTTTTTAGCAGCATGGGCGATAATTAGAGGTATCAATGTTTTATTTATGCCATCGCTAACACACACAGGGCGGTTATTAGAATTTGGGCGATAATTAGAATAATTACGGTATTGCAATCACAATTGCAAAGAAACAATTGGTTGAGGAGCAGTTTTATAGCAGATTTTTGTTGTTGTATTGCGATACCGTATTGCTAATGCTAATCTGTTGATTGTGTCGCGAGAGAGAGAGAGAGAGAGAGAGAGAGAGAGAGAGAGAGAGAGAGAGAGAGAGAGAGAGAGAGAGAGAGAGAGAGAGAGAGTCTCAGTAAAGATATCTGTCACACTCTCATTTCACCTGAGTAAGGTCCCTTAGGGCATCATGTTGCCTTAGTAATTGAAGCCTAGATCCACATTTCAACAACTAGTACTAATTTGACATTTTCATTACAGGATCAAAGAGAAATTAAGGTCCTCACATGGCGCGAAACCAACTTTTTCCATGTCAAACTTGGACAGCGGCTGTCCATGACACACATGACAACATCATCAGAAAATACTGTAATAAAAGGTACCTAAAGCAAGCAGTTTTTTATGTGTATAAACAAAGGTGTTCTCAATTGAATCAATACTGTTATTTACTTGGGATGCACTGCTATCAGTGGCTCATCATCATTAAGGTTGAAGTCAGATTCATGCTTTAGGAGTTTTCTCAAAATCTGGATCACCAACTTTGTAGGATATTGTCTCAGATACAGTTGTCTGTCTGTCTGTCTGTCTGTCTGTCTGTCTGTCTGTCTGTCTGTCTGTCTGTCTGTCTGTCTGTCTGTCTGTCTGTCTGTTTATATATCTATATCTAACCAACCTACATACCTACCTACCTACCCAACCCCATCCATCAATCAATCCATCCATCCATCCATCCATACATCCATCCATACATCCATCCATCCATCCATACATACATATCCATCCATCATGTTTTCTCGTGGTGTTTCAAACATAAATTGTCATGAAATTTCTTTGCGCAGGAACTGGAAGAAGAGCCCTTTCGCTTTGTGGGCTTTAAAATCAAAGGTGAACAGGTGGAGCTTGTGGACGCCACCAATGCCACCAGAATGGTTCCATTAGAGGAGTGGAACCAAAAATTCCCCGATGGCCCTAATCTTCCCCTAGAGGGGTTTTTGTGGTAAATTTTTTTTTTTGTTCTGTTGTTTGTATTTTGTGTTACTTGTTTGTTCTGTTTAAAATGTTCTACTATTAAAGTTTAAAGTTAAATGCACAAAATAATAATTGTTTATTTTATTCATTTTTATTACATTATGATAATATATTTCACCACTTCATCAACATCTGCCCCCTATAGAGACCACCCTCAGAGGCCGGCCTCTTCGACTTGCAACCAGAGATGCTGGCGTGGCTCCACGACACCAAGTTGGAACACTGACGTTACACGTGAGAGAGAGAGAGAGAGGCAACGTCGATTTAGGTGACCCAGTTTATTATTTTGTTTATAGCAAATACAGTTGCAAATATATTGTTTCAATGTGTAGTTAATGGTATTAATGTATAGTATATGATTTTAATCTATTTTAATCTATAGTAATGGTATTTTACCCATGCCTTATTTTGGGATATTTGTAACTTCTGCTGTCTTTATCTTAGTATTCTGGAATACTATGGTTTATTTCGAAAATGTTTCTCAGATGTCGCATGTTTTCCCATTCTAGATTGATAGATAGAATTTACGGTAGCGTTCTTTGGCCTGCTGTCCAAAGAACATAGAAAACAATACGGAATGCGATCATCTCATGTGCGGTGGCACCACAAAGTAGATTGCAGAAGTTAACTCAGCAGCATGGACGCGTTCCAGGCACTTACTGCGACCGCAAGGGGGTAAGTATTACTAAAAAAAGCACACAAGTTTCAAACTTGCCGAGTGGACAGTGAATCAGAAAATAGATTTGTCAAAAAGTGTGAGGAAAATATGCACTGTCTGCCGACTCACATTTTCATTGTCCATGTCTCACCTTAAGCAACACGGTGGACACGAACAAAAAAACGCACAACTAAGCAAGGGGGAACCTGGACAGATCCATCAGGCAACGACAAAGATGGTATGTAAATATTTTTTTAAACCCTCTCAAGGTTAATATGAGAATGTACAATGGATGTCTATCGTATAGAAAAAGCTATTATACATTTTGGGTGTAATAAACGACCAGGTAAATGGATAGATAATACATAAAAACCATTCGTTTGCATACATTGATAAATGAAAGATCAACATTATGTGCCACTTGCCTCCCCAGAACTTTTGGTTTATAGGAAGGTTTGTTTTCTATTTAGAGGAAGAAATGCATGCGCCCAAGTGCAATATGTATTTTTGCCAGCAGAGGACGCTGAAAATAAATATGTTGCATAGCGGATGAGCTGTCTTAATCATTTCTGTCTGTAACAATTGCACACACAGCCTTACATTTGTAACAAGTTTCAAGAGATGTGCATATTTTTTCATTGGACATGCAATGTAATTCTGTCAACTTTTAAATAAACTATGTTATTTTACTTTTAATGTGGATAGAGGATTTATTTTTGGTGTTTTTGATTTTACTGCAGATTATCCAGACATCCCCAACGTCAAAGCAGCAGTATCTTTGGCCTCAGCATCCTTATTTTCCACTGGGCTTTGTGGACAGGAATGTCTTTTTCGACATGTTCCAACTTTAAACTGTTCATCTCATGCCTAATAATTGTCACTCAGCACTGACACCTGGTGGACGTTATGTTGTCATGCAGATGTTGTTATGCCTAATAAGAACAGATTCAGATTTGATTCTTAGTAGTTATCTTGCTGACTGTTTCTTGTTGACTAATACTTCTTGCGTATGTACTGTTTTTACTCGCTTATTGGTTTTCTTGCTTACTGCTTTTTCTAAAATGTACATATTCACCTGCAGTTTCCAAATTTTTTTAACCTATTTGTATTGTCCCAACATCAACAGGTTCAGCTCAATCCCACTTCATGTCTACATCATTCAGTGTCATTTAACAGCGTTTTTCCTTTCTAACTTATTCATTTTGCCACCAATTCAACCCGTTTCAACATTTAGCTCATGCATCTTATGCCTAACTATTCCACAACTTCTCACTTACCAATAATTTGAAATTCTCTAAAATTTCGTTTTTCTACTCTAAATTCTACAATTTTCAACCGATTCTACCTATTCCAACTTTCAACTGTTCATCTTTTGCCTACATATTCCACAACTTCCCACTTACCAAAATTCCAAATTTGAAATTCAACCAAATTCTCCAAAATTTCATTTTTCTACTCTAATTTCTACATTTTTCAACCCATTCAACCCATTCCAACTTTCAACTGTTCATCTTTTGCATACCTATTCCACAACTTCCCACTTACCAAATATTCCAAACTCTCAATTTTGAAATTCACCACAAATTCTCCAAATTTTCTACATTTCTCAAGTAATTCAACTCGTTTCAGCATCGTTCGGCAGCATTCCCCGAAGAAGTTATTCATACATTTCGCCTTCACACGCAATTTCTCCAGAAATTGCAAAATTCTAGTTTATTTTCCCTTTTCATTCTTCCCGCTTATCATTTTTAACGCTTAACGTTTGTAAATTAACATCTGCCTTCGCCTTCACACGCAATTTCTTCCGAAATTGCAATTCTAGTTGTGTGAAGGCGAAGGCCTTCACACATTGTTATTCTACTTTATTATTATTTTTATTAAACAACTTATTCCTCCCACTTTTTTGACATCCAACTACTCCCACAGGCTTCAACCGATTCACCTCGTTCAACCTTTCACACGTTCCAAAAATTCATGGCAAGCTTGCCACTTTTTTTCTCGTTCATAACATTTACCGTTTTTAAGTAATTAGCAAATTTGTGCCTTTTATTTCCCCATTCATTCTTAATGGCAATGTCAACCCGAGCCAGTTTCCTGTAGTGGGTTCAATTCCCACTTTGGGCTTCATAAATTATTTTACTCTTTATTCTTCCCCCTTATCATTTGTACCTTTTTTGTAACATTTGTAACATTTCATTTTTAACGCTTATCATTTGTACCTTTTTGTAACATGTATTTGTAACATTTTCCCATTTATTTCACAATAATTTATTTTCCCTTTCTACTCTTCCCGCTCATCATTTTTAACGCTTAACGTTTGTAAATTAACATCTGCCTTCGCCTTCACACGCAATTTCTTCCGAAATTGCAATTCTAGTTATTATTATTATTCAACTTCCGCTCACTTTTTTGACGCTTAACTACTTCCACATACTTCAACCGATTCACTCCATTCCACTTTTCACTTATTCCAAATATTCATGACACGTCTGCTCACATTTTTCACGTTCCAAATTTTTTCCGTTTTCGCAAAATTCACAAATTTATGGCGAATTTCGCCCCATTCATTCTTAATGGCAGATTCAACATTTCACGTTAACGTTGTTCCAGTTTGAAATTCACATCATTCAACACATTCAAATCACATTGGGGACATTCCCAAACTTGCCTAATTCAACATTTTCACGTTTTCATCTTTTATTTTGAAATTCACACCCAATTCCTTTTTCCCTTTTCCCTTCTCATTTCTACATTTTTCAACCGATTCAACCCATTCCAACTTTCAACTGTTCATCTTTTGCCTACCTATTCCACAACTTCCCACTTACCAAAAACTTCACATCTTTTATTTTGAAATTCAACCAAAATTCTCTAAAATTTCGTTTTTCTACTCTAATTTCCACATTTTTCAACCGATTCAACCCATTCCAACTTTCAACTGTTCATCATTTTTCTACCTATTCCACAACTTCCCAAAAACTTCACATCTTTTATTTTGAAATTCACAATATTCCCTTTTCCTTTCTCATTTCTACATTTTTCAACCGATTCAACCCATTCCAACTTTCAACTGTTCATCATTTTTCTACCTATTCCACAACTTCCCACTTACCAAAAACTTCGCGTCTTTTATTTTGAAATTCACACCCATTTCCTTTTTCCCTTCTCATTTCTACATTTTTCAACCGATTCGACCCATTCCAACTTTCAACTGTTCATCTTTTTTTTTCCTATTCCACAACTTACCAAAAACTTCACATCTTTTATTTTGAAATTCACACCTAGTTCCTTTTCCCTTCTCATTTCTACATTTTTCAACCGATTCAACTCGTTTCAACATCATTCTGCAGCATTCCTTAAATATTTATTCAACTTCTTCACCTTCACACGCAATTCCTTCAGGAATTGCAAATTCTAGTTATTATTCAACTTATTCCGCTCACTTTTTCGGCGCTTAACTACTTCCACATACTTCAACCGATTAGCTCCATTCCACTTTTCACTTATTCCAAATATTCATGGCAACACTGCTTAGATTTTTTTCCTTCCAAAAATTTTCCGTTTTTGCAAAATTCACAAATTTATGGCGAATTTCGCCCCATTCATTCTTAATGGCAGATTCAACATTTCACATTAACGTTGTTCCAGTTTGAAATTCACATCATTCAACACATTCAAATCACATTGGGGACATTCCCAAACTTGCCTAATTCAACATTTTCACGTTTTCATCTTTTATTTTGAAATTCACACCCAATTCCTTTTTCCCTTTTCCCTTCTCATTTCTACATTTTTCAACCGATTCAACCCATTCCAACTTTCAACTGTTCATCATTTTTTTACCTATTCCACAACTTCCCAAAAACTTCACATCTTTTATTTTGAAATTCACACCCACTTCCTTTTTCCCTTCTCATTTCTACATTTTTCAACCGATTCAACCCATTCCAACGTTCAACTGTTCATCATTTTTCTACCTATTCCACAAATTCCCACTTACCAAAAACTTCACATCTTTTATTTTGAAATTCACTCCCAATTCCTTTTTTCCTTCTCATTTCTACATTTTTCAACCGATTCAACCCATTCCAACTTTCAACTGTTCATCATTTTTCTACCTATTCCACAACTTCCCACTTACCAAAAACGTCACATCTTTTATTTTGAAATTCACACCCACTTCCTTTTTCCCTTCTCATTTCTACATTTTTCAACCGATTCAACCCATTCCAACTTTCAACTGTTCATCACTTTTTCTACCTATTCCACAACTTCCCACTTACCAAAAACTTCACGTCTTTTATTTTGAAATTCACACCCATTTCCTTTTTCCCTTCTCATTTCTACATTTTTCAACCGATTCAACCCATTCCAACTTTCAACTGTTCATCAGTTTTTTTCCTATTCCACAACTTACCAAAAACTTCACATCTTTTATTTTGAAATTCACACCCAGTTCCTTTTCCCTTCTCATTTCTACATTTTTCAACCGATTCAACTCGTTTCAACATCATTCTGCAACATTCCTTAAATATTTATTCAACTTCTTCACCTTCACACGCAATTCCTTCAGGAATTGCAAATTCTAGTTATTATTATTAGTGTGAAGGTGAAGACCTTCACACTATTGTTATTCCTGTCCTTTATTATTATTAGTGTGAAGGTGAAGACCTTCACACTATTGTTATTCCTGTCCTTTATTATTGTGTGAAGGCGAAGGCCTTCACACATTGATATTGTACTTTATTATTAAACAACTTATTCCTCCCACTTTTTTGACATCTAACTACTCCCACATGCTTCAACCGATTCACCTCGTTCAACCTTTCACACGTTCCAAAAATTCATGGCACGCTTGCCAGTATTTTTCGCGTTCATAACATTTACCGTTTTTAAGTAATTAGCAAATTTGTGCCTTTTATTTCCCCATTCATTCTTAATGGCAATGTCAACCCGAGCCAGTTTCCTGTAGTGGGTTCGATTCCCACATTGGGCGTCATTAATTATTTTACTCTTTATTCTTCCCGCTTATCATTTTCAACGCTTATCATTTGTAACTAACATTCGCATTCAACATTCATTACATTAAGCAATTTCCACCACTTTGATTACGTATTCGCATTCAACAAACACATTCATTACATTAACCAATTGCAACCACGACATAGTAAGGGACTCAATTAGCTCGTGGGAAACACAAGTGATTCCAGTACACGAGCATCATTCCCGAGTGGTATCAAAACCCGCGTCAGTTCGATTCCCACATTGGGCGTCATTATTTATTTTACTCTTTATCCTTCCCGGTTATCATTTTCAACGGTTATCATTTGTAACTTTTGTCATTCGCATTCAACATTCATTACATTAAGCAATTTCCACCACTTTGATTACGCATTCGCATTCAACAAACACATTCATTACATTAACCAAATTCAACCAGCAAGAAGGAAGGGTCCTCATTAGCTCAGTCGGAAACACAATGGAAATGTCAACCCAAGCCAGTTTCCTGTAGTGGGTTCGATTCCCACATTGGGAGTCATAAATTATTTTACTCTTTATTCTTCCCCCTTATCATTTTCAACGCTTATCATTTGTACCTTTTTTGTAACATTTGTAACGTTTCATTTTTAACGCTTATCATTTGTACCTTTTTGTAACATGTATTTGTAACATTTTCCCATTTATTTCACAATTATCTATTTTCCCTTTGTATTCTTCCCGCTCATCATTTTTAACGCTTAACGTTTGTAACTTAACATCTGCCTTCGCCTTCACACGCAATTTCTTCCGAAATTGCAATTCTAGTTGTGTGAAGGCGAAGGCCTTCACACATTGATATTGTACTTTATTGTGTGAAGGCGAAGGCCTTCACACATTGATATTGTACTTTATTATTAAACAACTTATTCCTCCCACTTTTTTGACATCTAACTACTCCCACATGCTTCAACCCATTCACCTCGTTCAAACTTTCACACGTTCCAAAAATTCATGGCACGCTTGCCAGTATTTTTCGCGTTCATAACATTTACCGTTTTTAAGTAATTAGCAAATTTGTGCCTTTTATTTCCCCATTCATTCTTAATGGCAATGTCAATCCGAGCCAGTTTCCTGTAGTGGGTTCGATTCCCACATTGGGCGTCATTAATTATTTTACTCTTTATTCTTCCCGCTTATCATTTTCAACGCTTATCATTTGTAACTAACATTCGCATTCAACATTCATTACATTAAGCAATTTCCACCACTTTGATTACGTATTCGCATTCAACAAACACATTCATTACATTAACCAATTTCAACCACAACATAGTAAGGGACTCAATTAGCTCGTGGGAAACACAAGTGATTCCAGTACACGAGCATCTTTCCCGAGTGGTATCAAAACCCGCGTCAGTTCGATTCCCACATTGGGCGTCATTATTTATTTTACTCTTTATCCTTCCCGGTTATCATTTTCAACGGTTATCATTTGTAACTTTTATCATTCGCATTCAACATTCATTACATTAAGCAATTTCCACCACTTTGATAACGCATTCGCATTCAACAAACACATTCATTACATTACCCAAATTCAACCATCACTGACGTAGGATCCTGATTAGCTCAGTTGGAAACACAATGGCTATGTCAACCTGCGTCAGTTTCCTGTAGTGGGTTCGATTCCCACATTGGGCGTCATAAATTATTTTACTCTTTATTCTTTCCCCTTATCATTTGTACCTTTTTTGTAACATTTGTAACATTTCATTTTTAACGCTTATCATTTGTACCTTTTTGTAACATGTATTTGTAACATTTTCCCATTTATTTCACAATAATTTATTTTCCCTTTCTATTCTTCCCGCTCATCATTTTTAACGCTTAACGTTTGTAAATGAACATCTGCCTTCGCCTTCACACGCAATTTCTTCCGAAATTGCAATTCTAGTTATTAAACAACTTATTCCTCCCACTTTTTTGACATCTAACTACTCCCACATGCTTCAACCGATTCACCTCGTTCAACCTTTCACACGTTCCAAAAATTCATGGCACGCTTGCCAGTATTTTTCGCGTTCATAACATTTACCGTTTTTAAGTAATTAGCAAATTTGTGCCTTTTATTTCCCCATTCATTCTTAATGGCAATGTCAACCCGAGCCAGTTTCCTGTAGTGGGTTCGATTCCCACATTGGGCGTCATTAATTATTTTACTCTTTATTCTTCCCGCTTATCATTTTCAACGCTTATCATTTGTAACTAACATTCGCATTCAACATTCATTACATTAAGCAATTTCCACCACTTTGATTACGTATTCGCATTCAACAAACACATTCATTACATTAACCAATTTCAACCAGTATGTAGACAGGGACACAATTAGCTCGTGGGAAATACAAGTGATTCCAGTACACGAGCATCTTTCCCGAGTGGTATCAAAACCCGCGTCAGTTCGATTCCCACATTGGGCGTCATTATTTATTTTACTCTTTATCCTTCCCGGTTATCATTTTCAACGGTTATCATTTGTAACTTTTGTCATTCGCATTCAACATTCATTACATTAAGCAATTTCCACCACTTTGATTACGCATTCGCATTCAACAAACACATTCATTACATTAACCAGATTCAACCAGCATGAAGGAAGAAGCCTCATTAGCTCAATCGGAAACACCATGGCAATGTCAACCCGAGCCAGTGTCCTGTAGTGGGTTCAAATCCCACATTGGGCGTCATAAATTATTTTACTCTTTATCCTTCCCGGTTATCATTTTCAACGCTTATCATTTGTACCTTTTTTGTAACATTTGTAACATTTCATTTTTAACGCTTATCATTTGTACCTTTTTGTAACATGTATTTGTAACATTTTCCCATTTATTTCACAACTATTTCTTTCCCTTTTCATTCTTCCCGCTCATCATTTTTAACGCTTAACGTTTCTAAATTAACATCTGCCTTCGCCTTCACACGCAATTTCTTCCGAAATTGCAATTCTAGTTATTAGTGTGAAGGTGAAGACCTTCACACTATTGTTATTCCTGTCCTTTATTATTGTGTGAAGGCGAAGGCCTTCACACATTGATATTGTACTTTATTATTAAACAACTTATTCCTCCCACTTTTTTGACATCTAACTACTCCCACATGCTTCAACCGATTCACCTCGTTCAACCTTTCACACGTTCCAAAAATTCATGGCACGCTTGCCAGTATTTTTCGCGTTCATAACATTTACCGTTTTTAAGTAATTAGCAAATTTGTGCCTTTTATTTCCCCATTCATTCTTAATGGCAATGTCAACCCGAGCCAGTTTCCTGTAGTGGGTTCGATTCCCACATTGGGCGTCATTAATTAATTTACTCTTTATTCTTCCCGCTTATCATTTTCAACGCTTATCATTTGTAACTAACATTCGCATTCAACATTCATTACATTAAGCAATTTCCACCACTTTGATTACGTATTCGCATTCAACAAACACATTCATTACATTAACCAATTGCAACCACGACATAGTAAGGGACTCAATTAGCTCGTGGGAAACACAAGTGATTCCACTACACGAGCATCATTCCCGAGTGGTATCAAAACCCGCGTCAGTTCGATTCCCACATTGGGCGTCATTATTTATTTTACTCTTTATCCTTCCCGGTTATCATTTTCAACGGTTATCATTTGTAACTTTTGTCATTCGCATTCAACATTCATTACATTAAGCAATTTCCACCACTTTGATTACGCATTCGCATTCAACAAACACATTCATTACATTAACCAAATTCAACCAGCAAGAAGGAAGGGTCCTCATTAGCTCAGTCGGAAACACAATGGAAATGTCAACCCAAGCCAGTTTCCTGTAGTGGGTTCGATTCCCACATTGGGAGTCATAAATTATTTTACTCTTTATTCTTCCCCCTTATCATTTTCAACGCTTATCATTTGTACCTTTTTTGTAACATTTGTAACGTTTCATTTTTAACGCTTATCATTTGTACCTTTTTGTAACATGTATTTGTAACATTTTCCCATTTATTTCACAATTATCTATTTTCCCTTTGTATTCTTCCCGCTCATCATTTTTAACGCTTAACGTTTGTAACTTAACATCTGCCTTCGCCTTCACACGCAATTTCTTCCGAAATTGCAATTCTAGTTATTATTATTATTCTACTTATTCTGCCCACTTTTTCGGCGCTTAACTACTTCCACATACTTCAACCGATTCACTCCATTCCACTTTTCACTTATTCCAAATATTCATGGCAACACTGCTTAGATTTTTTTCCTTCCAAAAATTTTCCGTTTTCGCAAAATTCACAAATTTACGGCGATTTTTGCCCCATTCATTCTTAATGGCAGATTCAACATTTCACATTTATGTTGTTCCAGTTTGAAATTCACATAATTCAACACATTCAAATCACATTGGGGACATTCCCAAACTTGCCAAATTCAACATTTTCACGTTTTCATCTTTTATTTTGAAATTCACACTCTATTCCTTTTTCCCTTTTCCCTTCTCATTTCTACATTTTTCAACCGATTCAACCCATTCCAACTTTCAACTGTTCATCTTTTCTCTACCTATTCCACAACTTCCCACTTACCAAAAACATCACATCTTTTATTTTGAAATTCAACCAAAATTCTCTAAAATTTCCTTTTTTCTACTCTAATTTCTACATTTTTCAACCGGTTCAACCCATTCCAACTTTCAACTGTTCATAATTTTTCTACCTATTCAACAACTTCCCCCTTACCAAAAACTTCACATCTTTTATTTTGAAATTCACACCCACTTCCTTTTTCCCTTCTCATTTCTACATTTTTCAACCGATTCAACCCATTCCAACTTTCAACTGTTCATCATTTTTCTACCTATTCAACAACTTCCCACTTATCAAAAACTTCACTTCTTTTATTTTGAAATTCACACCCAATTCCTTTTTCCCTTCTCATTTCTACATTTTTCAACCGATTCAACCCATTCCAACTTTCAACTGTTCATCATTTTTCTACCTATTCCACAACTTCCCCCTTACCAAAAACTTCACATCTTTTATTTTGAAATTCACACCCACTTCCTTTTTCCCTTCTCATTTCTACATTTTTCAACCGATTCAACCCATTCCAACTTTCAACTGTTCATCATTCTTCTACCTATTCCACAACTTCCCACTTACCAAAAACTTCACATCTTTTATTTTGAAATTCACACCCAATTCCTTTTTCCCTTCTCATTTCTACATTTTTCAACCGATTCAACCCATTCCAACTTTCAACTGTTCATCATTTTTCTACCTATTCCACAAGTTCCCACTTACCAAAAAATTCACATCTTTTATTTTGAAATTCACGCCCAATTCCTTTTTCCCTTCTCATTTCTACATTTTTCAACCGATTCAACCCATTCCAACTTTCAACTGTTCATCTTTTCTCTACCTATTCAACAACTTCCCACTTACCAAAAACTTCACTTCTTTTATTTTGAAATTCACACCCAATTCCTTTTTCCCTTCTCATTTCTACATTTTTCGACCGATTCAACCCATTCCAACTTTGAACTGTTCATCTTTTTTCTACCTATTCCACAACTTACCAAAAATTTCACATCTTTTATTTTGAAATTCACACCCAATTCCTTTTTCCCTTCTCATTTCTACATTTTTCAACCGATTCAACTCGTTTCAACATCATTCTGCAACATTCCTTAAATATTTATTCAACTTCTTCACCTTCACACGCAATTCCTTCAGGAATTGCAAATTCTAGTTATTATTATTCTACTTATTCTGCCCACTTTTTCGGCGCTTAACTACTTCCACATACTTCAACCGATTCACTCCATTCCACTTTTCACTTATTCCAAATATTCATGGCAACACTGCTTAGATTTTTTTCCTTCCAAAAATTTTCCGTTTTCACAAAATTCACAAATTTATGGCGAATTTTGCCCCATTCATTCTTAATGGGAGATTCAACATTTCACATTTACGTTGTTCCAGTTTCAAATTCACATAATTCAACACATTCAAATCACATTGGGGACATTCCCAAACTTGCCAAATTCAACATTTTCACGTTTTCATCTTTTATTTTGAAATTCACACCCAATTCCTTTTTCCCTTTTCCCTTCTCATTTCTACATTTTTCAACCGATTCAACCCATTCCAACTTTCAACTGTTCATCATTTTTCTACCTATTCCACAACTTCCCACTTACCAAAAAATTCACATCTTTTATTTTGAAATTCACGCACAATTCCTTTTTCCCTTCTCATTTCTACATTTTTCAACCGATTCAACCCATTCCAACTTTCAACTGTTTATCATTTTTCTACCTATTCCACAACTTCCCACTTACCAAAAAATTCACATCTTTTATTTTGAAATTCACGCCCAATTCCCTTTTCCCTTCTCATTTCTACATTTTTCAACCGATTCAACCCATTCCAACTTTCAACTGTTCATCATTTTTCTACCTATTCCACAACTTCCCACTCACCAAAAAATTCACATCTTTTATTTTGAAATTCACGCACAATTCCTTTTTCCCTTCTCATTTCTACATTTTTCAACCGATTCAACCCATTCCAACTTTCAACTGTTCATCATTTTTCTACCTATTCCCCAACTTCCCACTTACCAAAAAATTCACATCTTTTATTTTGAAATTCACGCCCAATTCCTTTTCCCCTTCTCATTTCTACATTTTTCAACCGATTCAACCCATTCCAACTTTCAACTGTTCATCATTTCTTTACCTATTCCACAACTTAACAAAAACTTCACATCTTTTATTTTGAAATTCACACCCATTTCCTTTTTCCTTTCTCATTTCCACATTTTTCAACCGATTCAACTCGTTTCAACGTCATTCTGCAACATTCCTTAAATATTTATTCAACTTCTTCACCTTCACACGCAATTCCTTCAGGAATTGCAAATTCTAGTTATTATTATTATTATTATTCTACTTATTCTGCCCACTTTTTCGGCGCTTAACTACTTCCACATACTTCAACCGATTCACTCCATTCCACTTTTCACTTATTCCAAATATTCATGGCAACACTGCTTAGATTTTTTTCCTTCCAAAAATTTTCCGTTTTCCCAAAATTCACAAATTTATGGCGAATTTTGCCCCATTCATTCTTAATGGCAGATTCAACATTTCACATTTACGTTGTTCCAGTTTCAAATTCACATCATTCAACACATTCAAATCACATTGGGGACATTCCCAAACTTCCCAAATTCAACATTTTCACGTTTTCATCTTTTATTTTGAAATTCACACCCAATTCCTTTTTCCCTTTTCCCTTCTCATTTCTACATTTTTCAACCGATTCAACCCATTCCAACTTTCAACTGTTCATCTTTTCTCTACCTATTCAACAACTTCCCACTTACCAAAAACTTCACTTCTTTTATTTTGAAATTCACACCCAATTCCTTTTTCCCTTCTCATTTCTACATTTTTCAACCGATTCAACCCATTCCAACTTTCAACTGTTCATCATTTCTTTACCTATTCCACAACTTAACAAAAACTTCACATCTTTTATTTTGAAATTCACACCCAGTTCCTTTTTCCCTTCTCATTTCTACATTTTTCAACCGATTCAACTCGTTTCAACATCATTCTGCAACATTCCTTCAATATTTATTCAACTTCTTCACCTTCACACGCAATTCCTTCAGGAATTGCAAATTCTAGTTATTATTCAACTTATTCCGCTCACTTTTTCGGCGCTTAACTACTTCCACATACTTCAACCGATTCACTCCATTCCACTTTTCACTTATTCCAAATATTCATGGCAACACTGCTTAGATTTTTTTCCTTCCAAAAATTTTCCGTTTTCGCAAAATTCACAAATTTACGGCGAATTTTGCCCCATTCATTCTTAATGGCAGATTCAACATTTCACATTTACGTTGTTCCAGTTTGAAATTCACATCATTCAACACATTCAAATCACATTGGGGACATTCCCAAACTTGCCAAATTCAACATTTTCACGTTTTCATCTTTTATTTTGAAATTCACACCCAATTCCTTTTTCCCTTTTCCCTTCTCATTTCTACATTTTTCAACCGATTCAACCCATTCCAACTTTCAACTGTTCATCTTTTCTCTACCTATTCCACAACTTCCCACTTACCAAAAACTTCACATCTTTTATTTTGAAATTCAACCAAAATTCTCTAAAATTTCCTTTTTTCTACTCTAATTTCTACATTTTTCAACCGATTCAACCCATTCCAACTTTCAACTGTTCATCATTTTTCTACCTATTCAACAACTTCCCACTTCCCAAAAACTTCACATCTTTTATTTTGAAATTCACACCCAATTCCTTTTTCCCTTCTCATTTCTACATTTTTCAACCGATTCAACCCATTTCAACTTTCAACTGTTCATCATTTCTTTACCTATTCCACAACTTCCCAAATACTTCACATCTCTTATTTTGAAATTCACACCCAATTCCTTTTTCCCTTCTCATTTCTACATTTTTCAACCGATTCAACCCATTCCAACTTTCAACTGTTCATCATTTTTCTACCTATTCCACAACTTCCCACTTACCAAAAACTTCACATCTTTTATTTTGAAATTCACACCCAATTCCCTTTTCCCTTCTCATTTCTACATTTTTCAACCGATTCAACCCATTCCAACTTTCAACTGTTCATCATTTTTCTACCTATTCCACAACTTCCCACTTACCAAAAACTTCACATCTTTTATTTTGAAATTCACACCCAATTCCCTTTTCCCTTCTCATTTCTACATTTTTCAACCGATTCAACCCATTCCAACTTTCAACTGTTCATCATTTTTCTACCTATTCCACAACTTCCCACTTACCAAAAACTTCACATCTTTTATTTTGAAATTCACACCCAATTCCCTTTTCCCTTCTCATTTCTACATTTTTCAACCGATTCAACCCATTCCAACTTTCAACTGTTCATCATTTTTCGACCTATTCCACAACTTCCCAAAACCTTCACATCTTTTATTTTGAAATTCACACCCAATTCCTTTTTCCCTTCTCATTTCTACATTTTTCAACCGATTCAACCCATTCCAACTTTCAACTGTTCATCATTTTTCAACCTATTCCACAACTTCCCACTTACCAAAAACTTCACATCTTTTATTTTGAAATTCGCCACAAATTCTCCAAATATTCTACATTTCTCAAGTAATTCAACACGTTTCAACATCGTTCGGCAGCATTCCCCGAAGAAGTTATTCATACATTTCGCCTTCACACGCAATTTCTCCAGAAATTGCAAAATTCTAGTTAGTGTGAAGGTGAAGACCTTCACACTATTGTTATTCCTGTCCTTTATTAGTGTGAAGGTGAAGACCTTCACACTATTGTTATTCCTGTCCTTTATTATTATTATTCAACATCTTCTGCCCACTTTTTTGACGCTTAACTACTTCCACATACTTCAACCTATTCACTCCGTTCCACTTTTCACTTATTCCAAATATTCATGGCACGTCTGCTCACATTTTTCTCGTTCCACAAATTTTCCGTTTTCGCATAATTCACAAATTTATGGCGATTTTTGCCCCATTCATTCTTAATGGCAGATTCAACATTTCACATTTACGTTGTTCCAGTTTGAAATTCACATCATTCAACACATTCAAATCACATTGGGGACATTCCCGAACTTGCCAAATTCAAAATTTTCACCTTTTCACTTTTAAAATTTGCATAAAATTTTGCAAAATTTCATAAAATTTCATTTTTCACTTCTAACTTCTACATTTTTCCACCGATTCAACTCGTTCCAACTTTCAACTATTCATCTTTTGCCTACCTATTCCACAACTTCCCACTTACCAAAAACTTCACATCTTTTATTTTGAAATTCAACCCAAATTCTCTAAAATTTCCTTTTTCTACTCTAATTTCTACATTTTTCAACCGATTCAACCCATTCCAACTTTCAACTGTTCATCATTTTTCTACCTATTCCGCAACTTACCAAATACTCCACATCTTTTATTTTGAAATTCATTCCCAATTCCTTTTTCCCTTCTCATTTCTACATTTTTCAACCGATTCAACCCATTCCAACTTTCAACTGTTCATCACTTTTTCTACCTATTCCACAACTTCCCACTTCCCTAAAACTTCACATCTTTTATTTTGAAATTCACACCCAATTCCTTTTTCCCTTCTCGGTTCTACATTTTTCAACCGATTCAACCCATTCCAACTTTCAACTGTTCATCATTTTTCTACCTATTCCACAACTTCCCACTTACCAAAAACTTCACGTGTTTTATTTTGAAATTCACACCCAATTCCTTTTTCCCTTCTAATTTCTACATTTTTCAACCGATTCAACCCATTCCAACTTTCAACTGTTTATCATTTTTCTACCTATTCCACAACTTTCCAAAATCTTCACTTCTTTTATTTTGAAATTCACACCCAATTCCTTTTTCCTTTCTCATTTCTACATTTTTCAACCAATTCAACCCATTCCAACTTTCAACTGTTCATCATTTTTCTACCTATTCCACAACTTACCAAAAACTTCACATCTTTTATTTTGAAATTCATACCCAGTTCCTTTTTCCCTTCTCATTTCTACATTTTTCAACCGATTCAACTCGTTTCAACATCATTCTGCAACATTCCTTAAATATTTATTCAACTTCTTCACCTTCACACGCAATTCCTTCAGGAATTGCAAATTCTAGTTAGTGTGAAGGTGAAGACCTTCACACTATTGTTATTCCTGTCCTTTATTATTAGTGTGAAGGTGAAGACCTTCACACTATTGTTATTCCTGTCCTTTATTAGTGTGAAGGTGAAGACCTTCACACTATTGTTATTCCTGTCCTTTATTATTGTGTGAAGGCGAAGGCCTTCACACATTGATATTGTACTTTATTATTAAACAACTTATTCCTCCCACTTTTTTGACATCTAACTACTCCCACATGCTTCAACCGATTCACCTCGTTCAACCTTTCACACGTTCCAAAAATTCATGGCACGCTTGCCAGTATTTTTCGCGTTCATAACATTTACCGTTTTTAAGTAATTAGCAAATTTGTGCCTTTTATTTCCCCATTCATTCTTAATGGCAATGTCAACCCGAGCCAGTTTCCTGTAGTGGGTTCGATTCCCACATTGGGCGTCATTAATTATTTTACTCTTTATTCTTCCCGCTTATCATTTTCAACGCTTATCATTTGTAACTAACATTCGCATTCAACATTCATTACATTGAGCAATTTCCACCACTTTGATTACGTATTCGCATTCAACAAACACATTCATTACATTAACCAATTTCAACCAGTATGTAGACAGGGACACAATTAGCTCGTGGGAAATACAAGTGATTCCAGTACACGAGCATCTTTCCCGAGTGGTATCAAAACCCGCGTCAGTTCGATTCCCACATTGGGCGTCATTATTTAATTTACTCTTTATCCTTCCCGGTTATCATTTTCAACGGTTATCATTTGTAACTTTTGTCATTCGCATTCAACATTCATTACATTAAGCAATTTCCACCACTTTGATTACGCATTCGCATTCAACAAACACATTCATTACATTAACCAGATTCAACCAGCATGAAGGAAGAAGCCTCATTAGCTCAATCGGAAACACCATGGCAATGTCAACCCGAGCCAGTGTCCTGTAGTGGGTTCAAATCCCACATTGGGCGTCATAAATTATTTTACTCTTTATCCTTCCCGGTTATCATTTTCAACGCTTATCATTTGTACCTTTTTTGTAACATTTGTAACATTTCATTTTTAACGCTTATCATTTGTACCTTTTTGTAACATGTATTTGTAACATTTTCCCATTTATTTCACAACTATTTCTTTCCCTTTTCATTCTTCCCGCTCATCATTTTTAACGCTTAACGTTTCTAAATTAACATCTGCCTTCGCCTTCACACGCAATTTCTTCCGAAATTGCAATTCTAGTTATTATTATTATTCTACTTATTCTGCCCACTTTTTCGGCGCTTAACTACTTCCACATACTTCAACCGATTCACTCCATTCCACTTTTCACTTATTCCAAATATTCATGGCAACACTGCTTAGATTTTTTTCCTTCCAAAAATTTTCCGTTTTCGCAAAATTCACAAATTTACGGCGTTTTTTGCCCCATTCATTCTTAATGGCAGATTCAACATTTCACATTTATGTTGTTCCAGTTTGAAATTCACATAATTCAACACATTCAAATCACATTGGGGACATTCCCAAACTTGCCAAATTCAACATTTTCACGTTTTCATCTTTTATTTTGAAATTCACACTCTATTCCTTTTTCCCTTTTCCCTTCTCATTTCTACATTTTTCAACCGATTCAACCCATTCCAACTTTCAACTGTTCATCTTTTCTCTACCTATTCCACAACTTCCCACTTACCAAAAACTACACATCTTTTATTTTGAAATTCAACCAAAATTCTCTAAAATTTCCTTTTTTCTACTCTAATTTCTACATTTTTCAACCGATTCAACCCATTCCAACTTTCAACTGTTCATAATTTTTCTACCTATTCAACAACTTCCCACTTATCAAAAACTTCACTTCTTTTATTTTGAAATTCACACCCAATTCCTTTTTCCCTTCTCATTTCTACATTTTTCAACCGATCCAACCCATTCCAACTTTCAACTGTTCATAATTTTTCTACCTATTCAACAACTTCCCACTTATCAAAAACTTCACTTCTTTTATTTTGAAATTCACACCCAATTCCTTTTTCCCTTCTCATTTCTACATTTTTCAACCGATTCAACCCATTCCAACTTTCAACTGTTCATCTTTTCTCTACCTATTGCACAACTTCCCACTTACCAAAAACTTCACATCTTTTATTTTGAAATTCAACCAAAATTCTCCAAAATTTCCTTTTTTCTACTCTAATTTCTACATTTTTCAACCGATTCAACCCATTCCAACTTTCAACTCTTCATCATTTTTCTACCTATTCCACAACTTCCCACTTCCCAAAAACTTCACATCTTTTATTTTGAAATTCACACCCAATTCCTTTTTCCCTTCTCATTTCTACATTTTTCTACCGATTCAACCCATTCCAACTTTCAACTGTTCATCCTTTTTCTACCTATTCCACAACTTCCCACTTACCAAAAACTTCACATCTTTTATTTTGAAATTCACACCCAATTCCTTTTTCCCTTCTCATTTCTACATTTTTCAACCGATTCAACCCATTCCAACTTTCAACTGTTCATCATTTTTATACCTATTCCACAACTTCCCACTTACCAAAAACTTCACATCTTTTATTTTGAAATTCACGCCCAATTCCTTTTTCCCTTCTCGTTTCTACATTCTTCAACCGATTCAACCCATTCCAACTTTCAACTGTTCATCATTTTTCTACCTATTCAACAACTTCCCACTTGCCAAAAAATTCACATCTTTTATTTTGAAATTCACGCCCAATTCCCTTTTCCCTTCTCATTTTTACATTTTTTAACCGATTCAACCCATTCCAACTTTCAACTGTTCATCATTTTTCTACCTATTCCACAACTTACCAAATAATTCACATCTTTTATTTTGAAATTCACACCCAATTCTCCAAAATTTCCTTTTTCCCTTCTCATTTCTACATTTTTCAACCGATTCAACTCGTTTCAACATCATTCTGCAACATTCCTTAAATATTTATTCAACTTCTTCACCTTCACACGCAATTCCTTCAGGAATTGCAAATTCTAGTTATTATTATTATTCAACTTCCGCTCACTTTTTTGACGCTTAACTACTTCCACATACTTCAACCGATTCACTCCATTCCACTTTTCACTTATTCCAAATATTCATGACACGTCTGCTCACATTTTTCACGTTCCAAATTTTTTCCGTTTTCGCAAAATTCACAAATTTATGGCGAATTTCGCCCCATTGATTCTTAATGGCAGATTCAACATTTCACATTAACGTTGTTCCAGTTTGAAATTCACATCATTCAACACATTCAAATCACATTGGGGACATTCCCAAACTTGCCTAATTCAACATTTTCACGTTTTCATCTTTTATTTTGAAATTCACACCCAATTCCTTTTTCCCTTTTCCCTTCTCATTTCTACATTTTTCAACCGATTCAACCCATTCCAACTTTCAACTGTTCATCTTTTGCCTACCTATTCCACAACTTCCCACTTACCAAAAACTTCACATCTTTTATTTTGAAATTCAACCAAAATTCTCTAAAATTTCGTTTTTCTACTCTAATTTCCACATTTTTCAACCGATTCAACCCATTCCAACTTTCAACTGTTCATCATTTTTCTACCTATTCCACAACTTCCCAAAAACTTCACATCTTTTATTTTGAAATTCACAATATTCCCTTTTCCTTTCTCATTTCTACATTTTTCAACCGATTCAACCCATTCCAACTTTCAACTGTTCATCATTTTTCTACCTATTCCACAACTTCCCACTTACCAAAAACTTCGCGTCTTTTATTTTGAAATTCACACCCATTTCCTTTTTCCCTTCTCATTTCTACATTTTTCAACCGATTCGACCCATTCCAACTTTCAACTGTTCATCTTTTTTTTTCCTATTCCACAACTTACCAAAAACTTCACATCTTTTATTTTGAAATTCACACCCAGTTCCTTTTCCCTTCTCATTTCTACATTTTTCAACCGATTCAACTCGTTTCAACATCATTCTGCAGCATTCCTTAAATATTTATTCAACTTCTTCACCTTCACACGCAATTCCTTCAGGAATTGCAAATTCTAGTTGTGTGAAGGCGAAGGCCTTCACACATTGATATTGTACTTTATTATTAAACAACTTATTCCTCCCACTTTTTTGACATCTAACTACTCCCACATGCTTCAACCGATTCACCTCGTTCAACCTTTCACACGTTCCAAAAATTCATGGCACGCTTGCCAGTATTTTTCGCGTTCATAACATTTACCGTTTTTAAGTAATTAGCAAATTTGTGCCTTTTATTTCCCCATTCATTCTTAATGGCAATGTCAACCCGAGCCAGTTTCCTGTAGTGGGTTCGATTCCCACATTGGGCGTCATTAATTATTTTACTCTTTATTCTTCCCGCTTATCATTTTCAACGCTTATCATTTGTAACTAACATTCGCATTCAACATTCATTACATTAAGCAATTTCCACCACTTTGATTACGTATTCGCATTCAACAAACACATTCATTACATTAACCAATTTCAACCAGTATGTAGACAGGGACACAATTAGCTCGTGGGAAATACAAGTGATTCCAGTACACGAGTATCTTTCCCGAGTGGTATCAAAACCCGCGTCAGTTCGATTCCCACATTGGGCGTCATTATTTAATTTACTCTTTATCCTTCCCGGTTATCATTTTCAACGGTTATCATTTGTAACTTTTGTCATTCGCATTCAACATTCATTACATTAAGCAATTTCCACCACTTTGATTACGCATTCGCATTCAACAAACACATTCATTACATTAACCAGATTCAACCAGCATGAAGGAAGAAGCCTCATTAGCTCAATCGGAAACACCATGGCAATGTCAACCCGAGCCAGTGTCCTGTAGTGGGTTCAAATCCCACATTGGGCGTCATAAATTATTTTACTCTTTATCCTTCCCGGTTATCATTTTCAACGCTTATCATTTGTACCTTTTTTGTAACATTTGTAACATTTCATTTTTAACGCTTATCATTTGTACCTTTTTGTAACATGTATTTGTAACATTTTCCCATTTATTTCACAACTATTTCTTTCCCTTTTCATTCTTCCCGCTCATCATTTTTAACGCTTAACGTTTCTAAATTAACATCTGCCTTCGCCTTCACACGCAATTTCTTCCGAAATTGCAATTCTAGTTGTGTGAAGGCGAAGGCCTTCACACATATGTTATTCTACTCCATTCACTTTATTATTATTATTTTTATATTTTATTCTCCTCACTTTTTTGACACGTTTCATCTTCCACATAATTCATCCGATTCACTCCATTCCACTTTTCACGTATTCCAAATATTCACGCGACGAGCGCTTCCATTTTTCTCGTTCCGAAAATTTACCGATTCCGCAAAATTCCCAAAATTCCGACAAATTTTTCCCCATTCATTCTTAATGGCACATTCGACATTTCACATTTACGTCGTTCCAATTTGAAATTCACATCATTCAGCACATTCTAATCACATTCGGAAGGATTCTCGACATTCCCAAAATTCCCAAATTCGAAAATTTCACGTTTTCACGTTAAAAATTCCGACAAATTTTCACAAAATTTCGTTTTTCACCTCTAACTTCTACATTTTTCAACCGATTCAACTCGTTCCAACTTTCAACTGTTCATCTTTTGCCTACCTATTCCACAACGTCCCACTTACCAAAAACTTCACATCTTTTATTTTGAAATTCAACCAAAATTCTCTAAAATTTCGTTTTTCTACTCTAATTTCTACATTTTTCAACCGATTCAACCCATTCCAACTTTCAACTGTTCATTATTTTTCTACCGATTCCACAACTTCCCACTTACCAAAAGCTTCACATCTTTTATTTTGAAATTCACACCCAATTCCTTTTCCCTTCTCATTTCTACATTTTCCAACCGATTCAACCCATTCCAACTTTCAACTGTTCATCATTTTTCTACCTATTCCACAACTTCCCACTTACCAAAAACTTCACATCTTTTATTTTGAAATTCACACCCAATTTCCTTTTCCCTTCTCATTTCTACATTTTTCAACCGATTCAACCCATTCCAACTTTCAACTGTTCATCATTTTTCTACCTATTCCACAACTTCACACTTACCCAAAACTTCACATCTTTTATTTTGAAATTCAACCAAAATTCTCCAAAATTTCGTTTTTCCACTCTAATTTCTACATTTTTCGACCGATTCAACCCATTCCACATTTATTCCCTTTATTCATCTTATGCTTACCACATTCACTCCCATTCACCCCCACTTCCACTATGCTTACACAATTCAACCCTTGACCCCCAATTCCAGTGTGGCGGCCATCTTGGATGACCCTGAAGTGCCACCAATGAACCCAGAATGAACCGGAAGTGCCCCAAATCAAACCGAAAGTGACCCCAAATAGACCGGAAGTGACCTCAGGTAAACCGGAAGTGACCCCAAATCAAACCGGAAGTGACCCCAAATGTACCGGAAGTGACCTTTTTAGACCGGAAATGACCCCTAATAAACCGGAAGTGACCTCAGACGAACCGGAAGTGACCCAAATTAAACCGGAAGTGACCCAAATAGACCGGAAATGACCCCAAATAGACCGGAAGTGACCCCAAATAGACCGGAAGTGACCTCTGGTAAACCGGAAGTGACCCCAAATCAAACCGGAAGTGACCCCAAATGAACCGGAAGTGACCTTTTTAGACCGGAAATGACCCCAAATAAACCGGAAGTGACCTCAGCTAAACCGGAAGTGGCCTGTTTTAAACCGGAAGTGACCCAAATAAACCGGAAGTGACCCAAATTAGACCGGAAATGACCCGAATCAAGCCGGAAGTGACCTTATTTCAACCCTAAGTGCCCCAAATAGCTACATTTGCGCTAACGTCTTCGTTTATTGTCCGATTTAACCCGTTTCAACATTTTTACCCCAAAAGTGAACCTCCTGAGGCCGTTTTTTTTTGTTTTGTTCCAAATTTAGAAAGATTTGGCGCAATTGCTTTTTTTTATTTTCCCATTCATTCTCTATGGGGATTCAACATTTGCTCTAACTTTTACATTTTTTAACTGATTCAACCCGTTCCAACTTTCAACTGTACATCTTTTGCCTACCTATTCCACAACTTCCCACTTACCAAAAATTCCAAATTTGAAATTCAACCGAATTCTCCAAAATTTCGTTTTTCTACTCTAATTTCTACATTTTTCAACCGATTCAACCCATTCCAACTTTCAGCTGTTCATCTTTTGCCTACCTATTCCACAACTTCCCACTTACCAAATATTCCCAACTTTCAGTTTTGAAATTCACCACAAATTCTCCAAATATTCTACATTTCTCAAGTAATTCAACACGTTTCAACATCGTTCGGCAGCATTCCCCGAAAAAGTTATTCATACATTTCGCCTTCACACGCAATTTCTCCAGAAATTGCAAAATTCTAGTTATTGTGTGAAGGCGAAGGCCTTCACACATATGTTATTCTACACCATTCTCTATTATTATTATTATTCTTCTATTTTATTCTCCACACTTTTTTGACACGTTTCATCTGCCACATAATTCATCCGATTCACTCCATTCCACTTTTCACGTATTCCAAATATTCACGCGACGAGCGCTTGTATTTTTCTCGTTCCGAAAATTTACCGATTCCGCAAAATTCCCAAAATTCCGACAAATTTTCCCCCATTCATTCTTAATGGCACATTCGACATTTCACATTTACGTCGTTCCAATTTGAAATTCACATCATTCAGCACATTCTAATCACATTCGGAAGGATTCTGGACATTCCCAAAATTCCCAAATTCGAAAATTTCACGTTTTCACGTTAAGAATTCCGACAAATTTTCACAAAATTTCGTTTTTCACCTCTAACTTCTACATTTTTCAACCGATTCAACTCGTTCCAACTTTCAACGGTTCATCTTTTGCCTACCTATTCCACAACGTCCAACTTACCAAAAACTTCACATCTTTTATTTTGAAATTCAACCAAAATTCTCTAAAATTTCGTTTTTCTACTCTAATTTCTACATTTTTCAACCGATTCAACCCATTCCAACTTTCAACTGTTCATTATTTTTCTACCGATTCCACAACTTCCCACTTACCAAAAGCTTCACATCTTTTATTTTGAAATTCACACCCAATTCCTTTTCCCTTCTCATTTCTACATTTTTCAACCGATTCAACCCATTCCAACTTTCAACTGTTCATCATTTTTCTACCTATTCCACAACTTCCCACTTACCAAAAACTTCACATCTTTTATTTTGAAATTCACACCCAATTTCCTTTATCCCTTCTCATTTCTACATTTTTCAACCGATTCAACCCATTCCAACTTTCAACTGTTCATTATTTTTCTACCGATTCCACAACTTCCCACTTACCAAAAGCTTCACATCTTTTATTTTGAAATTCACACCCAATTCCTTTTCCCTTCTCATTTCTACATTTTTCAACCGATTCAACCCATTCCAACTTTCAACTGTTCATCATTTTTCTACCTATTCCACAACTTCCCACTTACCAAAAACTTCACGTCTTTTATTTTGAAATTCACACCCAATTTCCTTTTCCCTTCTCATTTCTACATTTTTCAACCGATTCAACCCATTCCAACTTTCAACTGTTCATCATTTTTCTACCTATTCCACAACTTCCCACTTACCAAAAACTTCACATCTTTTATTTTGAAATTCACACCCAATTCCTTTTCCCTTCTCATTTCTACATTTTTCAACCGATTCAACCCATTCCAACTTTCAACTGTTCATCATTTTTCTACCTATTCCACAACTTCCCACTTACCAAAAACTTCACGTCTTTTATTTTGAAATTCACACCCAATTTCCTTTTCCCTTCTCATTTCTACATTTTTCAACCGATTCAACCTATTCCAACTTTCAACTCTTCATCATTTTTCTACCTATTCCACAACTTCCCACTTACCAAAAACTTCACATCTTTTATTTTGAAATTCACACCCAATTCCCTTTTCCCTTCTCATTTCTACATTTTTCAACCGATTCAACCCATTCCAACTTTCAACTGTTTGTCATTTTTCGACCTATTCCACAACTTCCCAAAACCTTCACATCTTTTATTTTGAAATTCACACCCAATTCCTTTTTCCCTTCTCATTTCTACATTTTTCAACCGATTCAACCCATTCCAACTTTCAACTGTTCATCATTTTTCGACCTATTCCACAACTTCCCACTTACCAAAAACTTCACATCTTTTATTTTGAAATTCGCCACAAATTCTCCAAATATTCTACATTTCTCAAGTAATTCAACACGTTTCAACATCGTTCGGCAGCATTCCCCGAAGAAGTTATTCATACATTTCGCCTTCACACGCAATTTCTCCAGAAATTGCAAAATTCTAGTTATTATTATTATTCAACATCTTCTGCCCACTTTTTTGACGCTTAACTACTTCCACATACTTCAACCGATTCACTCCATTCCACTTTTCACTTATTCCAAATATTCATGGCACGACTGCTCACATTTTTCTCATTCCAAAAATTTTCCGTTTTCGCATAATTCATAAATTTACGGCGATTTTTGCCCCATTCATTCTTAATGGCAGATTCAACATTTCACATTTATGTTGTTCCAGTTTGAAATTCACATAATTCAACACATTCAAATCACATTGGGGACATTCCCAAACTTGCCAAATTCAACATTTTCACGTTTTCATCTTTTATTTTGAAATTCACACTCTATTCCTTTTTCCCTTTTCCCTTCTCATTTCTACATTTTTCAACCGATTCAACCCATTCCAACTTTCAACTGTTCATCTTTTCTCTACCTATTCCACAACTTCCCACTTACCAAAAACATCACATCTTTTATTTTGAAATTCAACCAAAATTCTCTAAAATTTCCTTTTTTCTACTCTAATTTCTACATTTTTCAACCGGTTCAACCCATTCCAACTTTCAACTGTTCATAATTTTTCTACCTATTCAACAACTTCCCCCTTACCAAAAACTTCACATCTTTTATTTTGAAATTCACACCCACTTCCTTTTTCCCTTCTCATTTCTACATTTTTCAACCGATTCAACCCATTCCAACTTTCAACTGTTCATCATTTTTCTACCTATTCAACAACTTCCCACTTATCAAAAACTTCACTTCTTTTATTTTGAAATTCACACCCAATTCCTTTTTCCCTTCTCATTTCTACATTTTTCAACCGATTCAACCCATTCCAACTTTCAACTGTTCATCATTTTTCTACCTATTCCACAACTTCCCCCTTACCAAAAACTTCACATCTTTTATTTTGAAATTCACACCCACTTCCTTTTTCCCTTCTCATTTCTACATTTTTCAACCGATTCAACCCATTCCAACTTTCAACTGTTCATCATTCTTCTACCTATTCCACAACTTCCCACTTACCAAAAACTTCACATCTTTTATTTTGAAATTCACACCCAATTCCTTTTTCCCTTCTCATTTCTACATTTTTCAACCGATTCAACCCATTCCAACTTTCAACTGTTCATCATTTTTCTACCTATTCCACAAGTTCCCACTTACCAAAAAATTCACATCTTTTATTTTGAAATTCACGCCCAATTCCTTTTTCCCTTCTCATTTCTACATTTTTCAACCGATTCAACCCATTCCAACTTTCAACTGTTCATCTTTTCTCTACCTATTCAACAACTTCCCACTTACCAAAAACTTCACTTCTTTTATTTTGAAATTCACACCCAATTCCTTTTTCCCTTCTCATTTCTACATTTTTCGACCGATTCAACCCATTCCAACTTTGAACTGTTCATCTTTTTTCTACCTATTCCACAACTTACCAAAAATTTCACATCTTTTATTTTGAAATTCACACCCAATTCCTTTTTCCCTTCTCATTTCTACATTTTTCAACCGATTCAACTCGTTTCAACATCATTCTGCAACATTCCTTAAATATTTATTCAACTTCTTCACCTTCACACGCAATTCCTTCAGGAATTGCAAATTCTAGTTATTATTATTCTACTTATTCTGCCCACTTTTTCGGCGCTTAACTACTTCCACATACTTCAACCGATTCACTCCATTCCACTTTTCACTTATTCCAAATATTCATGGCAACACTGCTTAGATTTTTTTCCTTCCAAAAATTTTCCGTTTTCACAAAATTCACAAATTTATGGCGAATTTTGCCCCATTCATTCTTAATGGGAGATTCAACATTTCACATTTACGTTGTTCCAGTTTCAAATTCACATAATTCAACACATTCAAATCACATTGGGGACATTCCCAAACTTGCCAAATTCAACATTTTCACGTTTTCATCTTTTATTTTGAAATTCACACCCAATTCCTTTTTCCCTTTTCCCTTCTCATTTCTACATTTTTCAACCGATTCAACCCATTCCAACTTTCAACTGTTCATCATTTTTCTACCTATTCCACAACTTCCCACTTACCAAAAAATTCACATCTTTTATTTTGAAATTCACGCACAATTCCTTTTTCCCTTCTCATTTCTACATTTTTCAACCGATTCAACCCATTCCAACTTTCAACTGTTTATCATTTTTCTACCTATTCCACAACTTCCCACTTACCAAAAAATTCACATCTTTTATTTTGAAATTCACGCCCAATTCCCTTTTCCCTTCTCATTTCTACATTTTTCAACCGATTCAACCCATTCCAACTTTCAACTGTTCATCATTTTTCTACCTATTCCACAACTTCCCACTCACCAAAAAATTCACATCTTTTATTTTGAAATTCACGCACAATTCCTTTTTCCCTTCTCATTTCTACATTTTTCAACCGATTCAACCCATTCCAACTTTCAACTGTTCATCATTTTTCTACCTATTCCCCAACTTCCCACTTACCAAAAAATTCACATCTTTTATTTTGAAATTCACGCCCAATTCCTTTTCCCCTTCTCATTTCTACATTTTTCAACCGATTCAACCCATTCCAACTTTCAACTGTTCATCATTTCTTTACCTATTCCACAACTTAACAAAAACTTCACATCTTTTATTTTGAAATTCACACCCATTTCCCTTTTCCTTTCTCATTTCCACATTTTTCAACCGATTCAACTCGTTTCAACGTCATTCTGCAACATTCCTTAAATATTTATTCAACTTCTTCACCTTCACACGCAATTCCTTCAGGAATTGCAAATTCTAGTTATTATTATTATTATTATTCTACTTATTCTGCCCACTTTTTCGGCGCTTAACTACTTCCACATACTTCAACCGATTCACTCCATTCCACTTTTCACTTATTCCAAATATTCATGGCAACACTGCTTAGATTTTTTTCCTTCCAAAAATTTTCCGTTTTCCCAAAATTCACAAATTTATGGCGAATTTTGCCCCATTCATTCTTAATGGCAGATTCAACATTTCACATTTACGTTGTTCCAGTTTCAAATTCACATCATTCAACACATTCAAATCACATTGGGGACATTCCCAAACTTCCCAAATTCAACATTTTCACGTTTTCATCTTTTATTTTGAAATTCACACCCAATTCCTTTTTCCCTTTTCCCTTCTCATTTCTACATTTTTCAACCGATTCAACCCATTCCAACTTTCAACTGTTCATCTTTTCTCTACCTATTCAACAACTTCCCACTTACCAAAAACTTCACTTCTTTTATTTTGAAATTCACACCCAATTCCTTTTTCCCTTCTCATTTCTACATTTTTCAACCGATTCAACCCATTCCAACTTTCAACTGTTCATCATTTCTTTACCTATTCCACAACTTAACAAAAACTTCACATCTTTTATTTTGAAATTCACACCCAGTTCCTTTTTCCCTTCTCATTTCTACATTTTTCAACCGATTCAACTCGTTTCAACATCATTCTGCAACATTCCTTCAATATTTATTCAACTTCTTCACCTTCACACGCAATTCCTTCAGGAATTGCAAATTCTAGTTATTATTCAACTTATTCCGCTCACTTTTTCGGCGCTTAACTACTTCCACATACTTCAACCGATTCACTCCATTCCACTTTTCACTTATTCCAAATATTCATGGCAACACTGCTTAGATTTTTTTCCTTCCAAAAATTTTCCGTTTTCGCAAAATTCACAAATTTACGGCGAATTTTGCCCCATTCATTCTTAATGGCAGATTCAACATTTCACATTTACGTTGTTCCAGTTTGAAATTCACATCATTCAACACATTCAAATCACATTGGGGACATTCCCAAACTTGCCAAATTCAACATTTTCACGTTTTCATCTTTTATTTTGAAATTCACACCCAATTCCTTTTTCCCTTTTCCCTTCTCATTTCTACATTTTTCAACCGATTCAACCCATTCCAACTTTCAACTGTTCATCTTTTCTCTACCTATTCCACAACTTCCCACTTACCAAAAACTTCACATCTTTTATTTTGAAATTCAACCAAAATTCTCTAAAATTTCCTTTTTTCTACTCTAATTTCTACATTTTTCAACCGATTCAACCCATTCCAACTTTCAACTGTTCATCATTTTTCTACCTATTCAACAACTTCCCACTTCCCAAAAACTTCACATCTTTTATTTTGAAATTCACACCCAATTCCTTTTTCCCTTCTCATTTCTACATTTTTCAACCGATTCAACCCATTTCAACTTTCAACTGTTCATCATTTCTTTACCTATTCCACAACTTCCCAAATACTTCACATCTTTTATTTTGAAATTCACACCCAATTCCTTTTTCCCTTCTCATTTCTACATTTTTCAACCGATTCAACCCATTCCAACTTTCAACTGTTCATCATTTTTCTACCTATTCCACAACTTCCCACTTACCAAAAACTTCACATCTTTTATTTTGAAATTCACACCCAATTCCCTTTTCCCTTCTCATTTCTACATTTTTCAACCGATTCAACCCATTCCAACTTTCAACTGTTCATCATTTTTCTACCTATTCCACAACTTCCCACTTACCAAAAACTTCACATCTTTTATTTTGAAATTCACACCCAATTCCCTTTTCCCTTCTCATTTCTACATTTTTCAACCGATTCAACCCATTCCAACTTTCAACTGTTCATCATTTTTCTACCTATTCCACAACTTCCCACTTACCAAAAACTTCACATCTTTTATTTTGAAATTCACACCCAATTCCCTTTTCCCTTCTCATTTCTACATTTTTCAACCGATTCAACCCATTCCAACTTTCAACTGTTCATCATTTTTCGACCTATTCCACAACTTCCCAAAACCTTCACATCTTTTATTTTGAAATTCACACCCAATTCCTTTTTCCCTTCTCATTTCTACATTTTTCAACCGATTCAACCCATTCCAACTTTCAACTGTTCATCATTTTTCAACCTATTCCACAACTTCCCACTTACCAAAAACTTCACATCTTTTATTTTGAAATTCGCCACAAATTCTCCAAATATTCTACATTTCTCAAGTAATTCAACACGTTTCAACATCGTTCGGCAGCATTCCCCGAAGAAGTTATTCATACATTTCGCCTTCACACGCAATTTCTCCAGAAATTGCAAAATTCTAGTTAGTGTGAAGGTGAAGACCTTCACACTATTGTTATTCCTGTCCTTTATTAGTGTGAAGGTGAAGACCTTCACACTATTGTTATTCCTGTCCTTTATTATTATTATTCAACATCTTCTGCCCACTTTTTTGACGCTTAACTACTTCCACATACTTCAACCTATTCACTCCGTTCCACTTTTCACTTATTCCAAATATTCATGGCACGTCTGCTCACATTTTTCTCGTTCCACAAATTTTCCGTTTTCGCATAATTCACAAATTTATGGCGATTTTTGCCCCATTCATTCTTAATGGCAGATTCAACATTTCACATTTACGTTGTTCCAGTTTGAAATTCACATCATTCAACACATTCAAATCACATTGGGGACATTCCCGAACTTGCCAAATTCAAAATTTTCACCTTTTCACTTTTAAAATTTGCATAAAATTTTGCAAAATTTCATAAAATTTCATTTTTCACTTCTAACTTCTACATTTTTCCACCGATTCAACTCGTTCCAACTTTCAACTATTCATCTTTTGCCTACCTATTCCACAACTTCCCACTTACCAAAAACTTCACATCTTTTATTTTGAAATTCAACCCAAATTCTCTAAAATTTCCTTTTTCTACTCTAATTTCTACATTTTTCAACCGATTCAACCCATTCCAACTTTCAACTGTTCATCATTTTTCTACCTATTCCGCAACTTACCAAATACTCCACATCTTTTATTTTGAAATTCATTCCCAATTCCTTTTTCCCTTCTCATTTCTACATTTTTCAACCGATTCAACCCATTCCAACTTTCAACTGTTCATCACTTTTTCTACCTATTCCACAACTTCCCACTTCCCTAAAACTTCACATCTTTTATTTTGAAATTCACACCCAATTCCTTTTTCCCTTCTCGGTTCTACATTTTTCAACCGATTCAACCCATTCCAACTTTCAACTGTTCATCATTTTTCTACCTATTCCACAACTTCCCACTTACCAAAAACTTCACGTGTTTTATTTTGAAATTCACACCCAATTCCTTTTTCCCTTCTAATTTCTACATTTTTCAACCGATTCAACCCATTCCAACTTTCAACTGTTTATCATTTTTCTACCTATTCCACAACTTTCCAAAATCTTCACATCTTTTATTTTGAAATTCACACAATTCCCTTTTCCCTTCTCATTTCTACATTTTTCAACCGATTCAACCCATTCCAACTTTCAACTGTTCATCATTTTTCTACCTATTCCACAACTTCCCACTTATTAAAAACTTCACTTCTTTTATTTTGAAATTCACACCCAATTCCTTTTTCCTTTCTCATTTCTACATTTTTCAACCAATTCAACCCATTCCAACTTTCAACTGTTCATCATTTTTCTACCTATTCCACAACTTACCAAAAACTTCACATCTTTTATTTTGAAATTCATACCCAGTTCCTTTTTCCCTTCTCATTTCTACATTTTTCAACCGATTCAACTCGTTTCAACATCATTCTGCAACATTCCTTAAATATTTATTCAACTTCTTCACCTTCACACGCAATTCCTTCAGGAATTGCAAATTCTAGTTAGTGTGAAGGTGAAGACCTTCACACTATTGTTATTCCTGTCCTTTATTATTAGTGTGAAGGTGAAGACCTTCACACTATTGTTATTCCTGTCCTTTATTAGTGTGAAGGTGAAGACCTTCACACTATTGTTATTCCTGTCCTTTATTATTATTATTATTATTCTACTTATTCTGCCCACTTTTTCGGCGCTTAACTACTTCCACATACTTCAACCGATTCACTCCATTCCACTTTTCACTTATTCCAAATATTCATGGCAACACTGCTTAGATTTTTTTCCTTCCAAAAATTTTCCGTTTTCGCAAAATTCACAAATTTACGGCGTTTTTTGCCCCATTCATTCTTAATGGCAGATTCAACATTTCACATTTATGTTGTTCCAGTTTGAAATTCACATAATTCAACACATTCAAATCACATTGGGGACATTCCCAAACTTGCCAAATTCAACATTTTCACGTTTTCATCTTTTATTTTGAAATTCACACTCTATTCCTTTTTCCCTTTTCCCTTCTCATTTCTACATTTTTCAACCGATTCAACCCATTCCAACTTTCAACTGTTCATCTTTTCTCTACCTATTCCACAACTTCCCACTTACCAAAAACTACACATCTTTTATTTTGAAATTCAACCAAAATTCTCTAAAATTTCCTTTTTTCTACTCTAATTTCTACATTTTTCAACCGATTCAACCCATTCCAACTTTCAACTGTTCATAATTTTTCTACCTATTCAACAACTTCCCACTTATCAAAAACTTCACTTCTTTTATTTTGAAATTCACACCCAATTCCTTTTTCCCTTCTCATTTCTACATTTTTCAACCGATCCAACCCATTCCAACTTTCAACTGTTCATAATTTTTCTACCTATTCAACAACTTCCCACTTATCAAAAACTTCACTTCTTTTATTTTGAAATTCACACCCAATTCCTTTTTCCCTTCTCATTTCTACATTTTTCAACCGATTCAACCCATTCCAACTTTCAACTGTTCATCTTTTCTCTACCTATTGCACAACTTCCCACTTACCAAAAACTTCACATCTTTTATTTTGAAATTCAACCAAAATTCTCCAAAATTTCCTTTTTTCTACTCTAATTTCTACATTTTTCAACCGATTCAACCCATTCCAACTTTCAACTCTTCATCATTTTTCTACCTATTCCACAACTTCCCACTTCCCAAAAACTTCACATCTTTTATTTTGAAATTCACACCCAATTCCTTTTTCCCTTCTCATTTCTACATTTTTCTACCGATTCAACCCATTCCAACTTTCAACTGTTCATCCTTTTTCTACCTATTCCACAACTTCCCACTTACCAAAAACTTCACATCTTTTATTTTGAAATTCACACCCAATTCCTTTTTCCCTTCTCATTTCTACATTTTTCAACCGATTCAACCCATTCCAACTTTCAACTGTTCATCATTTTTATACCTATTCCACAACTTCCCACTTACCAAAAACTTCACATCTTTTATTTTGAAATTCACGCCCAATTCCTTTTTCCCTTCTCGTTTCTACATTCTTCAACCGATTCAACCCATTCCAACTTTCAACTGTTCATCATTTTTCTACCTATTCAACAACTTCCCACTTGCCAAAAAATTCACATCTTTTATTTTGAAATTCACGCCCAATTCCCTTTTCCCTTCTCATTTTTACATTTTTTAACCGATTCAACCCATTCCAACTTTCAACTGTTCATCATTTTTCTACCTATTCCACAACTTACCAAATAATTCACATCTTTTATTTTGAAATTCACACCCAATTCTCCAAAATTTCCTTTTTCCCTTCTCATTTCTACATTTTTCAACCGATTCAACTCGTTTCAACATCATTCTGCAACATTCCTTAAATATTTATTCAACTTCTTCACCTTCACACGCAATTCCTTCAGGAATTGCAAATTCTAGTTATTATTATTATTCAACTTCCGCTCACTTTTTTGACGCTTAACTACTTCCACATACTTCAACCGATTCACTCCATTCCACTTTTCACTTATTCCAAATATTCATGACACGTCTGCTCACATTTTTCACGTTCCAAATTTTTTCCGTTTTCGCAAAATTCACAAATTTATGGCGAATTTCGCCCCATTGATTCTTAATGGCAGATTCAACATTTCACATTAACGTTGTTCCAGTTTGAAATTCACATCATTCAACACATTCAAATCACATTGGGGACATTCCCAAACTTGCCTAATTCAACATTTTCACGTTTTCATCTTTTATTTTGAAATTCACACCCAATTCCTTTTTCCCTTTTCCCTTCTCATTTCTACATTTTTCAACCGATTCAACCCATTCCAACTTTCAACTGTTCATCTTTTGCCTACCTATTCCACAACTTCCCACTTACCAAAAACTTCACATCTTTTATTTTGAAATTCAACCAAAATTCTCTAAAATTTCGTTTTTCTACTCTAATTTCCACATTTTTCAACCGATTCAACCCATTCCAACTTTCAACTGTTCATCATTTTTCTACCTATTCCACAACTTCCCAAAAACTTCACATCTTTTATTTTGAAATTCACAATATTCCCTTTTCCTTTCTCATTTCTACATTTTTCAACCGATTCAACCCATTCCAACTTTCAACTGTTCATCATTTTTCTACCTATTCCACAACTTCCCACTTACCAAAAACTTCGCGTCTTTTATTTTGAAATTCACACCCATTTCCTTTTTCCCTTCTCATTTCTACATTTTTCAACCGATTCGACCCATTCCAACTTTCAACTGTTCATCTTTTTTTTTCCTATTCCACAACTTACCAAAAACTTCACATCTTTTATTTTGAAATTCACACCCAGTTCCTTTTCCCTTCTCATTTCTACATTTTTCAACCGATTCAACTCGTTTCAACATCATTCTGCAGCATTCCTTAAATATTTATTCAACTTCTTCACCTTCACACGCAATTCCTTCAGGAATTGCAAATTCTAGTTGTGTGAAGGCGAAGGCCTTCACACATTGATATTGTACTTTATTATTAAACAACTTATTCCTCCCACTTTTTTGACATCTAACTACTCCCACATGCTTCAACCGATTCACCTCGTTCAACCTTTCACACGTTCCAAAAATTCATGGCACGCTTGCCAGTATTTTTCGCGTTCATAACATTTACCGTTTTTAAGTAATTAGCAAATTTGTGCCTTTTATTTCCCCATTCATTCTTAATGGCAATGTCAACCCGAGCCAGTTTCCTGTAGTGGGTTCGATTCCCACATTGGGCGTCATTAATTATTTTACTCTTTATTCTTCCCGCTTATCATTTTCAACGCTTATCATTTGTAACTAACATTCGCATTCAACATTCATTACATTAAGCAATTTCCACCACTTTGATTACGTATTCGCATTCAACAAACACATTCATTACATTAACCAATTTCAACCAGTATGTAGACAGGGACACAATTAGCTCGTGGGAAATACAAGTGATTCCAGTACACGAGTATCTTTCCCGAGTGGTATCAAAACCCGCGTCAGTTCGATTCCCACATTGGGCGTCATTATTTAATTTACTCTTTATCCTTCCCGGTTATCATTTTCAACGGTTATCATTTGTAACTTTTGTCATTCGCATTCAACATTCATTACATTAAGCAATTTCCACCACTTTGATTACGCATTCGCATTCAACAAACACATTCATTACATTAACCAGATTCAACCAGCATGAAGGAAGAAGCCTCATTAGCTCAATCGGAAACACCATGGCAATGTCAACCCGAGCCAGTGTCCTGTAGTGGGTTCAAATCCCACATTGGGCGTCATAAATTATTTTACTCTTTATCCTTCCCGGTTATCATTTTCAACGCTTATCATTTGTACCTTTTTTGTAACATTTGTAACATTTCATTTTTAACGCTTATCATTTGTACCTTTTTGTAACATGTATTTGTAACATTTTCCCATTTATTTCACAACTATTTCTTTCCCTTTTCATTCTTCCCGCTCATCATTTTTAACGCTTAACGTTTCTAAATTAACATCTGCCTTCGCCTTCACACGCAATTTCTTCCGAAATTGCAATTCTAGTTGTGTGAAGGCGAAGGCCTTCACACATATGTTATTCTACTCCATTCACTTTATTGTGTGAAGGCGAAGGCCTTCACACATATGTTATTCTACACCATTCTCTATTATTGTGTGAAGGCGAAGGCCTTCACACATATGTTATTCTACACCATTCTCTATTATTGTGTGAAGGCGAAGGCCTTCACACATATGTTATTCTACACCATTCTCTATTATTATTATTATTATTATTATTATTCTCTTTTATTCTCCACACTTTTTTGACACGTTTCATCTTCCACATAATTCATCCGATTCACTCCATTCCACTTTTCACGTATTCCAAATATTCACGACATGAGCGCTTATATTTTTCTCGTTCCGAAAATTTTCCGATTCCGCAAAATTCCCAAAATTCCGACAAATTTTTCCCCATTCATTCTTAATGGCACATTCGACATTTCACATTTACGTCGTTCCAATTTGAAATTCACATCATTCAGCACATTCTAATCACATTCGGAAGGATTCTCGACATTCCCAAAATTCCCAAATTCGAAAATTTCTCGTTTTCACGTTAAAAATTCCGACAAATTTTCACAGAATTTCGTTTTTAACCTCTAACTTCTACATTTTTCAACCGATTCAACTCGTTCCAACTTTCAACTGTTCATCTTTTGCCTACCTATTCCACAACGTCCCACTTACCAAAAACTTCACATCTTTTATTTTGAAATTCAACCAAAATTCTCTAAAATTTCGTTTTTCTACTCTAATTTCTACATTTTTCAACCGATTCAACCCATTCCAACTTTCAACTGTTCATTATTTTTCTACTGATTCCACAACTTCCCACTTACCAAAAGCTTCACATCTTTTATTTTGAAATTCACACCCAATTCCTTTTCCCTTCTCATTTCTACATTTTTCAACCGATTCAACCCATTCCAACTTTCAACTGTTCATCATTTTTCTACCTATTCCACAACTTCCCACTTACCAAAAACTTCACATCTTTTATTTTGAAATTCACACCCAATTCTCCAATATTTCCTTTTCTCCTTGTCATTTCTACATTTTTCAACCGATTCAACCCATTCCAACTTTCAACTGTTCATCATTTTTCTACCTATTCCACAACTTCCCACGTCCCAAAAACTTCACATCTTTTATTTTGAAATTCCCACCCAATTCCTTTTTCCCTTCTCATTTCTACATTTTTCAACCGATTCAACCCATTCCAACTTTCAACTGTTCATCATTTTTCTACCTATTCCACAACTTCCCACTTACCAAAAACTTCACATCTTTTATTTTGAAATTCACACCCAATTCCTTTTTCCCTTCTCATTTCTACATTTTTCAACCGATTCAACCCATTCCAAATTTATTCACTTAATTCACCTTATTCTTCCCACATTCACTCCCATTCACCCCCACTTCCACTATGCTTACACAATTCAACCCTTGACCCCCAATTCCAGTGTGGCGGCCATCTTGGATGACCCTGAAGTGCCACCAATGAACCCAGAATGAACCGGAAGTGGCCCAAATCAAACCGAAAGTGACCCCAAATAGACCGGAAGTGGCCTCAGGTAAACCGGAAGTGACCCCAAATCAAACCGGAAGTGACCCCAAATGTACCAGAAGTGACCTTTTTAGACCGGAAATGACCCCTAATAAACCGGAAGTGACCTCAGACGAACCGGAAGTGACCCAAATTAAACCGGAAGTGACCCAAATAAACCGGAAGTGACCCCAAATAGACCGGAAGTGACCCCAAATAGACCGGAAGTGACCTCAGGTAAACCGGAAGTGACCCCAAATCAAACCGGAAGTGACCCCAAATGAACCGGAAGTGACCTTTTTAGACCGGAAATGACCCCAAATAAACCGGAAGTGACCTCAGCTAAACCGGAAGTGACCTGTTTTAAACCGGAAGTGACCCAAATAAACCGGAAGTGACCCAAACTAGACCGGAAGTGACCCGAATCAAACCGGAAGTGACCTTATTTCAACACTAAATGGCCCAAATAGCTACATTTGCGCTAACTTTTTCGTTTTTTGTCCGATTTAACCCGTTTCAACATTTTTACCCCAAAAGTGAACCTCCTGAGGCCGTTTTTCTTTGTTTAGTTCTTCTACATTTTTTAACTGATTCAACCCGTTCCAACTTTCAACTGTACATCTTTTGCCTACCTATTCCACAACTTCCCACTTACCAAAAATTCCAAATTCGAAATTCAACCATATTATCCAAAATTTCGTTTTTCTACTCTATATTCTACATTTTTCAACCGATTCAACCCATTCCACCTTTCAACTGTTCATCTTTTGCCTACCTATTCCACAACTTCCCACTTACCAAATATTCCAAACTTTCAATTTTGAAATTCACCACAAATTCACCAAATATTCTACATTTCTCAAGTAATTCAACACGTTTCAACATCATTCGGCGGCATTCCCCGAAGAAGTTATTCATACATTTCGCCTTCACACGCAATTTCTCCAGAAATTGCAAAATTCTAGTTATTATTATTATTCTTCTATTTTATTCTCCACACTTTTTTGACACGTTTCATCTTCCACATAATTCATCCGATTCACTCCATTCCACTTTTCACGTATTCCAAATATTCACGACATGAGCGCTTATATTTTTCTCGTTCCGAAAATTTTCCGATTCCGCAAAATTCCCAAAATTCCGACAAATTTTTCCCCATTCATTCTTAATGGCACATTCGACATTTCACATTTACGTCGTTCCAATTTGAAATTCACATCATTCAGCACATTCTAATCACATTCGGAAGGATTCTCGACATTCCCAAAATTCCCAAATTCGAAAATTTCTCGTTTTCACGTTAAAAATTCCGACAAATTTTCACAAAATTTCGTTTTTCACCTCTAACTTCTACATTTTTCAACCGATTCAACTCGTTCCAACTTTCAACTGTTCATCTTTTGCCTACCTATTCCACAACGTCCCACTTACCAAAAACTTCACATCTTTTATTTTGAAATTCAACCAAAATTCTCTAAAATTTCGTTTTTCTACTCTAATTTCTACATTTTTCAACCGATTCAACCCATTCCAACTTTCAACTGTTCATCATTTTTCTACCGATTCCACAACTTCCCACTTACCAAAAGCTTCACATCTTTTATTTTGAAATTCACACCCAATTCCTTTTCCCTTCTCATTTCTACATTTTTCAACCGATTCAACCCATTCCAACTTTCAACTGTTCATCATTATTCTACCTATTCCACAACTTCCCACTTACCAAAAACTTCACATCTTTTATTTTGAAATTCACACCCAATTTCCTTTTCCCTTCTCATTTCTACATTTTTCAACCGATTCAACCCATTCCAACTTTCAACTGTTCATCATTTTTCTACCTATTCCACAACTTCCCACTTACCAAAAACTTCACATATTTTATTTTGAAATTCAACCAAAATTCTCTCAAATTCCGTTTTTGTACTCTAATTTCTACATTTTTCAACCGATTCAACCCATTCCAACTTTCAACTGTTCATCATTTTTCTACCTATTCCACAACTTCCCAAATACTTCACATCTTTTATTTTGAAATTTACACCCAATTCCTTTTTCCCTTCTCATTTCTACATTTTTCAACCGATTCAACCCATTCCAATTTTCAACTGTTCATCTTTTGCCTACCTATTCCACAACTTCCCACTTACCAAAAATTCCACATTTTCAAATTTGAAATTCAACCAAATTCTCAAAAATTCAGTTTTTCAACTCTCATTTCTACATTTTTCGACCGATTCAACCCATTCCAAATTTATTCACCTTATGCTTCCCACATTCACTCCCATTCACCCCCACTTCCACTACGCTTACACATTCAACCCTTGACCCCCAATTCCAGTGTGGTGGCCATCTTGGATGACCCTCAAGTGCCCCCAATGAACCCAAAATGAACCGGAAGTGCCCCAAATCAAACCGAAAGTGACCCCAAATAGACCGGAAGTGACCTCAGGTAAACCGGAAGTGACCCCAAATCAAACCGGAAGTGACCCCAAATGTACCGGAAGTGACCTTTTTAGACCGGAAATGACCCCTGATAAACCGGAAGTGACCTCAGACGAACCGGAAGTGAACCAAATTAAACCGGAAGTGACCCAAATAAACCGGAAGTGACCCCAAATAGACCGGAAGTGACCCCAAATAGACCGGAAGTGACCTCAGGCAAACCGGAAGTGACCCCAAATCAAACCGGAAGTGACCTTTTTAGACCGGAAATGACCCCTAATAAACCGGAAGTGACCTCTGATGAACCGGAAGTGACCCAAATTAAACCGGAAGTGACCCAAATAAACCGGAAGTGACCCAAATTACACCGGAAATGACCCGAATCAAGCCGGAATTGACCTTATTTCAACACTAAGTGCCCCAAATAGCTACATTTGCGCTAACTATTTCGTTTTTTGTCCGATTTAACCCGTTTCAACATTTTTACCCCAAAAGTGAACCTCTTGAGGCCGTTTTTTGTTTTTTTTTCCAAATTTAGAAAGATTTTGGCGCAATTGCTTTTTTTATTTTCCCATTCATTCTCTATGGGGATTCAACATTTGCTCTAACTTCTACATTTTTTAACTGATTCAACCCGTTCCAACTTTCAACTGTACATCTTTTGCCTACCTATTCCACAACTTCCCACTTACCAAAAATTCCAAATTTGAAATTCAACCAAATTCTCCAAAATTTCGTTTTTATACTCTAATTTCTACATTTTTTAACCGATTCAACCCATTCCAACTTTCAAATGTTCATCTTTTGCCTACCTATTCCACAACTTCCCACTTACCAAATATTCCAAACTTTCGATTTTGAAATTCACCACAAATTCTCCAAATATTCTACATTTCTCAAGTAATTCAACACGTTTCAACATCGTTCGGCAGCATTCCCCGAAAAAGTTATTCATACATTTCGCCTTCACACGCAATTTCTCCAGAAATTGCAAAATTCTAGTTATTATTATTCTCTTTTATTCTCCACACTTTTTTGACACGTTTCATCTTCCACATAATTCATCCGATTCACTCCATTCCACTTTTCACGTATTCCAAATATTCACGCGACGAGCGCTTGTATTTTTCTCGTTCCGAAAATTTTCCGATTCCGCAAAATTCCCAAAATTCCGACAAATTTTTCCCCATTCATTCTTAATGGCACATTCGACATTTCACATTTACGTCGTTCCAATTTGAAATTCACATCATTCAGCACATTCTAATCACATTCGGAAGGATTCTCGACATTCCCAAAATTCCCAAATTCGAAAATTTCACGTTTTCACGTTAAAAATTCCGACAAATTTTCACAAAATTTCGTTTTTCACCTCTAACTTCTACATTTTTCAACCGATTCAACTCGTTCCAACTTTCAACTGTTCATCTTTTGCCTACCTATTCCACAACGTCCCACTTACCAAAAACTTCACATCTTTTATTTTGAAATTCAACCAAAATTCTCTAAAATTTCGTTTTTCTACTCTAATTTCTACATTTTTCAACCGATTCAACCCATTCCAACTTTCAACTGTTCATTATTTTTCTACTGATTCCACAACTTCCCACTTACCAAAAGCTTCACATCTTTTATTTTGAAATTCACACCCAATTCCTTTTCCCTTCTCATTTCTACATTTTTCAACCGATTCAACCCATTCCAACTTTCAACTGTTCATCATTTTTCTACCTATTCCACAACTTCCCACTTACCAAAAACTTCACATCTTTTATTTTGAAATTCACACCCAATTTCCTTTTCCCTTCTCATTTCTACATTTTTCAACCGATTCAACCCATTCCAACTTTCAACTGTTCACTATTTTTCTACCGATTCCACAACTTCCCACTTACCAAAAGCTTCACGTCTTTTATTTTGAAATTCACACCCAATTCCTTTTCCCTTCTCATTTCTACATTTTTCAACCGATTCAACCCATTCCGACTTTCAACTGTTCATCATTTTTCTACCTATTCCACAACTTCCCACTTACCAAAAACTTCACATCTTTTATTTTGAAATTCACACCCAATTTCCTTTCCCCTTCTCATTTCTACATTTTTCAACCGATTCAACCCATTCCAACTTTCAACTGTTCATTATTTTTCTACCGATTCCACAACTTCCCACTTACCAAAAGCTTCACGTCTTTTATTTTGAAATTCACACCCAATTCCTTTTCCCTTCTCATTTCTACATTTTTCAACCGATTCAACCCATTCCAACTTTCAACTGTTCATCATTTTTCTACCTATTCCACAACTTCCCACTTACCAAAAACTTCACATCTTTTATTTTGAAATTCACACCCAATTTCCTTTTCCCTTCTCATTTCTACATTTTTCAACCGATTCAACCCATTCCAACTTTCAACTGTTCATCATTTTTCTACCTATTCCACAACTTCCCACTTACCAAAAACTTCACATCTTTTATTTTGAAATTCACACTCAATTCCCTTTTCCCTTCTCCTTTCTACATTTTTCAACCGATTCAACCCATTCCAACTTTCAACTGTTCATCATTTTTCTACCTATTCCACAACTTCCCACTTACCAAAAACTTCACATCTTTTATTTTGAAATTCACACCCAATTCCCTTTTCCCTTCTCATTTCTACATTTTTCAACCGATTCAACCCATTCCAACTTTCAACTGTTCATCATTTTTCTACCTATTCCACAACTTCCCACTTACCAAAAACTTCACATCTTTTATTTTGAAATTCACACCCAATTCCCTTTTCCCTTCTCATTTCTACATTTTTCAACCGATTCAACCCATTCCAACTTTCAACTGTTCATCATTTTTCGACCTATTCCACAACTTCCCAAAACCTTCACATCTTTTATTTTGAAATTCACACCCAATTCCTTTTTCCCTTCTCATTTCTACATTTTTCAACCGATTCAACCCATTCCAACTTTCAACTGTTCATCATTTTTCTACCTATTCCACAACTTCCCACTTACCAAAAACTTCACATCTTTTATTTTGAAATTCACCACAAATTCTCCAAATATTCTACATTTCTCAAGTAATTCAACACGTTTCAACATCGTTCGGCAGCATTCCCCGAAGAAGTTATTCATACATTTCGCCTTCACACGCAATTTCTCCAGAAATTGCAAAATTCTAGTTCGTTGTGTTATCTATTTATTTATTATTTGTTGTTACTCTTATTGTGTGAAGGCGAAGGCCTTCACACATATGTTATTCTACACCATTCTCTATTATTATTGTGTGAAGGCGAAGGCCTTCACACATATGTTATTCTACACCATTCTCTATTATTGTGTGAAGGCGAAGGCCTTCACACATATGTTATTCTACTTTTTTCACTTTATTATTGTGTGAAGGCGAAGGCCTTCACACATATGTTATTCTACACCATTCTCTATTATTATTATTGTGTGAAGGCGAAGGCCTTCACACATATGTTATTCTACACCATTCTCTATTATTATTATTATTGTGTGAAGGCGAAGGCCTTCACACATATGTTATTCTACTCCATTTACTTTATTATTGTGTGAAGGCGAAGGCCTTCACACATATGTTATTCTACTCCATTTACTTTATTATTGTGTGAAGGCGAAGGCCTTCACACATATGTTATTCTACACCATTCTCTATTATTATTATTATTATTATTCTCTACGTTTCTCCACACTTTTTTGACACGTTTCATCTTCCACATAATTCATCCGATTCACTCCATTCCACTTTTCACGTATTCCAAATATTCACGCGACGAGCGCTTGTATTTTGCTCGTTCCGAAAATTTTCCGATTCCGCAAAATTCCCAAAATTCCGACAAATTTTTCCCCATTCATTCTTAATGGCACATTCGACATTTCACATTTACGTCGTTCCAATTTGAAATTCACATCATTCAGCACATTCTAATCACATTCGGAAGGATTCTCGACATTCCCAAAATTCCCAAATTCGAAAATTTCACGTTTTCACGTTAAAAATTCCGACAAATTTTCACAAAATTTCGTTTTTCACCTCTAACTTCTACATTTTTCAACCGATTCAACTCGTTCCAACTTTCAACTGTTCATCTTTTGCCTACCTATTCCACAACGTCCCACTTACCAAAAACTTCACATCTTTTATTTTGAAATTCAACCAAAATTCTCTAAAATTTCGTTTTTCTACTCTAATTTCTACATTTTTCAACCGATTCAACCCATTCCAACTTTCAACTGTTCATTATTTTTCTACTGATTCCACAACTTCCCACTTACCAAAAGCTTCACATCTTTTATTTTGAAATTCACACCCAATTCCTTTTCCCTTCTCATTTCTACATTTTTCAACCGATTCAACCCATTCCAACTTTCAACTGTTCATCATTTTTCTACCTATTCCACAACTTCCCACTTACCAAAAACTTCACATCTTTTATTTTGAAATTCACACCCAATTCTCCAATATTTCCGTTTCTCCTTCTCATTTCTACATTTTTCAACCGATTCAACCCATTCCAACTTTCAACTGTTCATCATTTTTCTACCTATTCCACAACTTCCCACTTACCAAAAACTTCACATCTTTTATTTTGAAATTCACACCCAATTCCTTTTTCCCTTCTCATTTCTACATTTTTCAACAGATTCAACCCATTCCAAATTTATTCACTTAATTCACCTTATTCTTCCCACATTCACTCCCATTCACCCCCACTTCCACTATGCTTACACAATTCAACCCTTGACCCCCAATTCCAGTGTGGCGGCCATCTTGGATGACCCTGAAGTGCCACCAATGAACCCAGAATGAACCGGAAGTGGCCCAAATCAAACCGAAAGTGACCCCAAATAGACCGGAAGTGACCTCAGGTAAACCGGAAGTGACCCCAAATCAAACCGGAAGTGACCCCAAATGTACCGGAAGTGACCTTTTTAGACCGGAAATGACCCCTATTAAACCGGAAGTGACCTCAGACGAACCGGAAGTGACCCAAATTAAACCGGAAGTGACCCCAAATAGACCGGAAGTGACCTCAGGTAAACCGGAAGTGACCCCAAATCAAACCGGAAGTGACCCCAAATGTACCGGAAGTGACCTTTTTAGACCGGAAATGACCCCTTATAAACCGGAAGTGACCTCAGACGAACCGGAAGTGACCCAAATTAAACCGGAAGTGACCCAAATAAACCGGAAGTGACCCCAAATAGACCGGAAGTGACCTCTGGTAAACCGGAAGTGACCCCAAATCAAACCGGAAGTGACCCCAAATGAACCGGAAGTGACCTTTTTAGACCGGAAATGACCCCAAATAAACCGGAAGTGACCTCAGCTAAACCGGAAGTGACCTGTTTTAAACCGGAAGTGACCCAAATAAACCGGAAGTGACCCAAACTAGACCGGAAGTGACCCGAATCAAACCGGAAGTGACCTTATTTCAACACTAAATGGCCCAAATAGCTACATTTGCGCTAACTTTTTCGTTTTTTGTCCGATTTAACCCGTTTCAACATTTTTACCCCAAAAGTGAACCTCCTGAGGCCGTTTTTCTTTGTTTAGTTCTTCTACATTTTTTAACTGATTCAACCCGTTCCAACTTTCAACTGTACATCTTTTGCCTACCTATTCCACAACTTCCCACTTACCAAAAATTCCAAATTCGAAATTCAACCATATTATCCAAAATTTCGTTTTTCTACTCTATATTCTACATTTTTCAACCGATTCAACCCATTCCACCTTTCAACTGTTCATCTTTTGCCTACCTATTCCACAACTTCCCACTTACCAAATATTCCAAACTTTCAATTTTGAAATTCGCCACAAATTCACCAAATATTCTACATTTCTCAAGTAATTCAACACGTTTCAACATCATTCGGCGGCATTCCCCGAAGAAGTTATTCATACATTTCGCCTTCACACGCAATTTCTCCAGAAATTGCAAAATTCTAGTTATTGTGTGAAGGCGAAGGCCTTCACACATTGATATTGTACTTTATTATTAAACAACTTATTCCTCCCACTTTTTTGACATCTAACTACTCCCACATGCTTCAACCGATTCACCTCGTTCAACCTTTCACACGTTCCAAAAATTCATGGCACGCTTGCCAGTATTTGTCGCGTTCATAACATTTACCGTTTTTAAGTAATTAGCAAATTTGTGCCTTTTATTTCCCCATTCATTGTTAATGGCAATGTCAACCCGAGCCAGTTTCCTGTAGTGGGTTCGATTCCCACATTGGGCGTCATTAATTATTTTACTCTTTATTCTTCCCGCTTATCATTTTCAACGCTTATCATTTGTAACTAACATTCGCATTCAACATTCATTACATTAAGCAATTTCCACCACTTTGATTACGTATTCGCATTCAACAAACACATTCATTACATTAACCAATTGCAACCACGACATAGTAAGGGACTCAATTAGCTCGTGGGAAACACAAGTGATTCCAGTACACGAGCATCATTCCCGAGTGGTATCAAAACCCGCGTCAGTTCGATTCCCACATTGGGCGTCATTATTTATTTCACTCTTTATCCTTCCCGGTTATCATTTTCAACGGTTATCATTTGTAACTTTTGTCATTCGCATCCAACATTCATTACATTAAGCAATTTCCACCACTTTGATTACGCATTCGCATTCAACAAACACATTCATTACATTAACCAAATTCAACCAGCAAGAAGGAAGGATCCTCATTAGCTCAGTCGGAAACACAATGGAAATGTCAACCCGAGCCAGTTTCCTGTAGTGGGTTCGATTCCCACATTGGGAGTCATAAATTATTTTACTCTTTATTCTTCCCCCTTATCATTTTCAACGCTTATCATTTGTACCTTTTTTGTAACATTTGTAACGTTTCATTTTTAACGCTTATCATTTGTACCTTTTTGTAACATGTATTTGTAACATTTTCCCATTTATTTCACAATTATCTATTTTCCCTTTGTATTCTTCCCGCTCATCATTTTTAACGCTTAACGTTTGTAACTTAACATCTGCCTTCGCCTTCACACGCAATTTCTTCCGAAATTGCAATTCTAGTTATTATTATTCTTCTATTTTATTCTCCTCACTTTTTTGTCCCGTTTCATCTTTCACATAATTCATCCGATTCACTCCATTCCACTTTTCACGTATTCCAAATATTCAGGAAAGGGGTGCTTGTATTTTTCTCATTCCGAAAATTTTCCGATTCCGCAAAATTCCCAAAATTCCGACAAATTTTTCCCCATCCATTCTTAATGGCACATTCGACATTTCACAAAATTTCGTTTTTCACCTCTAACTTCTACATTTTTCAACCGATTCAACCCATTCCAACTTTCAACTGTTCATCTTTTGCCTACCTATTCCACAACTTCCCACTTACCAAAAATTCCAAATTTTCAAATTTGAAATTCAACCGAAATTCTCTCAAATTCCGTTATTCCACTCTAATTTCTACATTTTTCAACCGATTCAACCCGTTCCAACTTTCAACTGTTCATCTTTTGCCTACCTATTCCACAACTTCCCACTTACCAAAAGTTCCAAATTTTCAAATTTGAAATTCAACCAAAATTCTCTCAAATTCCGTTATTCCACTCTAATTTCTACATTTTTCAACCGATTCAACCCGTTCCAACTTTCAACTGTTCATCTTTTGCCTACCTATTCCACAACTTCCCACTTACCAAAAATTCCAAATTCTCAAATTTGAAATTCAACCAAAATTCTCTAAAATTTCGTTTTTCTACTCTAATTTCTACATTTTTCGACCGATTCAACCCGTTCCACATTTATTCCCCTTATTCACCTTATGCTTACCACATTCACTCCCATTCACCCCCACTTCCACTATGCTTCCCACATTCACTCCCATTCACCCCCACTTCCACTATGCTTACACAATTCAACCCTTGACCCCCAATTCCAGTGTGGCGGCCATCTTGGATGACCCTGAAGTGCCACCAATGAACCCAGAATGAACCGGAAGTGCCCCAAATCAAACCGAAAGTGACCCCAAATAGACCGGAGGTGACCTCAGGTAAACCGGAAGTGACCCCAAATCAAACCGGAAGTGACCCCAAATGTACCGGAAGTGACCATTTTAGACCGGAAATGACCCCTAATAAACCGGAAGTGACCTCAGACGAACCGGAAGTGACCCAAATTAAACCGGAAGTGACCCAAATTAAACCGGAAGTGACCCAAATAAACCGGAAGTGACCCCAAATAGACCGGAAGTGACCTCTGGTAAACCGGAAGTGACCCCAAATCAAACCGGAAGTGACCCCAAATGAACCGGAAGTGACCTATTTAGACCGGAAATGACCCCAAATAAACCGGAAGTGACCTCAGCTAAACCGGAAGTGACCTGTTTTAAACCGGAAGTGACCCAAATAAACCGGAAGTGACCCAAACTAGACCGGAAGTGACCCGAATCAAACCGGAAGTGACCTTATTTCAACACTGAGTGGCCCAAATAGCTACATTTGCGCTAACTTTTTCGTTTTTTGTCTGATTTAACCCGTTTCGACATTTTTACCCCAAAAGTGAACCTCCTGAGGCCGTTTTTTTTTTTTGTTCCAAATTTAGAAAGATTTTGGCGCAATTGCTTTTTTTTATTTTCCCATTCATTCTCTATGGGGATTCAACATTTGCTCTAACTTCTACATTTTTTAACTGATTCAACTCGTTCCAACTTTCAACTGTACATCTTTTGCCTACCTATTCCACAACTTCCCACTTACCAAAAATTCCAAATTCGAAATTCAACCAAATTCTCCAAAATTTCGTTTTTCTACTCTAATTTCTACATTTTTCAACCGATTCAACCCATTCCAACTTTCAACTGTTCATCTTTTGCCTACCTATTCCACAACTTCCCACTTACCAAAAATTCCAAACTTTCAAATTTGAAATTCACCACAAATTCTCCAAATATTCTACATTTCTCAAGTAATTCAACACGTTTCAACATCGTTCGGCAGCATTCCCCGAAAAAGTTATTCATACATTTCGCCTTCACACGCAATTTCTCCAGAAATTGCAAAATTCTAGTTCTCTTTTATTCTCCACACTTTTTTGACACGTTTCATCTTCCACATAATTCATCCGATTCACTCCATTCCACTTTTCACGTATTCCAAATATTCACGCGACGAGCGCTTGTATTTTTCTCGTTCCGAAAATTTTCCGATTCCGCAAAATTCCCAAAATTCCGACAAATTTTTCCCCATTCATTCTTAATGGCACATTCGACATTTCACATTTACGTCGTTCCAATTTGAAATTCACATCATTCAGCACATTCTAATCACATTCGGAAGGATTCTCGACATTCCCAAAATTCCCAAATTCGAAAATTTCACGTTTTCACGTTAAAAATTCCGACAAATTTTCACAAAATTTCGTTTTTCACCTCTAACTTCTACATTTTTCAACCGATTCAACTCGTTCCAACTTTCAACTGTTCATCTTTTGCCTACCTATTCCACAACGTCCCACTTACCAAAAACTTCACATCTTTTATTTTGAAATTCAACCAAAATTCTCTAAAATTTCGTTTTTCTACTCTAATTTCTACATTTTTCAACCGATTCAACCCATTCCAACTTTCAACTGTTCATTATTTTTCTACTGATTCCACAACTTCCCACTTACCAAAAGCTTCACATCTTTTATTTTGAAATTCACACCCAATTCCTTTTCCCTTCTCATTTCTACATTTTTCAACCGATTCAACCCATTCCAACTTTCAACTGTTCATCATTTTTCTACCTATTCCACAACTTCCCACTTACCAAAAACTTCACATCTTTTATTTTGAAATTCACACCCAATTTCCTTTTCCCTTCTCATTTCTACATTTTTCAACCGATTCAACCCATTCCAACTTTCAACTGTTCACTATTTTTCTACCGATTCCACAACTTCCCACTTACCAAAAGCTTCACGTCTTTTATTTTGAAATTCACACCCAATTCCTTTTCCCTTCTCATTTCTACATTTTTCAACCGATTCAACCCATTCCAACTTTCAACTGTTCATCATTTTTCTACCTATTCCACAACTTCCCACTTACCAAAAACTTCACATCTTTTATTTTGAAATTCACACCCAATTTCCTTTCCCCTTCTCATTTCTACATTTTTCAACCGATTCAACCCATTCCAACTTTCAACTGTTCATTATTTTTCTACCGATTCCACAACTTCCCACTTACCAAAAGCTTCACGTCTTTTATTTTGAAATTCACACCCAATTCCTTTTCCCTTCTCATTTCTACATTTTTCAACCGATTCAACCCATTCCAACTTTCAACTGTTCATCATTTTTCTACCTATTCCACAACTTCCCACTTACCAAAAACTTCACATCTTTTATTTTGAAATTCACACCCAATTTCCTTTTCCCTTCTCATTTCTACATTTTTCAACCGATTCAACCCATTCCAACTTTCAACTGTTCATCATTTTTCTACCTATTCCACAACTTCCCACTTACCAAAAACTTCACATCTTTTATTTTGAAATTCAACCAAAATTCTCTCAAATTCCGTTTTTGTACTCTAATTTCTACATTTTTCAACCGATTCAACCCATTCCAACTTTCAACTGTTCATCATTTTTCTACCTATTCCACAACTTCCCAAATACTTCACATCTTTTATTTTGAAATTCACACCCAATTCCCTTTTCCCTTCTCATTTCTACATTTTTCAACCGATTCAACCCATTCCAACTTTCAACTGTTCATCATTTTTCTACCTATTCCACAACTTCCCACTTACCAAAAACTTCACATCTTTTATTTTGAAATTCACACTCAATTCCCTTTTCCCTTCTCCTTTCTACATTTTTCAACCGATTCAACCCATTCCAACTTTCAACTGTTCATCATTTTTCTACCTATTCCACAACTTCCCACTTACCAAAAACTTCACATCTTTTATTTTGAAATTCACACCCAATTCCCTTTTCCCTTCTCATTTCTACATTTTTCAACCGATTCAACCCATTCCAACTTTCAACTGTTCATCATTTTTCGACCTATTCCACAACTTCCCAAAACCTTCACATCTTTTATTTTGAAATTCACACCCAATTCCTTTTTCCCTTCTCATTTCTACATTTTTCAACCGATTCAACCCATTCCAACTTTCAACTGTTCATCATTTTTCAACCTATTCCACAACTTCCCACTTACCAAAAACTTCACATCTTTTATTTTGAAATTCGCCACAAATTCTCCAAATATTCTACATTTCTCAAGTAATTCAACACGTTTCAACATCGTTCGGCAGCATTCCCCGAAAAAGTTATTCATACATTTCGCCTTCACACGCAATTTCTCCAGAAATTGCAAAATTCTAGTTATTATTATTTTTATATTTTATTCTCCTCACTTTTTTGACACGTTTCATCTTCCACATAATTCATCCGATTCACTCCATTCCACTTTTCACGTATTCCAAATATTCACGCGACGAGCGCTTCCATTTTTCTCGTTCCGAAAATTTACCGATTCCGCAAAATTCCCAAAATTCCGACAAATTTTTCCCCATTCATTCTTAATGGCACATTCGACATTTCACATTTACGTCGTTCCAATTTGAAATTCACATCATTCAGCACATTCTAATCACATTCGGAAGGATTCTCGACATTCCCAAAATTCCCAAATTCGAAAATTTCACGTTTTCACGTTAAAAATTCCGACAAATTTTCACAAAATTTCGTTTTTCACCTCTAACTTCTACATTTTTCAACCGATTCAACTCGTTCCAACTTTCAACTGTTCATCTTTTGCCTACCTATTCCACAACGTCCCACTTACCAAAAACTTCACATCTTTTATTTTGAAATTCAACCAAAATTCTCTAAAATTTCGTTTTTCTACTCTAATTTCTACATTTTTCAACCGATTCAACCCATTCCAACTTTCAACTGTTCATTATTTTTCTACCGATTCCACAACTTCCCACTTACCAAAAGCTTCACATCTTTTATTTTGAAATTCACACCCAATTCCTTTTCCCTTCTCATTTCTACATTTTCCAACCGATTCAACCCATTCCAACTTTCAACTGTTCATCATTTTTCTACCTATTCCACAACTTCCCACTTACCAAAAACTTCACATCTTTTATTTTGAAATTCACACCCAATTTCCTTTTCCCTTCTCATTTCTACATTTTTCAACCGATTCAACCCATTCCAACTTTCAACTGTTCATCATTTTTCTACCTATTCCACAACTTCACACTTACCCAAAACTTCACATCTTTTATTTTGAAATTCAACCAAAATTCTCCAAAATTTCGTTTTTCCACTCTAATTTCTACATTTTTCGACCGATTCAACCCATTCCACATTTATTCCCTTTATTCATCTTATGCTTACCACATTCACTCCCATTCACCCCCACTTCCACTATGCTTACACAATTCAACCCTTGACCCCCAATTCCAGTGTGGCGGCCATCTTGGATGACCCTGAAGTGCCACCAATGAACCCAGAATGAACCGGAAGTGCCCCAAATCAAACCGAAAGTGACCCCAAATAGACCGGAAGTGACCTCAGGTAAACCGGAAGTGACCCCAAATCAAACCGGAAGTGACCCCAAATGTACCGGAAGTGACCTTTTTAGACCGGAAATGACCCCTAATAAACCGGAAGTGACCTCAGACGAACCGGAAGTGACCCAAATTAAACCGGAAGTGACCCAAATAGACCGGAAATGACCCCAAATAGACCGGAAGTGACCCCAAATAGACCGGAAGTGACCTCTGGTAAACCGGAAGTGACCCCAAATCAAACCGGAAGTGACCCCAAATGAACCGGAAGTGACCTTTTTAGACCGGAAATGACCCCAAATAAACCGGAAGTGACCTCAGCTAAACCGGAAGTGGCCTGTTTTAAACCGGAAGTGACCCAAATAAACCGGAAGTGACCCAAATTAGACCGGAAATGACCCGAATCAAGCCGGAAGTGACCTTATTTCAACACTAAGTGCCCCAAATAGCTACATTTGCGCTAACGTCTTCGTTTATTGTCCGATTTAACCCGTTTCAACATTTTTACCCCAAAAGTGAACCTCCTGAGGCCGTTTTTTTTTGTTTTGTTCCAAATTTAGAAAGATTTGGCGCAATTGCTTTTTTTTATTTTCCCATTCATTCTCTATGGGGATTCAACATTTGCTCTAACTTTTACATTTTTTAACTGATTCAACCCGTTCCAACTTTCAACTGTACATCTTTTGCCTACCTATTCCACAACTTCCCACTTACCAAAAATTCCAAATTTGAAATTCAACCGAATTCTCCAAAATTTCGTTTTTCTACTCTAATTTCTACATTTTTCAACCGATTCAACCCATTCCAACTTTCAGCTGTTCATCTTTTGCCTACCTATTCCACAACTTCCCACTTACCAAATATTCCCAACTTTCAGTTTTGAAATTCACCACAAATTCTCCAAATATTCTACATTTCTCAAGTAATTCAACACGTTTCAACATCGTTCGGCAGCATTCCCCGAAAAAGTTATTCATACATTTCGCCTTCACACGCAATTTCTCCAGAAATTGCAAAATTCTAGTTATTATTATTATTATTCAACATCTTCTGCCCACTTTTTTGACGCTTAACTACTTCCACATACTTCAACCGATTCACTCCATTCCACTTTTCACTTATTCCAAATATTCATGGCACGACTGCTCACATTTTTCTCATTCCAAAAATTTTCCGTTTTCGCATAATTCATAAATTTATGGCGATTTTTGCCCCATTCATTCTTAATGGCAGATTCAACATTTCACATTTACGTTGTTCCAGTTTGAAATTCACATCATTCAACACATTCAAATCACATTGGGGACATTCCCAAACTTCCCAAATTCAAAATTTTCACGTTTTCACTTTTAATATTTGCATAAAATTTTGCAAAATTTCATAAAATTTCCTTTTTCACTTCTAACTTCTACATTTTTCCACCGATTCCACTCGTTCCAACTTCCAACTATTCATCTTTTGCCTACCTATTCCACAACTTCCCACTTACCAAAAACTTCACATCTTTTATTTTGAAATTCAACCAAAATTCTCTAAAATTTCGTTTTTCTACTCTAATTTCTACATTTTTCAACCGATTCAACCCATTCCAACTTTCAACTGTTCATCATTTTTATACCTATTCCACAACTTCCCAAAAACTTCACATCTTTTATTTTGAAATTCACACCCACTTCCTTTTTCCCTTCTCATTTCTACATTTTTCAACCGATTCAACCCATTCCAACTTTCAACTGTTCATCATTTTTCTACCTATTCCACAAATTCCCACTTACCAAAAACTTCACATCTTTTATTTTGAAATTCACTCCCAATTCCTTTTTTCCTTCTCATTTCTACATTTTTCAACCGATTCAACCCATTCCAACTTTCAACTGTTCATCATTTTTCTACCTATTCCACAACTTCCCACTTACCAAAAACTTCACATCTTTTATTTTGAAATTCACACCCACTTCCTTTTTCCCTTCTCATTTCTACATTTTTCAACCGATTCAACCCATTCCAACTTTCAACTGTTCATCACTTTTTCTACCTATTCCACAACTTCCCACTTACCAAAAACTTCACGTCTTTTATTTTGAAATTCACACCCATTTCCTTTTTTTCCTTCTCATTTCTACATTTTTCAACCGATTCAACCCATTCCAACTTTCAACTGTTCATCATTTTTTTTCCTATTCCACAACTTACCAAAAACTTCACATCTTTTATTTTGAAATTCACACCCAGTTCCTTTTCCCTTCTCATTTCTACATTTTTCAACCGATTCAACTCGTTTCAACATCATTCTGCAACATTCCTTAAATATTTATTCAACTTCTTCACCTTCACACGCAATTCCTTCAGGAATTGCAAATTCTAGTTGTGTGAAGGCGAAGGCCTTCACACATTGTTATTCTACTTTATTATTATTAAACAACTTATTCCTCCCACTTTTTTGACATCCAACTACTCCCACATGCTTCAACCGATTCACCTCGTTCAAACTTTCACACGTTCCAAAAATTCATGGCACGCTTGCAAGTATTTTTCGCGTTCATAACATTTACCGTTTTTAAGTAATTAGCAAATTTGTGCCTTTTATTTCCCCATTCATTCTTAATGGCAATGTCAACCCGAGCCAGTTTCCTGTAGTGGGTTCGATTCCCACATTGGGCGTCATTAATTATTTTACTCTTTATTCTTCCCGCTTATCATTTTTAACGCTTATCATTTGTAACTAACATTCGCATTCAACATTCATTACATTAAGCAATTTCCACCACTTTGATTACGTATTCGCATTCAACAAACACATTCAATACATTAACCAAATTCAACCAGTTTGTAGACAGGGACACAATTAGCTCGTGGGAAACACAAGTGATTCCAGTACACGAGCATCTTTCCCGAGTGGTATCAAATCCCGCGTCAGTTCGATTCCCACATTGGGCGTCATTATATATTTTACTCTTTATCCTTCCCCTTATCATTTTCAACGCTTATCATTTGTACCTTTTTTGTAACATTTGTAACATTTCATTTTTAACGCTTATCATTTGTACCTTTTTGTAACATGTATTTGTAACATTTTCCCATTTATTTCACAATTATTTCTTTCCCTTTTCATTCTTCCCGCTCATCATTTTTAACGCTTAACGTTTCTAAATTAACATCTGCCTTCGCCTTCACACGCAATTTCTTCCGAAATTGCAATTCTAGTTATTATTATTATTCAACTTCCGCTCACTTTTTTGACGCTTAACTACTTCCACATACTTCAACCGATTCACTCCATTCCACTTTTCACTTATTCCAAATATTCATGACACGTCTGCTCACATTTTTCACGTTCCAAATTTTTTCCGTTTTCGCAAAATTCACAAATTTATGGCGAATTTCGCCCCATTCATTCTTAATGGCAGATTCAACATTTCACATTAACGTTGTTCCAGTTTGAAATTCACATCATTCAACACATTCAAATCACATTGGGGACATTCCCAAACTTGCCTAATTCAACATTTTCACGTTTTCATCTTTTATTTTGAAATTCACACCCAATTCCTTTTTCCCTTTTCCCTTCTCATTTCTACATTTTTCAACCGATTCAACCCATTCCAACTTTCAACTGTTCATCTTTTGCCTACCTATTCCACAACTTCCCACTTACCAAAAACTTCACATCTTTTATTTTGAAATTCAACCAAAATTCTCTAAAATTTCGTTTTTCTACTCTAATTTCCACATTTTTCAACCGATTCAACCCATTCCAACTTTCAACTGTTCATCATTTTTCTACCTATTCCACAACTTCCCACTTACCATAAGCTTCACAGCTTTTATTTTGAAATTCACACCCAATTCCTTTTCCCTTCTCATGTCTACATTTTTCAACCGATTCAACCCATTCCAACTTTCAACTGTTCATCATTTTTCTACCTATTCCACAACTTCCCACTTACCAAAAACTTTGCATCTTTTATTTTGAAATTCACACCCAATTTCCTTTTCCCTTCTCATTTCTACATTTTTCAACCGATTCAACCCATTCCAACTTTCAACTGTTCATCATTTTTCTACCTATTCCACAACTTCCCACTTACCAAAAACTTCACATCTTTTATTTTGAAATTCACACCCAATTCCTTTTTCCCTTCTCATTTCTACATTTTTCAACCGATTCAACCCATTCCAACTTTCAACTGTTCATCAGTTTTCTACGTATTCCACAACTTCCCAAAAACTTCATCTTTTATTTTGAAATTCACACACAATTCCTTTTTCCCTCCTCATTTCTACATTTTTCAACCGATTCAACCCATTCCAACTTTCAACTGTTCATCAGTTTTCTACGTATTCCACAACTTCCCAAAAACTTCACATCTTTTATTTTGAAATTCACACACAATTCCTTTTTCCCTCCTCATTTCTACATTTTTCAACCGATTCAACCCATTCCAACTTTCAACTGTTCATCATTTTTCTACCTATTCCACAACTTCCCACTTACCAAAAACTTCACATCTTTTATTTTGAAATTCACCACAAATTCTCCAAATATTCTACATTTCTCTAGTAATTCAACACGTTTCCACATCGTTCGGCAGCATTCCCCGAAGAAGTTATTCATACATTTCGCCTTCACACGCAATTTCTCCAGAAATTGCAAAATTCTAGTTATTATATTTTATTCTCCTCACTTTTTTGACACGTTTCATCTTCCACATAATTCATCCGATTCACTCCATTCCACTTTTCACGTATTCCAAATATTCACGCGACGAGCGCTTCCATTTTTCTCGTTCCGAAAATTTACCGATTCCGCAAAATTCCCCAAATTCCGACAAATTTTTCCCCATTCATTCTTAATGGCACATTCGACATTTCACATTTACGTCGTTACAATTTGAAATTCACATCATTCAGCACATTCTAATCACATTCGGAGGGATTCTCGACATTCCCAAAATTCCCAAATTCAAAAATTTCACGTTTTCACGTTAAAAATTCATTCTTAATTCCTTTTCCCTTCTCATTTCTACATTTTTCAACCGATTCAACCCATTCCAACTTTCAACTGTTCATCATTTTTCTACCTATTCCACAACTTCCCACTTACCAAAAACTTCACATCTTTTATTTTGAAATTCACACCCAATTTCCTTTTCCCTTCTCATTTCTACATTTTTCAACCGATTCAACCCATTCCAACTTTCAACTGTTCATCATTTTTCTACCTATTCCACAACTTCCCACTTACCAAAAACTTCACATCTTTTATTTTGAAATTCACACCCAATTCCTTTTTCCCTTCTCATTTCTACATTTTTCAACCGATTCAACCCATTCCAAATTTATTCACTTAATTCACCTTATTCTTCCCACATTCACTCCCATTCACCCCCACTTCCACTATGCTTACACAATTCAACCCTTGACCCCCAATTCCAGTGTGGCGGCCATCTTGGATGACCCTGAAGTGCCACCAATGAACCCAGAATGAACCGGAAGTGCCCCAAATCAAACCGAAAGTGACCCCAAATCAAACCGAAAGTGACCCCAAATAGACCGGAAGTGACCCCAAATCAAACCGGAAGTGACCCCAAATGTACCGGAAGTGACCTTTTTAGACCGGAAATGACCCCTAATAAACCAGAAGTGACCTCAGACGAACCGGAAGTGACCCAAATTAAACCGGAAGTGACCCAAATAAACCGGAAGTGACCCCAAATAGACCGGAAGTGACCCCAAATAGACCGGAAGTGACCTCTGGTAAACCGGAAGTGACCCCAAATCAAACCGGAAGTGACCCACTATGAACCGGAAGTGACCTTTTTAAACCGGAAATGACCCCAAATAAACCGGAAGTGACCTCAGCTAAACCGGAAGTGACCTGTTTTAAACCGGAAGTGACCCAAATAAACCGGAAGTGACCCAAATTAGACCGGAAATGACCCGAATCAAACCGGAAGTGACCTTATTTCAACACTAAGTGCCCCAAATAGCTACAATTGCGCTAACTTTTTCGTTTTTTGTCCGATTTAACCCGTTTCAACATTTTTACCCCAAAAGTGAACCTCTTGAGGCCGTTTTTTGTTTTTTTTTCCAAATTTAGAAAGATTTTGGCGCAATTGCTTTTTTTTATTTTCCCATCCATTCTCTATGGGGATTCAACATTTGCTCTAACTTCTACATTTTTCAACTGATTCAACCCGTTCCAACTTTCAACTGTACATCTTCTGCCTACCTATTCCACAACTTCCCACTTACCAAAAATTCCAAATTCGAAATTCAACCAAATTCTCCAAAATTTCGTTTTTCTACTCTAATTTCTACATTTTTCAACCGATTCAACCCATTCCAACTTTCAACTGTTCATCTTTTGCCTACCTATTCCACAACTTCCCACTTACCAAATAATTCCAAACTTTCAATTTTGAAATTCACCACAAATTCTCCAAATATTCTACATTTCTCAAGTAATTCAACACGTTTCAACATCGTTCAGCAGCATTCCCCGAAAAAGTTATTCATACATTTCGCCTTCACACGCAATTTCTCCAGAAATTGCAAAATTCTAGTTATTCTTCTATTTTATTCTCCACACTTTTTTGACACGTTTCATCTTCCACATAATTCATCCGATTCACTCCATTCCACTTTTCACGTATTCCAAATATTCACGACATGAGCGCTTATATTTTTCTCGTTCCGAAAATTTTCCGATTCCGCAAAATTCCCAAAATTCCGACAAATTTTTCCCCATTCATTCTTAATGGCACATTCGACATTTCACATTTACGTCGTTCCAATTTGAAATTCACATCATTCAGCACATTCTAATCACATTCGGAAGGATTCTCGACATTCCCAAAATTCCCAAATTCGAAAATTTCTCGTTTTCACGTTAAAAATTCCGACAAATTTTCACAAAATTTCGTTTTTCACCTCTAACTTCTACATTTTTCAACCGATTCAACTCGTTCCAACTTTCAACTGTTCATCTTTTGCCTACCTATTCCACAACGTCCCACTTACCAAAAACTTCACATCTTTTATTTTGAAATTCAACCAAAATTCTCTAAAATTTCGTTTTTCTACTCTAATTTCTACATTTTTCAACCGATTCAACCCATTCCAACTTTCAACTGTTCATCATTTTTCTACCGATTCCACAACTTCCCACTTACCAAAAGCTTCACATCTTTTATTTTGAAATTCACACCCAATTCCTTTTCCCTTCTCATTTCTACATTTTTCAACCGATTCAACCCATTCCAACTTTCAACTGTTCATCATTTTTCTACCTATTCCACAACTTTCCACTTACCAAAAACTTCACATCTTTTATTTTGAAATTCACACCCAATTTCCTTTTCCCTTCTCATTTCTACATTTTTCAACCGATTCAACCCATTCCAACTTTCAACTGTTCATCATTTTTCTACCTATTCCACAACTTCCCACTTACCAAAAACTTCACATATTTTATTTTGAAATTCAACCAAAATTCTCTCAAATTCCGTTTTTGTACTCTAATTTCTACATTTTGCAACCGATTCAACCCATTCCAACTTTCAACTGTTCATCATTTTTCTACCTATTCCACAACTTCCCAAATACTTCACATCTTTTATTTTGAAATTCACACCCAATTCCTTTTTCCCTTCTCATTTCTACATTTTTCAACCGATTCAACCCATTCCAACTTTCAACTGTTCATCTTTTGCCTACCTATTCCACAACTTCCCACTTACCAAAAATTCCACATTTTCAAATTTGAAATTCAACCAAATTCTCAAAAATTCAGTTTTTCTACTCTCATTTCTACATTTTTCGACCGATTCAACCCATTCCAAATTTATTCACCTTATGCTTCCCACATTCACTCCCATTCACCCCCACTTCCACTACGCTTACACATTCAACCCTTGACCCCCAATTCCAGTGTGGCGGCCATCTTGGATGACCCTCAAGTGCCCCCAATGAACCCAAAATGAACCGGAAGTGCCCCAAATCAAACCGAAAGTGACCCCAAATAGACCGGAAGTGACCTCAGGTAAACCGGAAGTGACCCCAAATCAAACCGGAAGTGGCCCCAAATGTACCGGAAGTGACCTTTTTAGACCGGAAATGACCCCTAATAAACCGGAAGTGACCCAAATTAAACCGGAAGTGACCCAAATAAACCGGAAATGACCCAAATCAAACCAGAAGTGACCCCAAATAGACCGGAAGTGACCTCAGACGAACCGGAAGTGACCCAAATTGAACCGGAAGTGACCCAAATAAACCGGAAGTGACCCAAATCAAACCGGAAGTGACCCCAAATAGACCGGAAGTGACCTCTGGTAAACCGGAAGTGACCCCAAATCAAACCGGAAGTGACCCCAAATGAACCGGAAGTGACCTTTTTAGACCGGAAATGACCCCAACTAAACCGGAAGTGACCTCAGCTAAACCGGAAGTGACCTGTTTTAAACCGGAAGTGACCCAAATAAACCGGAAGTGACCCAAATTAGACCGGAAATGACCCGAATCAAGCCGGAATTGACCTTATTTCAACACTAAGTGCCCCAAATAGCTACATTTGCGCTAACTATTTCGTTTTTTGTCCGATTTAACCCGTTTCAACATTTCTACCCCAAAAGTGAACCTCTTGAGGCCGTTTTTTGTTTTTTTTTCCAAATTTAGAAAGATTTTGGCGCAATTGCTTTTTTTATTTTCCCATTCATTCTCTATGGGGATTCAACATTTGCTCTAACTTCTACATTTTTTAACTGATTCAACCCGTTCCAACTTTCAACTGTACATCTTTTGCCTACCTATTCCACAACTTCCCACTTACCAAAAATTCCAAATTTGAAATTCAACCAAATTCTCCAAAATTTCGTTTTTATACTCTAATTTCTACATTTTTTAACCGATTCAACCCATTCCAACTTTCAACTGTTCATCTTTTGCCTACCTATTCCACAACTTCCCACTTACCAAATATTCCAAACTTTCGATTTTGAAATTCACCACAAATTCTCCAAATATTCTACATTTCTCAAGTAATTCAACACGTTTCAACATCGTTCGGCAGCATTCCCCGAAAAAGTTATTCATACATTTCGCCTTCACACGCAATTTCTCCAGAAATTGCAAAATTCTAGTTATTATTATTCTTCTATTTTATTCTCCACACTTTTTTGACACGTTTCATCTTCCGCATAATTCATCCGATTCGCTCCATTCCACTTTTCACGTATTCCAAATATTCGCGCGACGAGCGCTTGTATTTTTCTCGTTCCGAAAATTTTCCGATTCCGCAAAATTCCCAAAATTCCGACAAATTTTTCCCCATCCATTCTTAATGGCACATTCGACATTTCACAAAATTTCGTTTTTCACCTCTAATTTCTACATTTTCCAACCGATTCAACCCATTCCAACTTTCAACTGTTCATCTTTTACCTACCTATTCCACAACTTCCCACTTACCAAAAATTCCGAATTTTCAAATTTGAAATTCAACCAAAATTCTCTAAAATTCCCTTTTTCTACTCTAATTTCTACATTTTTCAACCGATTCAACCCATTCCAACTTTCAACTGTTCATCTTTTGCCTACCTATTCCACAACTTCCCACTTACCAAAAATTCCACATTTTCAAATTTGAAATTCAACCAAAATTCCATTTTTCTACTCTAATTTCTACATTTTTCAACCGATTCAACCCATTCCAACTTTCAACTGTTCATCTTTTGCCTACCTATTCCACAACTTCCCACTTACCAAAAATTCCACATGTTCAAATTTGAAATTCAACCAAAATTCTCTAAAATTCAGTTTTTCTACTCTCATTTCTACATTTTTCGACCGATTCAACCCATTCCACATTTATTCCCCTTATTCACCTTATGCTTACCACATTCACTCCCATTCACCTCCACTTCCACTATGCTTCCCACATTCACTCCCATTCACCCCCACTTCCACTATGCTTACACAATTCAACCCTTGACCCCCAATTCCAGTGTGGCGGCCATCTTGGATGACCCTGAAGTGCCACCAATGAACCCAGAATAAACCGGAAGTGCCCCAAATCAAACCGAAAGTGACCCCAAATAGACCGGAAGTTACCTCAGGTAAACCGGAAGTGACCCCAAATCAAACCGGAAGTGACCCCAAATGTACCGGAAGTGACCTTTTTAGACCGGAAATGACCCCTAATAAACCGGAAGTGACCTCAGACGAACCGGAAGTGACCCAAATTAAACCGGAAGTGGTCCAAATAAACCGGAAGTGACCCCAAATAGACCGGAAGTGACCCCAAATAGACCAGAAGTGACCTCTGGTAAACCGGAAGTGACCCCAAATCAAACCGGAAGTGACCCCCAATGAACCGGAAGTGACCTTTTTAGACCGGAAATGACCCCAAATAAACCGGAAGTGACCTCAGTTAAACCGGAAGTGACCTGTTTTAAACCGGAAGTGACCAAAATAAACCGGAAGTGACCCGAACTAGACCGGAAGTGACCCGAATCAAACCGGAAGTGACCTTATTTCAACACTGAGTGGCCCAAATAGCCACATTTGCGCTAACTTTTTCGTTTTTTGTCTGATTTAACCCGTTTCAATATTTTTACCCCAAAAGTGAACCTCCTGAGGCCGTTTTTTTTGTTTTGTTCCAAATTTAGAAAGATTTTGGCGCAATTGCTTTTTTTTATTTTCCCATTCATTCTCTATGGGGATTCAACATTTGCTCTAACTTCTCCATTTTTTAACTGATTCAACCTGTTCCAACTTTCAACTGTACATCTTTTGCCTACCTATTCCACAACTTCCCACTTACCAAAAATTCCAAATTCGAAATTCAACCAAATTCTCCAAAATTTCGTTTTTCTACTCTAATTTCTACATTTTTCAACCGATTCAACCCATTCCAACTTTCAGCTGTTCATCTTTTGCCTACCTATTCCACAACTTCCCACTTACCAAATATTCCAAACTTTCAATTTTGAAATTCACCACAAATTCTCCAAATATTCTACATTTCTCAAGTAATTCAACACGTTTCAACATCGTTCGGCAGCATTCCCCGAAGAAGTTATTCATACATTTCGCCTTCACACGCAATTTCTCCAGAAATTGCAAAATTCTAGTTTTTTTAATGCTGTTAATAAATGCATTTGTTTTAAAAAAAAAACTTGTTTGGAATATCCATGCTTTACTACCTACCAAAATCTTTTATGCAATGACCTTTACAGGTCGCTTATATTAATTCACACAAACACTACGTCCATCTGCTCCTGGTTCGGCCCTCCGGTCTAAATTTAGAACCCAGTTCGGCCCGCGAGTCAAAAAGTTTGCCCACCCCTGCACTAGACCCTAGAAATGCTGGCGAGACTATGTCTCTCAGATGACTTTGGAATGCCTTTGCCCCCCACAAAAATCGGATGGACGAATTGGCTGGGGAGAGGGAAGTTTGGGCTTCACCGCTGAAGCCCCAGCAACGAGAGAGAGCGACAGAGAGAGAGAGAGAGAGAGCGACAGAGAGAGAGAGAGAGAGAGAGAGAGAGAGAGAGCGACAGAGAGAGAGAGAGAGAGAGAGAGAGAGAGAGAGAGAGAGAGAGAGAGAGGAGAGATCTCTATCCCCCTCTCTCTCTTTCGCTCTCCGTTCGCAAATCCATTCTGTATGCAGTACCGCTTATTCTCCTCAATCGAGGGTGTGCTGGAGCCAACCTCAGATAACTTAGGTCAAGCCAATCACAAAGAACCTAGCAAATCACTATTTCTTTTGTTACAATCATTGATCACATTCCCTGCAATTCACTGGGCCATCAACAGTTTGAACATTAATTCATTACCTGACCCTGCGCCTTCTCAGAACGGACATAGAAGAAGCAGGCTTCTGTGGTCGTGGCATAACAGGAGCGTCAGCCAGTTTAGGATTAATAGGAGGTAGTGGTTGAAGTGGCTGATAGTTCGAGGGCTGAAGAAAGAGAAAAAAATTGTGATTTATTTGAACTTCATAATTAGTTTCAATTATATGTTAGTAGAAATGCAGAAATCACGAATGTAATGTTATAGCGCACCTAACAGTGACAGAAAACAAGGTTAGTGTTTAGATAATTAGGACCTGAGCAACTACCGCTGCTATCGTAATTGAATGAATTATTCTTGTGAGGGTCCTAGCAGCTAATGTAATGCCCTTTCTTTCTCAACGGCACCCAGATATAGTAATCCATGCATTCATTACATTTCGACTAAATAACTGTAGTGCATTTATTTTGGAGTCTGCGAATCCTGTTGGTCCAAAATGCTGCTACTTGCTCCTAAGTGGAGCTCGTAAAAGGGAGCACATAATGCGAATTCTGGCCTCCCTTTACTGACTTTGATGGTCTAAATGTGTGAAAACATGTAACTTTGCAGACACATCAGCAAATCTTTGGGCAATAATCCAATATTAATATGTATCACGATTGACACGCAGCTATCAATAGAAAATGCCTCCCAAAAAAACCTGACCTGTTAGTAATGGTTAGGGATTGGCGATCTATACAAATACCATTGCACAATTTTTTCCATATGTGTCAAGTATTGTGGAAAATTATTTTTCCCTTGTAAAATAATGTTCTTGTGTATTTGGAATCTTCAGGAGTGGAGAAAAGTGTAATATATCCCTCCAGGTGCTACAGAGATAGTCCCATGCAAACGTTTGGGCACCCCTGACCATTTTCATGATTTTCCTTTATAAATCATTGCTTGTTTGTATCAGCAATTTCAGTTAAATATATCATATAGCAGACAAACACAGTGATATATGAGAAGTGAAATGAAGTTTATGGGATTTACAGAAGGTGTGCAATCATTACTTGAACTAAAGTAGGCAGGTGCATAAATTTGGACACCCCAACAGAAAAATCCTCCTTTTGCAGAAATAATAGTCTCTAAACGCTTCCTATAGCTTCCAACGAGTCTGGATTCTGGTTGAAGATATTTTGACCATTCTTTTTTACAAAACATTGCCAGTTATGGGTATTTAAGGTGGCCAGTTACAAGTTGCTTTCCTCTTTGCATCTTTTCTGACGAGTGGCAACATGGGAGCCTCAAAACAACTGACAAATGACATGAAAACAAAGATTGTTCAACATCATAGTATAGGGGAAGGATACAAAAAGCTAGCTCAGAGATTTCAGCTGTCAGTTTGCATTGTGAGGAACACAGTGAGGAAATGGAAGACCACAGGCACAGTTCTAATTAAGGCCCGGAGTGGCAGGCCAAGAAAAATCTCAGATGAGCAGAGGCGAAGGATGGTGAGAACAGTCAAAGTCAACCCACAGAGCAGCTTCAAAGACCTTGCGACATGATCTTGCCGCAGATGGTGACACCTTGCAACGTTCAACTATTCAGTGCACTTTGCAAAAGGAGATGCTGTGTGGGAGAGTAATGCGGCAGAAGCCTTTTCTGCGCACGGGCCACAAACAGAGTCGCTTTAAGTATGCTGAAGCATATTTGGACAAGCTAGTTTTCTTTTGGAATAAGGTGTTGTGGACTAATGAAACTAAAATTGAGTTATTTAACAAGGCGGTAAAGAGAAGTTCCCAGCAGTCATCATTAGGGCCAATGAAAAGGGCTGGATGGATGAGGAAATGATGACAGAGTGGTTGAGGAAGGTGTATGTAAGGAGACCAGGTGGTTTTTTCAACGCATCACCATTGCTGTTGATCTGTGACTGTATGCGTTCCCATCTTACAGCCGATGTGAAAAAACTAGTGAAGCAGATGAACTCTGAGCTTGCTGTCATTCCGTGACGCACGACAAAGGAATTCCAACCGCTGGACATCGGTGCGAACCGGCAGTTCAAAGAAAAGCTGCGAGCGGCGTGGGAGCGATGGATAACCGAAGGAGACCAGTTTCACTAAGAATGGAAGACAGCGCCAGGCGAGTTACGCCACAATTTGCGAATGGATTGTAGATGCTTGGGCTAACATGTCTGCTGGCACTGTTGTTCGAGCTTTCGCAAAAGCAGGCACCATATCCGAAGAGCCGCACGGCACGGAAACAGACTCTCACCTTGAAGAAAGTGAACCTGGCATGTGTGTTGGACATTTAGCGCAGCTGTTCAATTCAGAAACCAGGGATGAGGATGACAAATGTGAAAAAAACTATGAAAAGTAGTCGATGATATATATCTTGAAGGAGATGAGAAGTTCATGGCGATTCGATTTCTTAATTGTATGCAATACATGCCAAAGTGGAAGAAAAAGTATAGAGTACAAGGAAAGTTGAAAGTTGAAATGTGGAACGTTGTGGTAGACGTTTTGGAGGAGAGTGTGGCTAGGAAGACAAAGGGACTGAGAAAGTAAAGAAAAGAGAGAGAATTGAATTGTGCTAGAATGTGGTTGAAAGCTTCACAAGACAGAAGAGAACAAATCCAAAAGACAAAAGATAGCAAGATAAAAAGCGATGAGGCTGCGACTATGTTTGTCAGGCCGGAAGACAATGAGGCCACAGTGCGCAGGCGCGCTGTCCCGGCCGCAGCTCAAGCCACAGCTGAAGGTGCAGCTCAAGCAGAGGAGCAAGACGGGCCTTCCGCTCGTATGCAAAACTTGCATCCAAGTTTAACAGACCTGGACCCTCCCCCATACAACAGCAAAAAAGGTCAGGGTCACATTATTAGAAGTCCTGTACAAACAAGAGGTTTGACCACTGCTGCTAGATTTTCCCAAAATTTAGACAATGTTGATGTGTGCCCAATGATACAGGTGCCAAACCCTATTGTAGGCGAAGGCCACCCTCTACATACGTATGTTTTTCGGCCATGGACTTTGGAAGAGGCAAGAAAAAAAGTTGAAGGGGTTACCCCTGTTGCTGAAGATCCAGATAAATGGGCAGAAGACATGGCTGGAATCATACATTCCTATAGACTGAATGGGCATGAGGCAGGAGAAGCTGCAATATCTTCCTTGGGAAAAGACTGGGCAAAGGTTTGAGCAGTGGTCCCCAACCTTTTTTGCGCCACGGACCGGTTACATGTCAGAAATATCTTCGCGGACCGGCATTTATATAAATAAATAATACATTTCTATAAATAAATAAATAATACATTTATAATAAATATATAAATACAATGAAATAAAATGATACGACTGACATAAAAACAAGTACAAATGACAAAAATAAATCTCACCATTACGTTGAGTTTGTTTCTCAGAAACGAGCCGGTCCCATCTAGACGTAATCGGAGACAATGACACCCGAAGTGATTAAGCTTTGGCTTTTATTGCAGGATGCTTGGTCTCCATGTGTTGAAGCAGTTTTGAATGCTTCACTGCCTGGTTAGCCTGTCGCCACATATTAGCTTTGCGGGCTCGACTGGGGAAACGTGTCACGTGACCGGGACGAGTGTCTTGACCTGAATTAATTGATCGTCAATCTTTTTTTTTTTTTTGTCTGTGCGGCTTGGCGGCCCGGTACCAAGTGACCCACGGACTGGTACCGGTCCGCGGCCCAGTGGTTGGGGACCACTGGGTTAGAGGAAATTAAACAGGTAGAAATAATCAAGGGCCTTTTCCCTATCCCGTTGAGGGAAATCAATTGGGAGGGGAGTATGCAGCACAATGGAATGATCTTGTGCAGAGTGCGAACTATATTTCAAAGACGAGCGAATTATGGTCATTTGGCAGGAATAAAATTGAAGCCTGGGGAAGATACTGATGATTTTCGCTTGAGATTTGAGAAAGAATTCAGGGTGCATAGTGGCATCCCATTCAATGATGCAGCTGAGAGTGCGTACCAGCAACATCTGAAAAATGCGCTCCTCACTGGCTCACTGAAATAGGCAACTGGGTGAGGAAACATTTGGTGGAAGTGGATATTGCAAGTGTGACAACAATTATGCAATGGGCCAGACATGCTGAAAAAGTGATCAAAAGAGGCAAAAATTCTGATGTATTTCATCTAGACAATGATGATGATGATGACCTAGATGAAGATACAACAGTGGGTCCCAGCGGGGCAGAGGAAGAGGTAGAGGCCAACAAGGTCGCAGGCCGCCATATAATTCAAAATCCCCATCAGATTCGGAGACCTGTTGGAACTGTGGGAAACGAGGACACTTTGCAAGATGCTCCTGCAAGAGGCCTGAGTCAGACCTCATTCGATCATCGCTGTACGCACAGCGACGAATGACTCTCCACCTGCAGGTGTTTAAAAGGGCATACTGTCTCCCGTGTGGTTCTTGCAAAAATAAGTTAGAGTGAGCACCACTCTAACAAATGTCTCTGTCCAAACAGTCAGAAACAGACTTCACGAGGGTGGCCTCAGGGCACGACGTCCTGTAGTGTGCCCTGTGCTCACTGCTCAGCACCGTGGAGCTCGATTGGCATTTGCCATAGAACACCAGAATTGGCAAGTCCGCCACTGGCGCCCTGTGCTTTTCATAGATAAGAGCAGGTTTACCTTGAGCACCTGTGATAGACGTGAAAGCGTCTGGAGAAGCCAAGGAGAGCTCTATGCTGCAACATCATTCAGCATGACCGGTTTGGTGGTGGGTCAGTGATGGCAGTGGGGAGGCATTTCCATGGAGGGACGAACAGACCTCTACAGGCTAGAGAACGGCAGCCTGACTGCCATTAGGTATTGGGATGAAATCCTTACACCCATGGTCAGACCCTACGCTGGTCCTCTTGATCCACAACAATGCCCGGCCACATGTGGCAAGAGTATGCAGACAGTATCTGGAGGATGAAGGAACTGACACAATTGAATGGCCCTCACGATCACCTGATCTAAACCCGATAGAACAGCTCTGGGACATAATGTTTCGGTCCATCAGACGCCACCAGGTTGCTCCTCAGACTTTACAGGAGCTCACTGACGCCCTTAGACAGATCTGGGAGGACATCCCACAAGACACCCTCCGTCGTCTCATTAGGAGCATGCCGCGACGTTGTCAAGCATGCATACAAGAACGTGGGGGCCACACAAGATATTGAAAATAATTTTGAGTCGCGGAAATTGAATTTAGGCAAAATGGACAAACCTGCCACATCATTTTTTCACTTTGATTTTTTGGGGTGTCTATATACTGAGCCCTCTGTAGGGTGAAATCTTTTATTTCCATCAAAATATGTGGCACCCTTTTGTTTCTGAGATATTAAACTGTCCGTATCAGTATAGATATCCCCAAAAAATATTTCACCATTGAAATCTGATGTGTTTTCAAAGTGTTCTTTTAATTTTTTTGAGCAATATATATACAGTCATATATCATTGAAGATTTATTATTTACTTATATCATGACAATAGCATAATATTAGCTTACCTGTAACATCATGTTACTTTCTAAACCCACATGCTTGTAAAAGTAAAAGTGTTTTTTTGTTTCGACGTGCTCCTTAATGTTCCTAGTGTCGCGACCTCCATAGCTGATCATATCTTGACAGAGAATACACAAAACCTTCCCCGGGACATCTACTTTACGGATTTGTTCCGTCAGGCATGTGGTTACGGACTGTGTTCTGAGTTGTACGCTGACGCTGCTCTCGAGCCATGCCCATCTGAAGCCGTTCTTGATCCTGTTCGGCTTGTCAATTTCTGGTCTTTTTTCTCCTGAACTTTTGCCATGCTGGCGAAAACTTTTGCTGAGTAGGCCCTAGATCTATCTAACTAAATAACACGTTTACAAGTGATGAAAATCCAATCACAAATTCACATTGGGGCGATGTAAAAACAGTTCTCCGCGTAAGTTAAGTTAACAAGTGGAAATGATGTGACAAAAGTAGCGCCAAAATGCTGCCGAAAATAAGGCGGATGTTGTCGCATCACTGCTGCCAGTGAGTTGGGTTTACAGAGGCAAGCCAATTTCCGTACAAATTTTGCCGTGAGATGTGGCAAAAGATGCCGTCGCGGCGGGCGATCGAATGCTCGCGAGTCGCCGAGGCTAACATTGCCCGTCTAGCTGGCCGGCCGCTTCCCCCCAATATATAAAAAAAAAACTCTCAACGGATTTACACGATTCACGACAATGATACTTTCGACGAAAAAAAAAAAAAAAGAAATCCGCGAAAGATTCTCATCCCTGAGAAACAGAGGAAGAGGACTTCGACGGGTTTGATTGATGACGATTACCGATAATAAAAACGTGAATACCAAACTCAGTTTATCTCCTGCTCTATGTTTAAATACGCACAATTTTGTGCTTGTTTTATCCGTGTGTTTTACCATGCCCACGCCTATTGACGATTAAAAAAGTGTCGTACTTAGTAATCAATACTTTTATAAAACACAACCAAACTCAGTTTTGCTCCCATTCTATTTTTAAATACGCACACTTGTATGCTGTTGTTGTATGGCTGATGTAGTAAATAGTGCCATGAGAACATTAAAGGGGGAAGTGTGGGCGTGGATTTGCAGTGTGCCCTGTGTGTGTGTTGTTGTAAGGCGGACGTAGTAGAGAGCGCCATGAGAACGTTAAAGGGGGTTAGTGTGGGCGTGGATTGTATATATAGAAACAGTTCAGTGGCCTAGTGGTTAGAGTGTCCGCCCTGAGACTGGAAGGTTGTGGGGTCATACCAAAGACTATAAAAATGGGACCCATTGCCTCCCTGCTTGGCACTCAGCATTAAGGGTTGGAATTGGGGGTTAGAAGGAGTGGAGCTCTTTACAAGCCCTAGGCTTCGTCTCCCTCCTTGCACAGTTATTGATATAATAATATATGCTAAACAATAAACTAAAACTAAACTAAAACCCGCGCCCTATGATGCGGTGCACCCTATGTGTGTGTTAAATACAGTAATGGCACACTTAACTGAGACTGCGCCTTTTAGTACGGTGCGCTTTTTGGTCGTGAAAATACAGTACTTTAGTTTACTGTGTTGCATTTTTATCGAATGCATTCATGAGTATCCTTGCATGAATGGGTTTGCATTTGGGGAAAAAAAACAACAACAACAATGTTTGGAGGCAAGACTTGTATATATCCGTTGTTTGATGACATTTGTGAACTCTAGTAAAAAAAAGTTAATGAAAAGATTCACGATTGAGTAACAATTCCATTTCCGCTACTAGCCGACAAGCATACAAACGTTGAAAAGAATAAATCACTTCAGGGAGTTATCAGTTCTGTCAAGTTTCCTAAAAATATTTGATAAACATTCTCAAACAACACTGTTAGCATTAGCTCATGTGTGGCTGATACTTACCCTTTTTGGCCACTTGACAATAGGTTTTCCAGTGAAGGATTTTTTTGAATCATCATTAGCATGCTCCTTTAGTAGTGTCTGCAAGACAATAAATTCTTTAAGTACAACTAAGAGGAAAGGATTTTGAGAAGATGCTACAGCAGGGGTGTCCAAACTTTTTGCAAGGAGGGCCAGATTTAGTAACGGGAAGGGGTCCGGGTGCCAATAGCTTTTTAAGACATTTTTAACTACAAAGATTTCATGCAAATTGGGACGTCAAACGCTGCTTGTTCGCTTCTCTTCCGGGGGGGGGGGGGTTAAGGGGGTTGCTAATTGGACGTCAAACGCTGCGTGTTCGCTTCTCTTCCGGGGGGTGGGGGGGGGGGGGGGGCATGTGCAGCCATTTCTGGGGACTCGCGGTAAAAGTTTTTCTTCGCTTGATTTCATTTGTGTGCCGGGCTCCATCTAGTGTTGAAACTGAGAAGTGCTCAAGCTTCTTGTGCGGGCCATATTCAATTATGTTTTCAGAATTTGCTGCGGTCCAATAAAAACTGGACCGCGGGCCGTAGTTTGGACACCCCTGTGCTACAGTAATGTCATTTATAGCCTCCAAACTTCAAGCAAACAAACTGGGGGACGCATGTTGCTTGAAAGTCGTGGAGTCACTTCAAGGTGGGATCAATTAAATGGGACTTCGCAGTTTTAAAACTACAACCAACATGTTAAAGTAGACTCATTTAAAACGCTCAATCCTTGACTCCCTGACCAAAGCACATCCTCATTGATGTGCACGAGCGTGACCTGCAAACACCGTCCTTCATAGTGATGTGCAAGCTGAGATAAATGGATACAAAAAACACTGTTCAGTTACAACACAATAGCAGCAATTGCAATGCTAAGATCAATACTCTGCCACTGTAAAATAGCCTACTTTACTTCTTGGAAGGGCATGTCGACACGCTCCTTGGTCTTGGCACAAGTTTAGAGTATTTAATAAGTGTTGCATTATTATTGTAGAATGAGTAAACATTAGCTTATTCTTTATAAGTTAACAGCTGTCAAGTGGCTTGGTGGAACAAGATGGTGCGTAATTGGTATTGGATTTGGCCCAGGCAAATTGGCTATCCTAAAACTTGTAGTAATTCCAAATTTCACCAGGAGATGGAAGCAAAGCTCGACATGAGAGACCTGTTGGGGGCCTAGTAAGGGTTACTTAGAAGTTAGTTCCTCAAAATTAACTTTTGTTAAACTGGTAGAGGGGGCGAATGGTTGATCTAGTCAACCGCTATTGCAGTTCCAAATGTCACCAGAAGATGGTGCCAAAGTTAGATTCACCTAGCATAGTAAATCAATAGTTAAAAAGTTAGTGACTAGAGAAACACGACCTGTTTTGAATTACACATAGCAACACACAATTTTGGTTTACTACTTTTGGTACTTTGCGTCGTCATAATATAATTTGTAACGACTTAAGCCAGTGGTCACCAAACTACGGCCCGCGGGCCGGATACGGCCCACGGGACCGTTTAATCCGGCCCGCCAACCCTGAACAAATTGTATTATTAAACTTTTTTTTTTTGGTCATTTTGCCTGCAATGACTGCGTTTCCCCAGTAGATGGGGAAGCGCTCGCCTGCGCATTTACTACCGGAAGCCGTGTCAGAAAGCTCGGTGCACACTCACAAGTGCGTGTACGTACTCAGTAGTACGGACATGGCGCACTCGCGCTCTATTTGTATCAGTCCTGAATTTAGAGCGTGGGATGTGACGACAGCATTCTTGTAATTCGCGCGCTGAGCTTTCAGATGCAGTTTTGCGCTAAAGCCAACCACAAACCTTTGCCTGGAATCCTTCCATTAAAATGAGTCGCTCAAGGAAAAGCAAGGTGGACACAGTGCCGAGCGTTTAAAAGAGAGTGGCCAATTTGGCTCGACGTACGCGACGTGACGTTCAGCCACATGAACGTCAATATCAACTCATCACAGATCGAGGTAAACGGACCAACACCTCGGATCTCGCCTAAGAACTGCCACAACAAATTTTACTCCAGACTATGACGCACTAGCAAACTTTAACAAAAAAGACAGCGGTGTCTACAAGCCTACTGGAACCTACAAAAGGATTATAAGGAAGGAACACAAGAACTTTAAGAGACTGCTTATATGTGTCAGAGAGATTCTGCTCTGACAACTGAGCTGAACTTTTATCTGTTAAGATTGTGCATGGCACAACAGAAAGTTAATGTTCCATGGCTTTTTTTTTTCTATGAAGAACCCAGAGAGAGTTATTTAGTTATTATTTATTTCCTATTTTTTCTCTGAAGAACTTAGAGAGGGTTATTTAGTTATTATTTATTTCATTAATAGTGTTATTATTTGTTTCCTGACTTTTTTTCTGTACAGAACCTGGAAAGGGTTATTAAGGAGGGCGCTTGCCGCTATCAACATCCGTAAGGCGGCGGGCACTTGCCCGCTGAAGGCCACTCCCCCTTCACACGACCTGCCCCTGTGCCTCTCCGCCGACAGCTTGAGGAGGGCGCTTGCCGCTATCAACATGTCAGGCAGCGGGCCCTGACAACATCCCGGGTCGTGCGCTGAAGGACTGCGATGGTGAGCTGACGGATGTCTTCACGGACATCTTTAACACTTCCCTGCAGCAGGCCATCGTCCCGTCGTGTTTCAAAGCTGCCGCCATCGTACCTGTGCCGAAGAAACCCGCTCCGTCCTGCTTCAATGACTACCGCCCCGTGGCACTTACGCCCATCATCATGAAGTGCTTTGAGCGGCTTGTCTTGGAGCACATCCGATTTGTTCTCCCCCCCACCATTGACCCCTTCCAGTTTGCGTACCGAGCCAAACGGTCCTCTGAGGATGCCATCTGCTCTGCCCTCCACTCAGCCCTCACCCACCTGGAGAGAAGGGACTTGTGAGATTGCTGTTTGTGGACTTCAGTTCTGCCTTCAACACCATTGTGCCACAACGCCTCATCAGCAAACTTGACACGCTGGGCCTCAGTACCTACCTCTGCAACTGGCTACTAGACTTCCTCTGTCAGAGGCCACAGGTGGTACGTGTTGGCGACAAAATCTCCGCCAGCATCACGCTGAGCACGGGGGCCCCCCAAGGCTGCGTGCTCAGTCCGCTGCTCTTCACCCTCCTGACGCATGACTGCACTGCAACCTACAGCGACAACCGCATAGTGAAGTTTGCTGACGGCACGACTCTGGTGGGTCTCATCACCAAGGGAGACGAGACTCAATACAGGCTTGAGGTTGGCCTTCTGACCACGTGGTGCAGGGACAACAACCTCCTGCTGAACGTCGACAAGACCAAGGAGATTGTTGTGGACTTCCGGAAAGGTCACACCCAACACCTGCCGCTGACCATCGACGGTGCTGTGGTGGAGAGAGTGAGCAGCGCCAAGTTCCTGGGGGTGCACATCAGTGAGGATCTCTCCTGGTCCACCAACACCGCATCACTGGCAAAGAAAGCCCAGCGCCGCCTGTACTTTCTGCGAAAACTCAGGCGAGCGAGCGCTCCTCCGGCCGTCATGACTACATTTTACCGCGGCACCATTGAGAGCGTCCTCTCCAGCTGTATTGCTGTTTGGGGTGGCGGCTGCACTGACTACAACTTGAAGGCCCTGCAGTGATGTGAGTCACCCCGCTCAATCTTTGTTTGAGCTTCTGCCCTCTGGGAAGAGGTACAGGAGCCTGCGCTCCCGCACCACCAGACTCTCCAACAGCTTCATACTCCAGGCTGTTAGGATCCTGATCTCGCCTCCCCTTTCTGCGTAGCGTCCTGTACTTTGCGCTATGCTTACTGTCTGCTGTACGCACACTGGCTCAGTTTTGCTCCTCTTATTTATTGGGTTATTTGTTTGTTATTTATTCATCACTCATTTTATTTATTTATTATTTATTAGTTATTGTTTGTGCCTTCTTGTTTTTATTTTGTGTCGTCTACTTGTATGTTTATCGTGTACTGTGTCTCGTCACCGTGGGATGGAGGAAACGGAATTTGGGTTTCTTTGTGTGTCTTGGCATATGAAGGGATTGACAATAAAGCTGACTTTGACTTTAAATAACCGTTATTTGGTTATGTGTGGCTTTCTCAAAAACAATAAATTTTTTAAGCTCCCCTACGATCGTCACACTTTTTCTGTTACAAACTGACACCCAGAGAGTGTCAGGTTACAGTCAGCGCGGTAGGAGTTAGAGGAAGCAGTAGAAACTCCACCAAACTTGTCGTAATGACCCGTGATATGTTATATCCTTACTATTTTCCAGGTTCTTAGATAACAAGAATAGGTCGGAGAACGACGTGAATGATAACTGCTTTATTCCTTACTCTCAGTGCGTTCACAGGGCGTACCACAACAGCACAGAATGCCCATCCCACTTTCGGGGTTTTTCTACCACGGAATTTGAGATAGCCCAAAATACACAACATCTCTTCCCCTCTTACAATGATCGTGCTATATGCATGAACAACATAGTCTTATGCACCTATAACTTGCCATCTTCAAGATCTATCAATAACTACCATTAAACAATTATCATATATGGTCCAGACAATTATGACAATAATATTCCCATGAAACCTTAACTTTGGGTGAGGGTGGACTACCTCGAATTACACCGAATTATAGCAAAAAAACGATGTCGTACGTCGTCGTACGGCGTCAGCACTATGTTGTTTTCAATAAAAACATGAAGAACTCACATTTGCGTCAGTCAATTTTAATTTTTATAAAGGATTATTCTCATTTGATGTCTTTAAATTCATCCGTGTTCTGCCATTGAAGCGGGGTGCATTCAAAGACCAGTCGTACAGACGGAAACGTTTTGTGATCAAATCTGTCATAACGAGAATGATTTGAGTGAATTGATTTGAATGAATAATTGAGAAGAAATTTCAGTTCTGAAGGCTCCTTTTGTCCCAAGCAAAGTGACAGATGGTGGGGAGGGGGGATAAAAATTGTAAAATCAATTCACTCAAATCATTCTCGTTATGAAAGATTTGATCACAAAACGTGTGTGGCTTTTTCTTAAATGAACACGTTTGACATTGCTATCGTGTCAGCTTTTAATTATATTGCGCTGTCATGTTAAAGCAAATTAATAAATGCAACAATATTAATTTGCTTTGAAAATACCTGAGTAATAAAATAAAATGGATGAATGATGATCACAATTAAGTATAAAGTCTTCTTTGTAATATATACTCCTTTTAGCCTGTACCCAAAAAGAGGAGTTTCTTTGCATCGAGGTTTATGCAAAGAGCTCACGTAATCATATTGTTGCGTTTTGGTGAAGTGAATGAGTGTTCCGTCTATACGACTGGTCTTTGAATGCAGCCCGCTTCAATGGCAGAACGCGGATGAATTTAAAGACATCAAATGAGAATAATCCTTTATAAAAAATTAAAATTGACTGACGCAAACGTGAGTTCTTCATGTTTTTATTGAAAACACCATAATTATATTGTTGCGTTTTGGTGAAGTGAATGAGTGCTCCGTCTGTACGACTGGTCTTTGAATGCACCCCGCTTCAATGGCAGAACGCGGATGGCATCAAATGAGAATAATCCTTTATAAAAATTTTAATTGACTGACGCAAACGTGAGTTCATGTTTTTATTGAAAACAACATAGTGCTGACGCCGTACGACATGGGTTTTTCGCTTTCCAAATAAGGGGTCGTCACTAATTATTTGTGTTTAGATAAATGTCTGAGCTATAATGGTGTAATTAATGATTAAAACTTGAACGTATCTGTTTATTGTATTCGTTTATATGTTTAACAAAGACAAAGCCATCACAAAACTGTTGTAATTATTTAGATTTTGATCTAAATTAGCCTTGAATAAAGACTAAGCAGTAACATGAATTAACAGAAAAAATGGACAGCCGGACTCTGACTCTGACTCATGGTCAAGAGGCCGGACTCGGACTCGGTGCAAAAATCCGACCGAGTCCACAGCCCTGCTTTAAACGTTGAGCCAGTCGCTTACGTTTGATAAGTGCAGGATTTGACAGAGTTAATGACACCTATTGTTAGGAAAATGTATATATATATATATATATATATATGTTATCATGCGTTCTCTAATCAATGCTTTACCCCAATAGTACTGCAATATATGCTTGCTGTTTGGCCTTGCTGTTTTTATGATGTACCACAGAAGAGCGATTACAGCTTGGTCAGACAGGACGCAGCTGGCAACTCAGTGACAACTCAGCAAAAAAGAAGACATCTACCGTTCCTTTCTAACAAAGACCACTTTGTTAGACAACATGCCTCATTGCTGTCTTGCACCCCAGATGAACCTCCAAGTGACCACTAAAGTCAGGGTTTCCTAACTATCTTTATCGTAGGATTAGGTTGGAATATATATAACCAATAATAAATAACTTAGCTTGTTGCATCCTACACAATGTCGTAAAACTTCCCTTGCTATGTTTTAACTAGAGGTCAAAGTTTTTTTCTTCTGTATCCAGTCCACTCAAACTCCTCTTCCCAGATGTTCTTATCAGTATGTAAACACCTAGTGATTTTTCCTTACGAGACAAAGCCCACATGCTTTCCTCCTCCCCTTTAGTGGCTTATGTCTCACACTGTGGGTAGGGCAAATCCAAATAAAAAGAGCGGGAGTGCATACAGATATTTTAGTGTGTGTAGAGATTGTTGTAAGCTATCTGTACTGCACTCCTCGCGAGAAAAGACTTAATATTCTGTCTCACTTGTGGTTTGTTTGCTGTTGCTCTTCTCTTAATAGTTATTCAGTCATCGAAATAAACCTGACACCTATGCAGTAAAAATTTAAGATGCAACAGTTTTGACTCATCAAATTATTACAGATCTTATTTATCTCATTGGAACGTGTTATGGTTTGAAGTGTGGAGTTTAGGTCGGTAAAGGTTAAAGGAATGTTTGATAAAGTAGGTAACATTGAAGAAAAAAATGAATCAAATGCGGCAAATAAGTTAATAAACAAATAAGATATTTTAATTTGTATATGCCATCATTTATCTTCATGTGATGAGTGCCAGGGAATTCTGTAAGCCGGGTGGGACACACTTGTTGGATGGTAGTGACTTAAGTTTGCCGACCAATTTCTAAAGCCCTTCAAGCTTTAATGAGGTCAAATAAACTTTACTCTGTCAAACAGCTGCTCCAAAACAGCTTCATATTATTACGGATTCAATGTATCTCACTTGAGTGAGGCTTTTAGGTCAGTGAAGGTGAAAGGAATGTTTGACAAAGCAGCTAAAATTGGGGAAAAAACTATGAATTAGAGACTGCAAATAAAGTAATAAACAAATAAGCTGTTTTAATTTGCATACGCCATAATTTATTTCTCACACTTTACCTTCATGTCTGCGATGAGTGCCAGGGAATTCTGTATGCCCGGTGGGACACACTTCTTGTTGGATGGCAGTGACTCGAGTTTGCCGACCAAGTTCCAAAGCCCTTCAAGCTCCAATGGGGTCAAATTAACTTTAACTGCTGCTGTGTCAAACAGCTGCTCCAAAACATCTTCATTTTCACTGAAGCTCTTATCTTCTTCCGCCATATGTTCATATGCCAGATCTGTACCAAACGGTGCATTTAAATTGCAAAAGATGAAAATGTTATTTGAAATTGCATAGCTACCATTAAGCAAATGTTCTGTCTGAGATCATACCAATGTCCAGAGACAATTTCTGGAACTCTGGTGTAAGGTAAGAGGTCTTGGTCAGACTGAAGATATAGCGCTCCAACACATACCAGCACATCTCATAAAAAAATGGGTGACGAAACTTCACTGGAACCTGTGAAGATAGCAAAAGTATTCTAAAGAAATTCCAGATATACAGGACTGTCTCAGTAAGTTGGAATATTGTGATAAAGTTCTTTTTTTTCTGTAATGCAATTAAAAAAACTAAAATGTCATACATTCTGGATTCATTAAAATGAAAAAGGTAAAGACCCACTGATTGTCACACACACATCTGGGTGTGGGGAAATTTGTCTCAGCATATAACCCATCGCCGAAGGGAGCAGTGAGCAGCAGCGGAGCCGCGCCCGGGAATCATTTGGTGATCCAACACCCCAATTCCAACCCTAGATGCTGAGTGCCAAGCGGGAAGGCAATGGGTCCCATTTTTATAGTCTTTGGTATGACCCGGCCGGGGTTTGAACTCACAACCTTCCAGTCTCAGAGCGGACACTCACACATTACAAGTCAACTGAAATATTGCAAGCCTATTATTATTTTAATATTGTTGATGTTGGCTGACAGCTTAAGAAAACTCAAAAATCTTATCTCCTAGCATTTCCTCAGACCAAGTTAAAAAAAAAGATTTATAACAACAAAACAAAATCAAACATTTGAAAATCTCCATTACTGCACTCTGTACTTGGTCGGGAATCATTTTGCACCGATTACTGCATCATTGCGGCGTGGCATGGAGGGAATCAGCCTGTGGCATTGCTGGTGTTATGGATGCCCAGGATGGTTCAATAGCGGCTTTTAGCTTATTTCTTTTGTTGGGTCTGGTGTCTTTCAGCTTCTTCTTCACAATACCCCACACATTCTCTATGGGGTTCAGGTCAGGGGAATTGGCAGGCCAATCGAGGACAGTAATGCCAGGATCAGTACACTATTTACTAGGGGTGTAAATCGCGGGTTTTGTCACGATACGATATCATATCAATACAAAGAACTACGATACGATATTTGCAGATATCTTAAAGCCTGCTGCGATTCATTCACGATATATCGCGATATAGTGCTCTCGATCGATATATTTTTTTTTTAATAAAAAATATAGAACAATATACTCATTCATAACAATTTGTACGCAAAATCAACAAGGTACTGCAAACTCTTTATTTAGGAAATTACAAGAGTATTGTAGTATACAAAGTGCTTATTTTAACACTGAACTTTGATGTCGTGTTTTTTCTTTAAATGTGCGGCAAGATTTGTGGTCCCTGAATATTTGATCACCGCATGGCAGGATTTACAAACTGCACGTGTCTTGTCCGTTGAGCCATCTTTTCTTTGGAATCCAAAGTGCTTCCAAACGAATGACTTGAAGCCTAAAGGGGAGCAAATTTCCTCATATTTTTGGACACTAGCCATTGCACCAGCCCAGGAGCCGCGTACTAGTAGTTGTCGACTCCCCTTTCACGTGCCTGCTCTGCTCACAACACAACGCCGCCGCGCGCACTGCTCCCGGAAAGAGGAAGCGAGCAACAATGAACTGGATTTCAAAATAAAGTCGCGTCTAATGTCCGAGGTCAAACACGGCAGAATAAATCGATGTTTACGTTTAGCATAGATGCCAATAAATCGTAGAGCATTATATCGATTAATCGATGTGTATCGATGAATCGTTACACCCCTACTATTTACTGGTGGTTTTGGCACTGTGGGGAGGTGCCAGATAATGCTGGAAAATGAAAATCATCATCTCCATAGAGTTCTTCAGCACACGGAAGCATGTAGTGCTCTAAAGTCTGCATTTACTCTGGACTTGATGAAACACAGTGGACCAACACCAGCAGCTGACATGGCTCCCCAAACCATCGCTGACTGTGGGAACTTCAGACTGAATTTCAAGCAACTTGGATTTAAAAAAAAAAAGAAATAAGTCAAAGTCTGCTTTATTGTCAATTTCTTCACATGCCAAGACACACAAAGAGATCGAAATTACGTTCCCACTATCCCACCGTGACAAGACATAGTACTCAATATACAAACAAGTAAACAACACAAAAAATAAAAACAAGAAGGCACAAACAATGAATAAATAAGAGTCAAAGTCTGCTATATTGTCAATCTCTTCATGCCAAGACACACAAAGAAATCGAAATTACGTTTCCCCTATCCCACAGTGACGAGACACAGTACACGTTAAACATACAAGTAAACAACGCAAAATAAAAACAAGAAGGCACAAACAATGAACAATAAGAGTGATGAATAAATAATAAATAAACAAATAACACAGTAAATAAGAGGAGCAAAACGGAGCAAGAGTTCACAGCAGACAGTCAGAACAAAGCGCAAAAGTACAGGACGCCACGCAGAACGGGGGAGAGAGTTCAGGACCCTAACAGCCTGGAGACCACAAACTCCGCCAGTGGTGAGCAGTGCTCGCACACCACCACAGAGTCCCGGCACCATCCGTCATGGATGTAGACGCACATCCCACCTCCTCGCGACTTTCCCCTCGTACAATGGCCCGGTCCGCCCGATAGCACGCTAGCTGCTCTAGATGCACAGCAGAGTCCGGAATGATGACGGTCAACCAAGTCCCAGTGAACACTAGCACACAGCAGTTACGCACTGTCCGGTTCGCAGATCTCAGCAGGCGAATGTAAACCATGATGATGTCCAGCGACCGAACATTCGCCAGAAGAATGGAAGGCACGGCCAGGCGAACTGGGTTGGCCGCCAGCCTGGCCCGGACGCCCCCGCGCTCGCCCCTCTTCAGCCTCCTCGCACACCGCTTCCGACGCTTCTCAACCGAGGGAGGAATAGCAGGCGAGTCCGGCGACTTTCCAGGACGGAGCAGACCGAGCGCCTTTAATGTCCCCGCTTAAAAGTCCAGAACGCCACAAAACTCGCTTTCGGCGATGTCGAGCAGAACCAGCCCGCTGTACTTGTAGCACGACTCAGTACGACGAGACGAACACATAAAACTGTCGAACCCACATTAAACGACAAAACAAAACACCGTTCTTGACAGAGAGAGAGGCCCCTGCGTGTGCACGCGCCGCCATCTTACTTCCGTTCATGTGATGAATAAATAATAAATAAACAAATAACAATAAATAAGAGGAGCAAAAAAAGAGCAAGTGTGCGTACAGCAGACAGTCAGAATATAGCGCAAAACTACAGGACGCTATGCAGAAGGGGGGAGAGAGTTCAGGATCCTAACAGCCTGGAGTATGAAGCTGTTGGTGAGTCTGGGGGTGCGGGAGCGCAGGCTCTTGTATCTCTTCCCAGAGGGCAGAAGATCAAACAAAGAGTGAGCGGGGTGACTCACATCACTCACAATCGTGGTCGCCTTGCGGGTGAGATGGGAGGGGTAAATGTCCTTCAAGGAGGGGAGTGAAGCACCAATAATCTTACCAGCCGTGTTCACTATGCGCTGCAGGGCCTTCATGTTGTATTCAGTGTTGCTCCTCTCCAGCCTTTCTCTAGACTCCGGCGCCTTGATTTCCAAACAAAATACAGAACTTGCTTTCGTCTTAAAAGAGGAATTTGGACCACTCTGCAAATGTCCAGTGCTTCTTTTGCATAGCCCAAGTCAGACGCTTCTTCCGTTGTCTTCAGTTCAGAAGTGGCTTGACCATGGGAATACGGCTATTGTAGCCCATTTCCAAGACACGTTTGTGAATACTGGCTTTAGATACCTGGACTCCAGCTTCAGTCAACTATCTTTGAAGCTCCCCCAAATTCTGGAAGCGACTCTTCTTCACAATGCTGTTAAGGATCCGGTCATCTCTCTTGGTTGTGCAGCTTTTCCTGCCACATTTCCCCCTTCCAACAGACTTTTTGTGAATGTGCTTTGAAACTGCACTCTGTGAACAGCTTGCTCTTTGAGAAATTTCTTTTTGTGTCTTACCCTCCTGATGGAGAGTGTCAATGATGGTCCTCTGGACAGCAGTCAGATCAGCAGTCTTCCCTATACTTGTGATTTAGTTTACTGAACCAAGCTGTGTTTTTCAAGGCACAGGAGTTAATTAGATGATTCAAGTGATTCGTTGAATACCCTACTAGTATACTTTTTCATGATATTCTAATATTTTGAGATAGGATATTTGAGTTTTCTTATGCTGTATGCCATAATCAGCAATCAGTGATTTAGTTTACTGAACCAAGGTTTCAAGGCTCAGGAAATCCTTGCAGGTGTTTCGTGTGAGAGGATTCAAGTGATTAGTTGAATACCCTACTAGTATACTTTTTCATGATATTCTAATATTTTGAGATAGGATATTTGAGTTTTCTTAAGCTGTATGCCATAATCAGCAATATTAAAATAATAAAAGGCTTGCAATATTTCAGTTGATTTGTAATGAATCTAGAATGTATGACATTTTTGTTTTTTTAATTGCATTACAGAAAATAAAGAACTTTATCACAATATTCTAATTTTCTGAGACAGGCCTGTATACATTGTTCATGTCATCAGCATTTCACAGTTTGTTTGTATATAATCCTACCCGTGTGCGGTCTTCTATATTGCAGATGTTAAGTTGCATTGGAATGTTAAAGCTGTGAAGGAAGTTTCCACCAAAGACAATAGAATCTATTCGGGTGTAGACTGCATGAATCCAACCTAATTATAAAAAGTGCATAATCAATATTTGAGAACATAGAATTTATGTACATCTGTAATAATGTTTACCTGATGGTATAATAAAGGTGCACCCTTGTCGAAGTTCAATCCTCTGGCAGTCAGATGCACGATCCCCAAGAAAAATATCACCTTGTTTTCCTGACAGCACCCAGTGTTCATATAGCTCTAAATTTTGAGTGGTGGGAGGGATCAACCAGAATACCTGACAACAACATGTACAGATACAATGCTTCAATGTTCACGTGATGAAATACTGAGCCTTTCCGTGAATTAATTGAGGCAAAAATATTTTTTTTTTTTTATGAGAAGAATAGCTGAAATGTACTTTGTCAATATCTTCAGCACTAAACACCACTGTGACTGTCACAGTAGAGGTTGACAAATGGAATGTCTTAAGTGCAATGTCACACACCTTACTCCCTCTTAGAACATGGTACCACACAGATGTTCCTCCAAAGTCTATGTGAAAGTCTGTGTAGCATCCCTCCACACTCATCAGACAGTACCTGTACAAGAATTCCACAATATATTAAACATATAAACATTTATGTCAAGGGTAGCTAATCAAAGAAGCCATTACTTTTGCACTTTGGGATACTGCATATCACAGATTGAGTTGGTTGAGTCCTTCTGTCTCTCTTTCAGATGACGTGGCCACATGTTGTCAACCCAGTCTATAAGATCAAGCTACCAAAAAAATGTGTTAAAAGGAAAATTCTACTTCCCACACACAAATTACATGAATCAAATAAATAAAATTAATAAATATGAAAAATAACTTAATTAAAAAATTAAATTAAAGCATAAACTCAAAGTCAAAAGTCAAAGTCAGCTTTATTGTCAATCTCTTCACACGTCAAGACACACAAAGAAACCGAAATTACGTTTTCTCTATCCCACGGTGCGGAGACACAATACACGATAGACATACAAGTAAACGACACAATATAAAAACAAGAAGGCACAAACAATAAATAATAAGAATGATGACTAAATAATAAATAAACAGATAACACAATAAATAAGAGGAGCAAAACGGAGCCAGTGTGCATACAGCAGACAGTAAGCGCAGCGCAAAAGCGAGTTCAGGATCCTAACAGCCTAGAGTATGAAGCTGTTGTTGAGTCTGGTGGTGCGGGAGCGCAGGCGCCTATACCTCTTCCCAGAGGGCAGAAGCTCAAACAAAGAGTGAGCGGGGTGACTCACATCACTTACAATCGTGGTCGCCTTGCGGGTGAGATGGGAGATGTAAATGTCTTTCAAGGAGGGGAGTGAAGCACCAATAATCTTACCAGCCGTGTTCACTATGCGCTGCAGAGCCTTCAAGTTGTAGTCAGTGCAGCCGCCACCCCAAACAGCAATACAGCAGGAGAGGACGCTCTCAATAGTGCCACGGTAAAATGTAGTCATGACGAGCGCTCGCTCGCCTGAGTTTCCGCAGGAAGTACCGGCGGCGCTGGGCCTTCTTCGCCAGTGACGCGGTGTTGGTGGACCAGGAGAGATCCTCACTGATGTGCACCCCCAGGAACCTGGCTCTGCTCACTCTCTCCACCACAGCACCGTCGATGGTCAGCAGCAGGTGTTGGGTGTGACCCTTCCGGAAGTCAACAACAACCTCCTTGGTCTTGTCGACGTTCAGCAGGAGGTTGTTGTCCCTGCACCACGTGGTCAGAAGGTCAACCTCAGGCCTGTACTGAGTCTCGTCTCCCTTGGTGATGAGACCCACCAGAGTCGTGTCGTCAGCAAACTTCACTATGCGGTTGTCGCTGTAGGTTGCAGTGCAGTCGTGCGTCAGGAGGGTGAAGAGCAGCGGACTGAGCACGCAGCCTTGGGGGGCCCCCGTGCTCAGCGTGATGCTGGCGGAGATTTTGTCGCCAACACGTACCACCTGTGGCCTCTGACAGAGGAAGTCCAGTAGCCAGTTGCAGAGGTAGGTACAGAGGCCCAGCGTGTCAAGTTTGCTGATGAGGCGTTGTGGCACAATGGTGTTTAAGGCAGAACTGAAGTCCACAAACAGCAATCTCACAAGTCCCTTCTCTCCAGGTGGGTGAGGGCTGAGTGGAGGGCAGAGCAGATGGCATCCTCAGAGGACCGTTTGGCTCGGTACGCAAACTGGAAGGGGTCAATGGTGGGGGGGGAGAACAAATCGGATGTGCTCCAAGACAAGCCGCTCAAAGCACTTCATGATGATGGGCGTAAGTGCCACGGGGCGGTAGTCATTGAAGCAGGACGGAGCGGGTTTCTTCGGCACAGGTACGATGGCGGCAGCTTTGAAACACGACGGGACGATGGCCTGCTGCAGGGAAGTGTTAAAGATGTCCGTGAAGACATCCGTCAGCTCACCATCGCAGTCCTTCAGCGCACGACCCGGGATGTTGTCAGGGCCCGCCGCCTTACGGATGTTGATAGCGGCAAGCGCCCTCCTCACGCTGTCGGCGGAGAGGCACAGGGGCAGGTCGTGTGAAGGGGGAGTGGCCTTCAGCGGGCAAGTGCTGTTCTGAGCGTCGAAGCGAGCAAAGAAGCGGTTAAGGTCATTGAGCAGACGGACGTCCCCTTCACAGCTCTGCGGTGCGGGCTTGTAGTCCGTGATGGTCTGAATGCCCTGCCAAAGGCTCCGTGCGTCCCTGCTGTCCTTGAAGTGGGCGGTAATTTTGCAAGAGAACGCCCTCTTTGCTTCTTTGATGCCCCGGGACAGGTCGGCCCTCGCAGTCCTCAAGCCAGCCTCATCCCCCGCTCTAAAGGCTTTGTCCCTGGCCCTCAGCACCCTAAAGACAGCCCCCGTCAGCCATGGCTTCCGGTTAAGTTCAAAGTTCAAAAGTTCAAAGTCACTTTATTGTCAATCCCTTCACATGTCAAGACACACAAAGAAACCGAAATTCCGTTTCCTCCATCCCACGGTGACGAGACACAGTACACGATAAACATACAAGTAGACGACACAAAATAAAAACAAGAAGGCACAAACAATAACTAATAAATAATAAATAAATAAAATGAGTGATGAATAGATAATAAACAAATAACCCAATAAATAAGAGGAGCAAAACTGAGCCAGTGTGTGTACAGCAGACAGTAAGCATAGCGCAAAGTACAGGACGCTACGCAGAAAGGGGGGGCGAGTTCAGGATCCTAACAGCCTGGAGTATGAAGCTGTTGGAGAGTCTGGTGGTGCGGGAGCGCAGGCTCCTGTACCTCTTCCCAGAGGGCAGAAGCTCAAACAAAGAGTGAGCGGGGTGACTCACATCACTCACAATCGTGGTCGCCTTGCGGGTGAGATGGGAGGTGTACCGTTTTTTTCCGTGTATAGTGCGCAAAATTTAACTAATTTATTGTCCTAAAATCTGGGGTGCGCATTATACATGGGTACAAAAAAAGTTTTAATTTTCTTTTCTTAATTTTTTTTTTTTTTTTTTTTTTTAAGTCCCAATGATCGTCACACACGCAGGGAGGCAATCGGTCCCATTTTTATAGTCTTTGGTATGGTCTTAACTAGGCTGGATGTAATTTTTTTTGTTGGCGTTGATTTCTCCGACTGCCCGTAAACGCACCACCGCGCTCCGTGCGCGCACGGGAAAAAGGCGGCTCTGTATGGGAGAGACGTTGAAGAGGAATAAAAACACCCTTGGAAACCAAAACTTGCCCCTCGTCGTGACTCGGAGCCGCAACAAATGTTTCGGATTTGTGTAGGGTACATTGTGACAGCAAACGAGCAGGTGATCGACCAAGCGTCTGATACGAGAGCATTGCGGTCGCATGGAGCGTGTTTGAAGTGAACAGCAGAGAAGAAAGGAACAAGGCAAAGTGTTGTGAAATAAAATATTACCTGTAATACGGATTTAGGTAGAGAACTGAACTCTCGCTCTTTATATAGCTGACGTGTCTTGCGCATCCGTTCTGCGCATCTGTAATGGCGGCCTCCGTATGATATCCGGTTTGCGTGTGTGCTAATTAAACTGTGAATTGAAACTAATAGGAAGAAAACAACTCTCGCTCTTTATATAGCTGACGTGTCTTGCGCAGCCGTTCTGTGCATTTTATTTCACATCACTTTGCCTTGTTCCTTTCTTCTCTGCTGTTCACTTCAAACACGCTCCATGCTACCGCAATGCTCTCGTATCAGACGCTTGCTCGATCACCTGCTCGTTTGCTGTCTGTCACAATGGTCCCTACACAAATCCGAAACATTTGTTGCGGCTCCGAGTCACGACGAGGGGCAAGTTTTGGTTTCCAAGGGTGTTTTTATTCCTCTTCAATGTCTCTCCCATACAGAGCCGCCTTTTTCACGTCCGCACGCGTCTTTCCCGTGCGCGCACGGAGCGCGGTGGTGCGTTTACGGGCAGTCGGAGAAATCAACGCCAACAAAAAAAAATTACATCCAGCCAAGTTAAGACCATACCAAAGACTATAAAAATGGGACCCATTGCCTCCCTGCGTGTGTGACGATCATTGGGACTTAAAAAAAAATAAAAATAAAAATAAAATTGTTAAAAAAAAATCATAAAAATTGGGTGCGTATTATACATGGGTACAGGCTTTTTTCCAGCATCAGCATGCCATTTTTAGGGTGCGTATTATACATGGGGGCGCACTATACACGGAAAAAAACGGTAAATGTCCTTCAAGGAGGGGAGCGAAGCACCAATAATCTTACGGCGGGACAGAGAGAAGTCGTTGCGTATGAACGCGCCACCATCTTGATAGATTAGCCCGAGTGATGATGGATTTTGAGTGAGTCACATCATCAATGCACTTCCTGATGTCAGTATACTCCTCAATGTCTGTCCGATTGTCGCAAGTGGCAGCCCTCCTAAACATGTCCCAGTCAGTAGAGCCAAAGCAGTCACGAAGCGCATCAGAGGCACCCTCAAGCCACACCCGTACCCGCTTTCGAACCGGTCTGGATGCTCCCACCATTTGTCTGTATGAGGGCAAAAGCATAACAGTGATATGTGTGTGTGTATGTAAGAGGAAGGGATGGGGTGATGTTCATGTGTGCTCATGTGTATGATGTGGCTCTTTGCGGTAACAGTAAAATATGTGGCTCTTAGTCTCTGAGTTGTTGGCCACCCCTGGAGTACATGGACCAGATATTGCAAGATATACATCAAGCTTAATGGATCACCAGAATAGGCCAAGATACTGATGGTGAGGGGTATTGAGGAACTGGAAAAGCTTGAATAAGTGTCATCAATAGAAAATCAACTGGATTGGACTTGGAACTGAATGGAGGTAACAACACAAAACGCAAACATAATACTCAGGGACACTACTCAACCTACATCAAGCAACAATGGACAAGTAATACAGTGGATACAGGAAAATGAACAACTCCAACTAACGTTTGATTACAGTGAAAGCAGCACTCTGGACATAGATCAGGACATCGACCCAGACAATAACTTCTTCTCCACCATGAACAAAACGTGCTAATACTAGAGCAATGATCAGTATAATAGGGATATCTTAACAAAGGATAAGCTTTCTATTATCCATTTCAATAGCAGAAGCCGATATAAAAATGTTAGTAGCATTAGGGATTATTCAAACTCATTCAAAGAACCATTTAATATAAGTACTATTTCTGAGACCTGGATTACGACTGAGAAGGGAATGCATTTTGAGATGGAAGGCTATGAATTCATACGTAACAACAGACAGAGTAAAGGTGGGGGTGTTGTTGCAATCTATATTGATTTGAATATGAAATTCAAGATTGTAGAGGCTATGACACAGGTGGTGAAGAACCTTCTTGAATGTCTCACAATACAGATTTGTGTTGAAAAAAAAAAAGATATTAGTATGAGCTGTGTCTATAGAGCTCCTGGTTTTTGCATTGACACGTTCACAGAATGGATACAAAGTGTGATAATACAAAAAGGCGACAAAATATCTTTATTTGCGGGGATTATAACATTGATATATTGCAAACCGGATTCGGTTGAAGTTGGGAAATTGTGTAAAATGTAATTAAAAACAAAATACAATGATTTGTAAATCTTTTTCAACCTATATTCAATTGAATACACTACAAAGACAACATATTTAATGCTCAAGCTCATAAACTTTATTTTATTTTTCAAATAATAATTAACTTGGAATTTCATGGCTGCAACACGTGCAGTAGAAGTTGGGAACGGGCATGTTTACCACTGCGTTACATCACCTTTCTTTTTAATAACACTCAATAAACGTTTTGGAAGAGAGGAGTCTAATTCTCTTAGATTCTCATGTGGAATCCTTTCCCATTCTTGCTTGATGAAAAGCTTCAGTTGTTCAACAGTCCGGGGTCTTCCCTGTCATATTTTACGCTTCATAATGCGCCACACAATTTCAATGGGAGACAGGTCTGGACTGCAAGCGGGCCAGGGGAGAACCTGAACTCTTTTACTTTGAACCCACGCTGTTGTAACACGTGCAGAATGTGGCTTGGCATTATCTTGCTGAAATAAACAGCGGCGTCCATGAATAAGACGTCGCTTGGATGGCACCATGTGTTGCTCCAAAATCTGTATGTACTTTTCAGCATTTATGTTGCCTTCACAGAAATGTAAGTCATCCATGCCATGGGAACTAATGCACCCCATACATCACAGATGCTGGCTTTTGAACTTTGTGTTGGCAACAGTCCAGATAGTCCGCTTCCTCTTTGGTCCAGAGGACACGACGTCCAGTGTTTCCAAAAACAATTAGAAAAGTAGACTCATCAGACCACAAAACATTTTTTCATTGTGCATCAGTCCATTTTACATGAGCTCAGGCCCAGAGAACCCGGTGGCGTTTCTGGATGTTCTTCATAAACAGCTTTTGCTTTGCATGGTAGAGTTTTAACCCGCATTTACTGATGTAGTGATGAACTGTATTTACTGACAGTGGTTTTCTGAAGTTTTCCTGAGCCCATTTGGTGATATCCTTTACACACTCATGTCGGTTTTTAAGGCAGTGCCGTCTGGGGGATCGAAGGTCACGGTCATTCAGTCTTGGTTTCCGGCCGTGGCGCTTACGTGCAGTGATTTCACCAGATTCTCTGAACCTTTTGATGATATTATGGACCATAGATGTTGGAATCTCTAAATTCCTTGCAATTTTGCTTTGAGAAATGTGTTTCTTAAACTGTTCAACTATTTTCTCACGCAGTTGTGGACAAAGTGGTGAACCTCGCCCCATCCTTGCTTGTGAATGACTGAGCATGTTTGGGGAGACTCCTTTTATACCCAATCATGGTACCCACCTGGTCCCAAATAGGCTGCTCTGGAATTATCGAGAACGAACCAGGAAGTCGACCACATGAGGTGCTGAGCTGCACGATGTGCCAGGAAAACCTCCCAATTATGCCATCGCATCAAATTTGACCAATGATCAGAACCTGGATCAAACTGGATTTGCCTGTTGATGAATCGTTAGAGGACTTGGAAGCCTACATCGACGCATTTTATTGTAATACGCCCGACAACAAACCCGAGGCCATGAATACCCGAGCCAAGTCGAACTCAAACGAAAAGGAAATCTCTGACATCAGTGAGTCTATAACATTTATAAAACTACAACTCAAGAAGCTTGATCTACTCGAGCAACTGACTACGGATGTAAAAGAACTGAAGCATTCTGTGGAGTTTAACAACTCACTCATCGAGGTGTTAAAGGCTGACAATGCGTCACTTCGGACCGAAGTAAACCACCTCAAACGCTTGACAGCCGAACTACAAAAAGACAAAGTCAACATGGCGAACTCCATTCTTGATCTGCAGTGCCGAAGTATGAGGGATAACATCATTATACACGGACTTACAGAAACAAAAGATGAAACTCACCGGAAATCAGAAGAACTTGTCAAAACATTTCTTGTCAACGAATTGAAAATGAAGCCTGAGGACGTCGGAGCTGTTCGCTTCTCCAGAGTACATCGCCTCGGCAGGATTAGGACCGACCAACAGAGGAGACCCCGTCCCATTGTGGCTAAAGTCGTTGACTCAAAGATGAAGTCTGCCGTCATGTCGAGGGGCAGAGAGCTCAAAGGCTCCAACTACTCCATCAGCGACCAGTTCCCTCCGGAGATCATGAATAGACGGAGGCTGCTTCACCCGATCATGGCCGAGGCAAAGAAAGCCAAAAAGACTGCTCGACTGTTCATTGACAAACTTTACATCGACGGCAAACTGTACAGGAACCCCCAAACAACTTATTGGCTGAATGGAGGAGATGGAGACATTAATTCTCAACTCCAAGAAGAACTGTCTACTAACTTGAAACATGCCGCCTCCCCATAACTGTAAACTCAGGCGCGTGATGATGACGTCACCAAAACCAGCGTCCCTGTCGTCATGACAACCACTGAACCTGGAGACGGTGAATGACTGATTTCTCTCTTTTTCCCCCCATCTCACCACTCGCCCCCTCTTTTCTCTTTTCTCTTTTCTCTTTTCCTCTCTCATACATATATTTCTCATTTTGGCTTGGGAACTGGCCTGAATACTACTGACTGGGCAGGACGAAGCAATTGTCTATTTATCTGCTCTGTGACAATACAGCGGGTAATGTCTACAGAGTGTTCTTGTGTGTTTGAGTGTGTAGGTGTATGTGTGTACGTCTGTCAGGCCAGTTTTGGGATGGGTGAATGTATGTATATGTCCATGGTCTTAAGTGTGTGTCTTTGTTGTTGGATCTCAGTAAATCCCACTCGGTACCCTGTGCATGGCACTTAATGAAATGGACAGCGAAGGAGACGAGGTGATAAATTGCATTGAGTATCATCGAAATATAAGTTGTAATCAGTATACTCCCGAACAATTAAAACAGTTAACAAATGTAAAAAACTGCTCCTTTTTGCATTTAAACATCAGGAGCTTGAATAAACATCATGATGATCTAGTTACTCTACTTACAAACACAGGTTGTAGCTTTGACGTAATTGGCTGCAGTGAAACATGGCTGAATGATCGCTCATACACTGACATCTTAAGTCTAAATGGCTATAAGTTGTTGATTAAGAACAGATGTGGCAGACCTGGAGGTGGCGTGTGCCTATATATTTCTTCTACATACAACGTGAGGATTTGTGATGACATTGTCATAGCAGACAACCACAGTGACTCCCTTTTTGTTGAAATAAGCGGGAAAAGCAGGCAAAACCTCATGATTGGTATAATCTATCGTCCCCCAGACGCTGACTTCGAAACCTTTAGGACCAAACTGGAGGAAGCATTATTTTCTATAAATGAAAACAACAAAAGCTGTGTCCTCCTTGGCGACTTCAATGTTGATCTTTCCAAGGATGATACAGCCAAAAATGACTTTATAAACACATTACACTCTTCATCCTTCTTTCCCACAATAGATGCATATACCAGAGTCACTCACTCAACTAAATCAGTTATTGATAATTTCATCACAAATCTTACAAACGCCACACTTACTTCTGGGACTGTACTCTCTGAGATTTCTGATCATTTCCCTATTGTATTATTCATTGACCTCCCTGCTAAGCCCCCACCTACTCGTCATTCAATAAGATTAAAAATACTTAATGAAGAAACCATACGACGTCTAGGTGAGGACCTGCAGACCAAGACATGGTCTGGAATATATGACTGTAGTGATGTTGATACTGCATTTGAAACTCTAACCAAAGAAATATCCGACTCTATTCAAAGGACCGTTCCTGAGAAAGTAATCATATGTAATACAACTACTCAAAATCCATGGATCACTAAGGGCATATTAAAGTCTATTAAGCATAAAAATAAATTATATAAAAGATACATAAATGAACCTAACCATAAAAATAAAAATGCATATATTAATTATAGAAATAAACTTACACATATTATCAGAAAGCGGAAGAGTAAGCATTTTGCCGACTTGATAGATGAATCACAGGGTGATTCCAAGAAATCTTGGAGAGTACTGAACGGGGGTCTTGAACAGAAGCCAAAAAACTCCTGTATTCCCTGACCACGATCAAAATATGGGCAACATCATCAGAAATAATGGTCTTGCCAACGAATTTAATAACTACTTTGTCTCTATCGGTAGTAACATATCCAGTAAAATCAGTCAGCCTCAGGATGCCTCGTTTAAAGACTATCTATCAGGTAATTACCTGGGCTCTTTCTTTCTGAATCCAACTAACTGCAATGAAGTGTATAAAATAATCATGAATATGAAGAATTCAAACTCAGCTGGAATAGATGGTATCTCAAGTAAAATTCTGAAAAGCATCTCCAATATAATAACTGCACCTCTTACATATTGCATCGATCTGTCTATACTCTCTGGAGTAGTGCCACAAATAGCAAAAATAGCACGTATCACACCGGTCTTTAAATCAGGAGATAAAAACGATCTTAGCAACTACAGACCAATATCAATCTTGCCTACTCTTTCCAAGGTTTTGGAAAGAGTAGTTTACAATAAACTTAACAACTATCTAAACAAACTAAACATCATTGCCCCATCCCAGTATGGTTTCAGAAAGGAAAACACTACATATATGGCAGTACTTGACTTGACTGATAAAATCTACCGGGCAATCGATAAAGGCGAATATGGTATTGGGATTTTTCTGGACTTGTCTAAAGCTTTTGACACCATCACGATTGATATTCTTATACATAAATTACAACACTATGGTATTAGAGGCCTGGCGTTAGACTGGTTCCGCAGCTATCTGTTTGGAAGACATCAATATGTCTCTATTAACAACCATAAATCTTCATACAAGCCCATAAATTATGGAGTTCCTCAAGGGTCCATCTTAGGGCCGCTCCTGTTCATCTTGTATATAAATGACATTGTTAATACTTCACCCATACTACATAAAGTATTATTTGCTGACGATACAAACTTGTTTCTTTCCCACAAAAATCCAAATACACTTGAACAAATTATAAATAGTGAGTTAGCGAAAATAAACACATGGTTTAAATGCAATAAACTCTCCCTAAATGTCAATAAAACATACTACATTGTATTCCGGTCCCATAAAAAAAAGGACATTGACCAAATTTGCATAGAAATTAACGGACAAAACATTGAAAGAGTCAGCTCTACTAAATTCCTGGGAATCCACATTGACGAATTCTTGAACTTTAAAAAACATATTGATGACCTCACAATCAAACTGTCTAAATATGTGGGTTTATTCTTCAAATTGAGACATTATCTCCCACTCACTGCACTTCTTATTTTGTACAAATCCTTATTTGAACCTCATTTAAAATACTGCAATATTATATGGTGTAACACATTTCCAACCCATCTAAAAAAGCTGGAGATACTTCAGAAAAAGGTCATACGCGCCATAACATGGTCTGAGTTTAACGCCCCCACTAAAACAATCTTTCACCAACACAATCTTCTGAGGCTTGTTGAATATAACTATTTCCAGAATGCTTGCATCATGTATCAGACTGTCCATAAACGAAACCACAAACTCTGTCAACTCATCCCAATCTGTACTCCCAGCCACACCCACACCACCAGGAATAGAAATCTAATCAGTGGGAAAAAACGGAAACTAAAATCTACAAGCTTTAGTATTGTGTGCAGAGGGCCACAGATTTGGAATGAGCTTGATGAAACACTAAAAATGTTGCAATCCATATCCATCTTCAAGGCAAATCTAAAAAATCAACTCCTATCAATGTATATTTAATGTGCTGGTTATAAATTGCATGAACACCCGTGTCCTGTTGTTAATATATTAGTTGTTAATTTATAAATTGCAAATGTACTTTACATCAAATCCAGAGTAACCAGAATACTGAGGTTGTCTATTTCTTGTCGTATGGTTGTTGTGTGCTGTACCTTGTTGTGTGTTTATTATTGTTGTATGTTGTCCAAAATGTAAGGATATCTGGCCAATATCTGATACTTATAAGAAACCAGGCCCCCTATTAAAAGCTTTAAATAGCTTGCTTGGGGTGACCTTTTCACGCATCCGGAATTACTGTTTGTTGTTCCATGTTGTATGTCTTGGATATCGCGTGAATAAACTCAAACTCAAACTCATGATCACATATGGGTCTTTTCTCAGCTTTCTCAGTATTTTTTGCCACCTTTCCTAACTTCTACTGGAAGTGTTGCAGCCATGAAATTCAAAGTTAATTATTATTTGGCAAAAAAAACAAGTGTATCAGTTTGAACATTAAATATGTTTGTGGTGTATTCAATTAAGAAATGCCTGTAAAAAGAAAAATTTACTCTATAGGAACTTCATAAAACGAAGAACAGAAGGCGCTGAAGATAAATATACCGTTTTTTCCGTGTATAGTGCGCCCCCATGTATAATAGGCACCCTAAAAATGGCATGCTGATGCTGGAAAAAAGCCTGTACCCATGTATAATACGCACCCAATTTTTATGAATTTATTTTAATTTTTCTTTTTTTTTTTTTTTTTTTTTTTTAAGTCCCAATGATTGTCACACACGCAGGGAGGCAATGGGTCCCATTTTTATAGTCTTTGGTATGGTCTTAACGAGGCTGGATGTAATTTTTTTTGTTGCCGTTGATTTCTCCGACTGCCCGTGAACGCACCACCGCGCTCCGTGCGCGCATGTGAAAAAGGAGTGCGGACGTGAAAAAGGCGGCTCTGTATGGGAGAGACGTTGAAGAGGAATACAAACACCCTTGGAAACCAAAACTTGCCCCTCGTCGTGACTCGGAGCCGCAACAAATGTTTCGGATTTGTGTAGGGTACATTGTGGCAGACAGCAAACGAGCAGGTGATCGAGCAAGCGTCTGATACGAGAGCATTGCGGTCGTATGGAGCGTCTTTGAAGTGAACAGCAGAGACGAAAGGAACAAGGCAAAGTGTTGTGAAATAAAATATTACCTGTAATACGCATTTTGTTATTTGTTGATTGAAACTGCAAATTAAACTGTGAATTGAAACTAATAGGTGGAGAACTGAACTCTCGCTCTTTATATAGCTGACGTGTCTTGCGCATCCGTTCTGCGCATCTGTAATGGGGGCCTCCGTATGACGTCCGGTCCGCGATGGAGATTAAAAAACAAACAATATTTGACAATAACACACCATCAAGGATTGCACCATCGCATCAAACGATGTGTCGTCAATTATGAATTTTACTAAGTGTGTTGGGCAGGATGTCTGAATGCGATTGAAGAAAGGTGATTTCAAGTTTTATTTCGAGGGAGATTTGTCATGTCTCGTCCCCAGTTTTGCTATGTGTCTAGGTTGCCATAGTTTCTGTTCGCGTCGCCCCTCTCTTCCTGTGTCACCTCAATCGATGTAACGTGTTATGTATTTAAGTCCTGTCTGCCCCTCGCTCACCGTCGGATCATAGCATGTGTTACTGTCATGATGTCTGTTTGGTTTCTGTTCCTGTCTTTGGTAATGTCACCCTGTCTTTTTGTTCCACGACTTTGTCGGTCATTCCTGTTGTTGGTTTTGTTTTACCATGACTTTCTTTAAAAAAAAAAAAAAGAAAAATATTAAAAAAAAAAAAAAATTAAATACTTTTGTACCCATGTATAATGCGCACCCCAGATTTTAGGACAATAAATTAGTTAAATTTCGCGCACTATACACGGAAAAAAAACGGTATATAAGATTAAGGAAAAAATAATACTACGAAAATAAATTAGAGTATAATAAAAATAGCATTAAAGGGATAGTCAAGTCAAGTTTATTTGTATAGCCCTAATTCACAAGCAGTCTCAAAGGGCTTCACATCAACAAAAAATTGACAATTATTCTCAAAGCATCCTCTGATCTTAAGCTCCCAAAAGGGCAAGGGAAAAACTAAAAAAAAAACTACCAGGGGAAAATGAGAAACCTTGAGGAGGGACCACAAATGGAAGGATCCCCCTTTCAGAATCACCAGGCTACAATGGATGCAAATGAAAATCAATGAAAAAGTGGATGTCCAAGTCAAAGCAACACTTGTACGCTGCGGTGACAAGAAAATTTCTCCACTGTGCGAAGTTCTATCAATCAATCAATTGAAATCTAAGACATAAGAACAACCATAAAAGATTTCTGTATAACTATAACCGGGGGTCAAACTATGGAACAGTCTAAATGAGGAACTCAAGCAAAGTCCACATGTCCACCAGTTTGAAGAAAATGTACAAAAATATGTTGTTTAGCGGGTACAAGGACTAAAAATGCCAAATGGCCACACAAAAGCAAAAACGAAACAGAAAAAAGTTGAAAATGTGTCTATTTGTGTTCTGTTGTACATTTAGATGTTGAATCATTAGTTAATGGATAAAGTGAGAAAGGGGTAGGAATCTAAAAAGGTATGCTTCTTCCTAATCCTTTTCGAGCATTCTTTGTTATTGACTTTTTTTTCAGTTTGTTGGTTTATTGTTTGTTTGTTTGTTATACGGACTTAGATATGACACTTTAGAGCAGGGGTGGCCAACCCGCGGCTCGCGAGCCGCATGCGGCTCTTTGCTGGTGTCAGGGTTTTCTAAAACTATCTTGATCGTATGATTATGTTGGAATGTGTGTAACCAGTAATAGATAACCTAGCTTGTCCCATCCTACACAATGTCGTAAAACATCCCCTGCTCTGCTAATCTAGAGGTCAAGGGCTTTAACTTGTCTATTCAGTCCACTGTCACCCCCACCCTTTTTCTTGTAATAAAGATGCTCTTGTGGGAAGCGAGAGTCAGACTTCATTCGACCATCGCTGTAAGCACAGCGACGAGTGAACTCTCCGCCTGCAGGTGTCTAAAACGACTAACTTGTCTCCGAGTGGTTCTTGCAAAATAAGTTAGAGTGAGCACCACTCTAACATTTTGGTGCTGAAACCCGGGACCCTCATACCCGCCATCTGGCTGACGGAGGAAGACGTGCTGCATTGTCGACAAGCCAGCGTCCATTAGGAGGACCTGGAAAAGAAAGTCCTGGGAAGAGAACTTCTTCACTGGGCCAGCATCTTAGGTCTGCCTTCGTCTGACAGAGGTGGTTTGACGGGACCCGGCAATGCAACGAACCAGGGGTCAAGTGAGTTAAAGCCCTAAAGTTGTGGGATTGTGTGGTTGTGAAACGCGTAAAAGTAAAAGTGCACAGGAATAAAAATAGGCAAGACAGAAGATAAGAAGTCTTGTGGAAGGAGGGGGTGTTGTAGAGTCCCGCTCCGGATGAAGTGGCTCTTCTGGAGCAGTGGTTTTCAAACTGTTTTATATATTTTTGTAAAATCTCACGTACCTCCGTGTACCCTCATTTGACAACCACTGTTCTAAGGGGACAACTTCGCGTTGGCAGCGCTGGGTAACTGGACAGTTGTCTTCAGTTCCCAGGGAAGGAAGGGATGTTGTTGAGTCCCCCATCCGGATAAAGCAGCTCTTTTATTTTTAAAAGAGGACTTCGCGTAGGCAGGGATAAGAAATTTGTGTGGTTGAATGTGCGACTGGTAGGATAAATTGACTGCAAAGAGAATTTGGTGGAAGGTCAATTTAAACCTGCATTGAGGATCCTCGAAGAAAAAAAGAAGATTGGAAAAAAAACTGGAAAAACTAAAATTAAGATGGGAAAAGGGAACGATAAATCTCTAGCTCCTGAAGGAGATGAGAAGTTCATGGCGAGTAGATTTCTTAATTGTATGCAATACATGCCGATGTGGAAGAAAAAGTATGAAGTACAAGGAAAGTTGAAATGTAACAAAAGACAGAAAGTTGAAAAGTGATGAGGCTGCGACTATGTTTGTCAGGCCGGAAGACAATGAGGCCACAGTGCGCAGGCGCACTGTCCCGGCCACGGCTCCAGCCGCAGCTCAAGCAGAAGAGCAAGAGAGGCATTCCGCTCGTGTGCAAAACTTGTATACAACAACTATGCAGTGGGACAGACATGCTGAAAAAGTGATCCAAAAAGGCAAAAGTTCTGATGTATTTCATCTAGATGATGATAATGATCTAAATGAAGATACAACGATCTTCTTCCAAAGTTCCCAAAGGGGAGAGGAAGAGTTAGAGACCAACAAGGCCGAAGGCCACCATATAAATCAAAACACCCATCAGATTCTGACAACTGTTGGAACTGTGGGAAACGTGGACACTGGTCAAGAGAGTGTTTAAAAAAAAAAAAAAAAAAAAAAAAAAAAAAACGGTGCCAGTCAAAGGGCAGAGGAAGAGGCAGAGGAAAAGTCACATTTACAGCATGACAAGCTTCCTCTCCTTTGACCCCTCATGCTAATACGGAGAAAGAAAGAATAGATGCCCATATGACAGCAAAACATGTTATTGTCAGATTATTGGAACATTTTTTGGATTATTAGAGCTCCTGTCCATGCAAGAAGCATGACAATGCTGTTTGTATGCCCAATGACAAATGACCAGAGATCAAATTGTGTGTGTACACTTAAGTTAATATTTGCAAATCAAGTGGTAAATAAATGCAACTTGCTTCTAGAAGATAAATGAAAAGTTAGAATGTACTGTCCTCGTGGCCGTGGGAGGGACCAGCTAATGATCGACCACAGGAATTGGCCAGCCTGTGACGAATCATTGGTGCTGGGATCCACCTTTCGCGCACGAGAGCTGTGCATGTGTGTTAAAATGATGAAGATTGGCTAAAGTTTTAGTGTAAAGAAATTTGCTAGACTGTGGTGTATTCAATTTGCACCGCAGAACAGAAACGACTTGGAAAGATAAAAATGAGAGGAAAAGAGAGAAATGTGTTTGCGAGCAGAAATTGATCCACACTAGTGCATGTTAAGTGTCGAGCCCTCATGAGAAATTTGAAAAAAAAAAAAGACAGAACATGCTTTCAGGAATTGGAAGAAGCAAAATTGTGAATTTAAGACATAGCTTGGATGAATTGAGACCAATGTAATGGAAAGACTCCTTTTTGGAGACTGTGTGTGAGATGCAAATGAGCATTGATGAATGATTGCCTTGAATGATAGGAAAATACAGGTTGAATGGTTGAAGCTGTTGGCGACTACTATGGAAAATTAGTAGAGCGACTTTTCTGAAAGAGTGGTTTTGAGTAAGTTGAATGCTAAAATGAAAAACATAGCTTTTGGATTAATGATTAACTAGAGAAAAAACTGGAGAACCAGTAACACATGCAGAAGATGTGTGAACTGGGAAATTGAGAAGCGTTCTGGAAAGAAAGTCAAATTAAATGATGGAATCATATGTAGTAAAGAACACATTCTCCCAAAACGTTTGTCAAGGTGTGAGGCATGGGCGTTGCCAAGCCTCAGAAGGAGGGAGTGAATAGGACAGATAGTGGAAGATAGTAATAATACAAACCTTTACGACATATGGATTTTCTAATACATTTAGTGTCATACTGTGGTAAAATTCTATTCAGGTATCATGCAATGTATATCTCACTAGTAAGCCTAAGTGTGACCGGGTCATGTTTCGGGTCAGGTTCGTGCGGGATTGTTTGGGCCTTGGTCCATGATCTCATTGGCACGAGACTTCTGGTTTCCATTAACAACTGACAAGATATGCACCCGAGTGAGGAAAGGGAGGCTAACTCATAAATAATGAGGAGATATTGGGAGTAATCTGTTGGTCCTTTCTTTAAGACCCTTCCTGGTGCAGATAGGTTAGCAACAATAGATTTAGAGGTTCAACAGAAAGACAGTTAAAAGAAAACAACATTATTAATTTGGACAGTTGCAGGCTAACAGGAGCATGAGAAAGAAGAGCTAAGAAGCGGGATCCAATTTGATCAGGGAGATTGGAAATTCACAACACCATATTCTAAGTCACATTTTTGAGCAAGCATGACACAGGTAATAACGTTTGAGAGGTCAAGACATAGATCAGGGCTAGATGTGGAACGCAGACCTCGTTGAGTTAATTTTGAATAATGATACTGAAGACAATGTACTGTCTCATTAAATTGGAACTATAGACAGAACGTAGCTCAAAAATAGGATGAGTTGCAGGACTTACAATAGAAAGACGAGATCGCTGTTACTAGGAGAATTTGAAGTTTGGTAAACAAACGTTACTAGCAAATTGATGGCAGCAGCTACATTTGGTTACAAGTTTGATGTCCCAGTCTGTCACTCTCAGTGCCAGGATCCCTGAAACTCGATCCCGAGACTCTGCCTGCAGCCATGGACGTCTAGAAAACGGTGCCTGGCTTTGAGGCACCTTTGGCCTTTGGCAAGGACGAAGAAAGACTGTTGTTGTACTTGGAGGGGGACAAGTACACTCCGGAGGAAAGACAACATGCTCGGGGACAAAAAAAAGACAGTGAGAATCGGAGGAACTCACAATGTTGAAAATGGACTCATTTGAACAATGGACTCATTCGAGAGCAGGGCTGTGGACTCGGTTCGGACTCGGGGACTCGGACTCGGTCGGACTCGGTCATTTTTGCCGGACTCGGACTCGGACTCAGTGCTGATTTTGACCGAGTCCACCGAGTCCGACAATAAAAAAGAAAGAGGCAAGACGCAGCCAGAGAGTGTCACGTTACAGTCAGCGCGGTAGGAGTTGTAAGAAGCAGTAAAAACTCCACCAAACTCGCCGTAATGACCCGTGATATATGTTATATCCTTACTATTTTCCAGGTTCTTAGATAGCAAGAATAGGTCGGACAACGGACGTGAATGATAATGCGGCCATCCCACTTCCGGGGTTTTTCTACTACGGAATTTGAGTTAGCCCAAAATACACAACTTGACATCTTCAAGATCTATCAATAACTACCATTAAACAAATATCATATATGGTCCAGACAATTATGACAATAATATTCCCATGAAACCTTAACTTTGGGTGAGTTTGGACTACGTCAAATTATACCGAATTATAGCGAAAAACCGATGTCGTACGGCGTCGTGCGGCGTCAGCACGATGTTGTTTTCAATAAAAACATGAACTCACGTTTGCGTCAGTCAATTTAAATTTTTATAAAGGATTATTCTCATTTGATGTCTTTAAATTCATCCGCGTTCTGCCATTGAAGCGGGGTGCATTCAAAAACCAGTCGTACAGACGGAAACGTTTTGTGATCAAATCTTTCATAACGAGAATGATTTGAGTGAATTGATTTGAATGAATAATTGAGACAAAATTTCAGTTCTGAAGGCTCCTTTTGTCCCAAGCAAAGTGACAGATGGTGGGGAGGGGGGATAAAAATTGTAAAATCAATTCACTCAAATCATTCTCGTTATGGAAGATTTGATCACAAAACGTGTGTGGCTTTTTCTCATGTTAAAGCAAATTAATAAATGCAACAATATTAATTTGCTTTGAAAATACCCGAGTAATAAAATGAAATGGATGGATGGATGAATGATGATCACAATTAAGTAGAAAGTCTCCTTTGTAATATATACTCCTTGTAGCCTGTACCCAAAAAGAGGAGTTTCTTTGCATCGATGTTTATGCAAAGAGCTCACGTAATTATATTGTTGCGTTTTGGTGAAGTGAATGAGTGTTCCGTCTGTACGACTGGTCTTTGAATGCACCCCGCTTCAATGGCAAAACGCGGATGGCATCAAATGAGAATAATCCATTATAAAAATTTTAATTGACTGACGCAAACGTGAGTTCATGTTTTTATTGAAAACAACATAGTGCTGACGCCGTACGACATGGGTTTTTCGCTTTCCAAATAAGGGGTCGTCACTAATTATTTGTGTTTAGATAAATGTCTGAGCTATAATGGTGTAATTAATGATTAAAACTTGAAAGTATCTGTTTATTGTATTCGTTTATATCAGGGGTGGGCAATTCCGGTCCTCGAGGGCCGGTGTCCTGCATGTTTTCTATGTCACCCTGTTGCAACACACCTGATTCAAATGGTCAGATAATTAGCAAGATCTGCAGAAGCTGGATAACAATCCTGAACATTTGAATCAGGTGTGGTCCAGCAGGGAGACTTCTAAAACATGCAGGACACCGGCCCTTGAGGACCGGAATTCCCCACCCCTGGTTTATATGTTTAATAAAGACACAGCCATCACAAAACTGTTGTAATTATTTAGATTTTGATCTAAATTAGCCTTGAATAAAGACTAAGCAGTCACATGAATTAACAGAAAAAATGGACAGCCGGACTCGGACTCGGACTCATGGCTAAGAGGCCGGACTCGGACTCGGAGCAAAAATCCAACCGAGTCCACAGCCCTGTTCGAGAGTGATGGATGGGTCGGCTCTGAAGCAACAACAAAAGAACACCAACTTGCAGCAGAAGACACATGGACATGAAGTGGCCGACGGCCAAATCGCACTCCTTGCTGTGGCGTGGCTAAACTTGGTGGAGCTTGAGTCAAAGTGGACAGGAGCTTCATTGTGCACCGAGTTTGACAGAACTGAGGAGATTTGATAAAAATTGAATAATGCGTAGAGCTACAGAGAGAAGCATCATGGTCAGAGATTGAACAGATTGGACAAAACAAATAGGCTAAAACGGTGAGAAACAAGAGCGAGATCTGATGTTTTGGCTCATCAGGCATAAGAAGTAGAAATTGAGTTAGATACATTTTAGAATAGGACATTTGGACTAAAGTGAATTCAGTCAAGAGGAAGCTAGGTTGCTCAATGTACCTACTCAATAAAATAGTAAGTTCGTTGCACCACAGTGGAGTTTGGGTGGTCAGAAAGTTGGATACGTTAAATTTTTGACTTTCACACAATCATGCAAAGGAGTCGCACAAGGCGACAGTTAACAAGACAATGACTGTAATAGGGATCACTTACGACTGCACCGACATGGAAAAGTAGAAGCAAGGGAGTTGAGTAAGGGATTATATGCAGAACAGTCCGCTATACAGTTACCAATAGGAGGTTCTATCAAAAGGAGCTACATGAGAGATGTATAGAATCCCTTTGTCTGTGTTCGTGCGTAATCTCTGTAAAGTTGTGTCAGGCTGTTGTTGTTTGTCTGAGCCTTGGGTGCGCGCTCGGTGTGTGTGCGTTTATGTGCACAACCTGTGTGGGTGCGAACGTGTTAGGAAGAAGACGGCATGGATAAGGGAATCTCCTTTAAGACAGGAGGCAATAAATGGGAAAGCCCCTGTCATGAACGGTCTTTGGTTAGGAGGAATCCTTAGGAAGTGCTCAAACTCTTCTTTCAAACACTCCTATCTGCCTCGTTAAAAAGGGCATTACAATTGACTACAAGAGTTGCAAAGGTGTTGGAATAATTTAAGTAAAGCCTTGTCATTTATGAGTTTATGGCTTTCCTTTCATCTAGGTTCTTTCTCTTTAGTGACAGGGAAGTCTTTTGATCCCTGTCAGCCATATGTGTCCTTCCTGTCCTTATGTTAGCTGTGTGTTTTTGTTCCTGTAAGAGGCCTTCACTGACAATGAGCAGAGCTTATTTGCATAGGCGAAATGTTCTTATTTGGTTGAAAGAAACTTCATTCCTTTTAGTTAACTGTAGGTTTGGTTCATAGATGGTTACAAGTTATCCCATATTTACTCAATGTTTGTTCAAGTGTTTAGGACAAGTCACTCATTCTTATTGCGTGTTAATTTACTAATTAGATAAAGTCTAGCCAAGGTTTAGTTGCATTGTTCCACAGGAAAGCGGCACCTGAAGTTATCTGATCTCGCTCGCGGACAACTCGGCCAACAACTGAAGAAGAACAGATGGACAAACTCTGCGGGGGTCACGGGCCGACAATGAAGTGCTAACTCACACCACACTACATTCTTTTGCTAATCAGCGTTGCTACAGACACAATCTCCCCTCCCTTTAGTGTAGCAACGCCTCTGTAACCAGGGCAACCAAAACATTAAATAGAGGAGCACGTGGAGGGAGAACTCAGAATTGATGGAGATTGTAACTGAGTTTCCTCTCTCTATCGTTCTCCTCGCGAGTAAACCTGTTCTGGTTCTTTTCTCCTCTTCCTTCCAGCGTGTGGTTAAATGTCTGATGGTATTTAGACCTGACAAAAGGGCAGATGAAGAACAGTCCTTGGCAGATTATATGATCAGGTCCCTCAAACCGAAAGATATGTCCAATGCAAATTTACTGCCGCCTGATCTTTCCTCCTCACAGGTCGACAACCCCATCAATCCAGGAGACTGGGTCTACATCAGGGTCATCAAAGGAAAGAAGTGGGCCAGCCATGGTGGGAGGGACCATTCCAAGTCTTGCTGACTACCCCCCTCCGCAGTGAAGATCGCTGAACGACCCAGCTGGATTCACCTTAGCCAATGCAAGCTACAAGGAGTGCTGGACCCCTCATTTCGGGACGGTGGCGAAGTCTGCAAACAACGATCCCAACTCCGCTAGGCGGGGGTATGTCTCGGTGTTCTTGTCATCTTAGTAGCAACGGGGCTCCACATGCCAGGTGGATCCTCTGCTGCGTTGTGGTTGGAGCATGCTATGGTCTATGGCAGTGCTTCTCAAATAGTGGCCCCAAGGGGGGCGCGGTGCTATACCTGGGGGGGGGGCGTGTGACCCTGGGGAACAGGCTTTTTTTTTGGCAGTACTAGAATAAAGTGTAATTGCGCATTTACTACAGCAGGGGGCAGTGGCGCTCTCATTGTTACTTCTGTCACGTTTGCGACAGTGCAACATTTTACCACTTACAAGACAAGTTAGGATAGTCACGGTGGGGAGGGGGGGCGCGAATAGTTTTCTTCTTGCTAAGGGGGGGCGTAACAGAAAATAATTGAGAAGCACTGGTCTATGGACACATCTGAACAGACCAAGTGATAATGTTGACCGTGGGAAACGATGGTCACACGATGAGAACTTTGAGGACTGGTCATGAGACCCCAGAAACCCATACGAAACCAACGCTTGGTACCGGTATGTGAAGGTCACTGTGAGAGCACACACACAGGTGGGATGTTATGTGTGTGTTCAAAAACTCCCCTTGCTCCACACAAGTTCACTTGGAGGCCAAAGCAATGAATGTCACTGAAGCGAAATGTATGGCATCCATGGGAGGAGTTGGATATCAACACTGTGCTGTCACAGTCAGTGACGCTACCCCTACCGCCCTGGACTCGCAGGGATTAATCTGTGATCAAACTCTTTAGGATTAATCCCAATGTAACTGTTGGAGGACGACAGATGCCACAAGTGGCCTAAACCAGAACGCTACCTGGAATGGACTACACGTGTTTCATCCAAGAAAACATGACCCACGAATGCATTAACAACTACTGCTCTCCAGGAGGAAACTGGATGGGAGCTTTGGACATCACCGCTGTGTGCCAGAATGGGAGAGCCACTTCAAGGCGTAAGGGCTCTCCTGCCAACATGGCTGCACCATTGGACGGGACCTGCTGCATTCAGAACGGATCATGGGTTTATTTTCATTTTCTTATTGATAGCATTCTGGTCGCCTAAGGCAGAGGGACCGTGTGAGACTTTTCCTGCGATTTAACATCGGCCAGCAGGTTTTTAGATCACACAATAAATTTGAACTGGAGTATTGAGGGAAAACCTCATCTTCGCTGGAAGTTATTGCTATCATTGGTTGTTTTTGTCATGTTTCACCCTACACGTTCGTCAGCCCGTCCGCTGTCATCTCTGTTTTTTTTATTGATCTTTTTTGTTAGTGTTTTTTTTATTTTTACTATTCTTCTTTATATTTTCTTCCTTGTGTTTGGTTGATCGGGTTCACATAATCATATGATAAAACAGGGGGGATATGTCAGGGTTTTCTAAAACTATCTTGATCGTATGATTATGTTGGAATGTGTGTAACCAGTAATAAATAACCTAGCTTGTCCCATCCTACACAATGTCGTAAAACATCCCCTGCTCTGCTAATCTAGAGGTCAAGGGCTTTAACTTGTCTATTCTGTCAACTGTCACCCAGACCCTTTTTCTTGTAATAAAGATGCTCTTGTGGGAACTTCATTCGACCATCGCTGTAAGCACAGCGACGAGTGAACTCTCCGCCTGCAGGTGTCTAAAACGACTAACTTGTCTCCGAGTGGTTCTTGCAAAATAAGTTAGAGTGAGCACCACTCTAACAGCCGGGTTTCATGCGGCTCCTTTACGTTCGGCTCGCAAGCTGCATGCGGCTCTTTGCCGAGTTTCATGCGGCTCCTTTACAATCGCTTCGCTCCGGGGGTGGGGGGGATGGTCTGTGGCTCTTTGTGGTACACAGTAAAAAAATGTGGCTCTTAGTGTCTGACTGGTTGGCCACCCCTGCTTTAGAGTGTTATTTGTTTTATTTTTTATCTTTTTATGTTTTAAATATGTTCGAAATAAAGATATCAATCAATCAATCAATCAATCCTGCTTTCCCTGCTTACACCCTAATATAAGAAGAGTCCATAGGCTGAAGTAATATTTTGTCCGTCTCCAACGAGATCAATGGGGAGATGGATGTAGTTGTTGGAATAATTGAATGGTGAAGCACTGGTCAGCCTGATCGAGGGCCTCATATCTTTGCTTTAACAAAACTCTCCGTCTAGCTCCAGAGAGTTTCTTTAACTCCCAATCATACATACCTCACCTTCCTTTCTTATCTTGCTGTATATGCCTGCGAGAGGCCCTCACTAGTTATGAGTAGAACACCTTTGTTTTTTGTTTAGTTCGAAAGACGTTCTTTCTCTTTAAGTCAACTCTGCAGCTTTTATTCATAACATGTTGTTGATCGGGACTTTTTTTCTTTGATAAAGTGTACCGTATTTTTCGGACTATAAGTCGCATTTCATTTTTCATCGTTTGGGTGGGGACTTATACTGAGGAGCGACTTATATGAGAAATTCTTCACAAATTTTCATAATAAAAAAAACAAACTGAAATCGCAATGTAGCAAGGGATTACTGTAATTTGAATTTCAAGTGACGTCAGTGGTGCAGCGGTTGTTTACATAAAGGACAAAGATTCGATCACGGGATGACGAAGGGCCCTACGTACTAAGGGCATCATGAGCAGCTTTGTTTGTAAATGACACGGAAGATGAAGAGTTTGAAGGATTTAATGATTTAGAGTGACACAGAAGGTTTAAAACTCTATTATGGCTTTTACGCACGCCCGGTCCTACTCTGCGGAGCTCTCTTTCACCTCTGTGGATGGAAGTCGGGGGCCGGCGCTCGGCCGGGTGGCTGTCCGGTGGATGGGGCTCGGACATAGCTTTTACGCACGCCCGGTCCTATTCTATGAAGCTCTCTTCCATCTCCGTGGCTGGAAGTACTACCTCCGGGAATGGAAGTACACACCGCCACATGCCTGGAAGTCCACGCCGGTGCTTAGGGCCGTGTGGTGGTTAACTATCTATGTTATAGCTATGTGATATATTTCATTTCGTGTAGCAACTTGTATATGTTTTTATCGCTACAGTTCAGTAGTTGTTGGCTCGTTGAACTCTTGTTAAATAAAGAGCCGTTTACCAAACCCACATTTTTCCAGGTACTTTGTTAACGCTACAATATAGTTATATACACACTGAAAAAAGTAATAGTCATGCTTTCTGGAATTTTCTCAGTGATATTTACTTGTCTCTCATAAAACAGCTGCCTTTACTTGAGGGAAGTATGTAAAGAAGCATTTCATAGCAAGAAAAACTCTTACTGATATAATGTACTTAAAGTAAACTCGATATGCTTCAGTGATAGTTTTGACATGCGCAGTCGTGCCACTTTTTGACATGCGCAGTCGTGCCACCTTTTGACATGCGCAGTCGTGCCACCTTTTGACATGCGCAGTCGTGCCACCTTTTGACATGCGCACTCCTTTCCCAAGAGCACATGTCTGTATGGTCAAAGAAGGCATCGTTAATCGCGATTAGCAGTTTTGTTCCCAAGTAAGTCTTGGTATATCTTCTGAGTTTGCATGTGAATCAAAGTGTTTGAAAGGACACAAATTGTGTAGTAAAGTCTTGAATGCACCTTTTGTAGTCACATAACAATGATTAATACGTCGTCCGTTTTAAGCTATATGTATTGCTAATGCTAATCGTCTTTCTTTTTTACAGAAATAGCTTGCTTATTGAGTTGAATATGATTAAACAAGTTATATATTCACTAATTTGGTCGATTTGGAGTGCGTCCTCGTCGCCGCTTGCATGTTTTTATGAACAAAAAAACGTTAGCTGTTGAAATTAACGGTGATTTTTAACCGCGGTCTACCCAGTCTCCCTGCATGCGTGGTCGGAAAATGGGCCGGGGCAGCGGGCTTAGGACTGCTGACTTGATTCTGCAAACTCAATTTAACAATTTAGCTATTTATCATATCAGTTGAAAACACAAATTAGTCTGATGAATTGCTCAGCCCTCGACTTAAGTTAGCTTCATGTTATATAGTAAATAAATAGTACATACATTAAACTTAGTTGACATGAGCATAAATGTGTAATTTTCTGTGGCATGATAATATAAATATTTTTAAACACCTTCTGCTTTGGAATGGAGCAGTGGTAAAGCACATTTTAGCTTTATATAACACACAACAAACCGCTCAAAATGGTCTTTCCAAAGTTTGGTACAATTTTGATGATATTATTTCTTTTTTCAATTAAGTTTTCTCTTTTTTTCCTAGATTGCCTAACAACAAAAATGGCTCCTATGCAGTGGAAATGTAAGTTTTGTCAGTCTTTCTGTCAAAAAAGAGGGCAGTTGCTTAGACACTATAGACTAAAGCATGGTGGATACACAAGAACAACTCAATTACCATGCCTTCATGAAGGATGCATCTGCACTTTCAAATCTTTTAATGCACTTAAGGTGCATCTGTCAAGATCACATTCTGACATCAGTAACAGTGCAGTTGGAACTGTCTCAACAAATGTATTTCACTGTCAACATTGCGATTTTGTGGAGCCCTGCACAGAGCAAGACTTCTTTACACATTTACGTACACACATACGTATGAACCAGAAGATTAAATGTCCATTGAAGAATTGTTCATTTGAAACAAGTGTTTATGCAACATTTAATGCTCACATGAGCAATAAACACAGAGAAAGACATGGACAAAGCCATTTAGACTACAAACCAGGAGTTGTAGTTGTTGCTGAGGCTATGGAAAATGCTTTCCATTCAGAAATGACAGATGAAACAAATGAATGCGATTATGAAGACTTCAGTGAAAATTCTGACAGTGATTCTGACTTGGAGCAACAGCTTCAGCATAATTTGGCTGGTCTTTTTCTCAGAATGCGAACTATGCTCAACATTTCAGAAAAAGCTATAGAAGATGTATTCTATCAAATCAACCAAATAACAAATTTGTCCAAACCATTGTTGGCATCTGCCATTAAGGGAATACTTGGAAAACACAACATTGACCTGTCATTGGCTAAAGAAATACTTGATGCAATATCTGAGAACAATGTCATCCTCAAACACACTGAAAAAGGAGGCTCCCTTTCAACTACCTTCAGAAGAGAAACTTTTTTGCTTCAGGAGTTTAACATTATTCAACCTGTGGAGTATGCAGCTGGACAAAATAAACAGTCTTTTGTCTATGTGCCAATACTCAAAATGCTGCAAGCTTTGCTAAATAAAGATGAGATTTTAGACAAAGCCCTTAATGTTGAGATGTCTGATGGATTTAGCTGTTACAAGGATGGCTCACGTTTCAAGGAAAATGTTCTGCTAATGGAAGAAGAGTTCCGATTAGCTTTGGGCATTTATATTGATGATTTCGAGGTTGCCAATCCTCTAGGGCCCTCTAGAAAAAAGCACAAAATCTGTGCCGTGTACTGGGTGCTGTTAAATATTGCTAGCAAGTTTCGCTCCACTCTGAATGCAATACAATTGGCACTGATGTGTAAAGTCAAAACTGCAAAAGAGTGTGGGTATTCCCAAGTCTTTCACCCTCTCCTACAAGATCTACTACTTCTAGAGAAGAATGGAGTATATGTTGAAAAACTAGGAAGAAGCGTCAGAGGAACTGTGTTGTTTGTTGCAGCAGATAATTTGGCTGCACATTCTTTGGCAGGCTTCCAGGAAAGCTTTGTGTGTCACAAGATGTGCAGATTTTGCATGGCCTCAAAGGATGACATTCAAAAATATGAAGTCAGTTCTGGTCATTTCAGACTGAGAACCAATGTGGAGCATAAACGTCATGTTGAAGAAGTCCAAGAGCATCCTCACCTGGCAAGAGAATATGGAGTGAAGCAAATCTGTCCGCTTGACAGTTTAGAACATTTTGAAGTTATCAATGGTTTTGCCCCAGACATCCTTCATGATCTCCTGGAAGGAATAATACCTTTCGAATTGCAAATGTGCATTTCTGATTTAATAAGAAAGAAATACTTTACGCTTGATAAACTGAATACTGCCATAAAAGATTTCCCCTACTCGCATACTGACAAGGCAAACAAACCACAAATCATTCCTAAAACATGTCTTCACAAGGGAACCATCAGTGGCAATGGCCATGAGAATTGGACATTGCTCAGACTCCTACCACTTATGGTAGGCCACTACATCCCAGAAGGAGATGACACCTGGGAGGTGCTACTTTGTTTAAAAGATCTGCTTGAGTTGGCCATGTCCACACGATTTACAGATGACACCATACATTATCTAGAAACAAAAGTGTGTGAACATAGAGCTCTGCTGACAAGAGTATTCCCAAACTGTAAACTGAAACCAAAACACCATTTTATTGAGCATTACCCCTACCTCATTTCTGTGTTTGGACCTCTTGTCCATGTTTGGACGATGAGGTTTGAAGGGAAACACAAATTTTTCAAAAGAGTTATCCGTGAAAATCACAACTTCAAAAATGTCCCTCTGACATTAGCCAACAGACACCAGAAGATGATGGCTTATCACCTAGATTCTGCTTCCTGTTTTAACCCGGCAGTAGAGCTTGATAGAGTGAAGAGTGTCATGATTACATCATTCCCCAAAGACATGCAGCAACAACTGTTAGCCAAAAGCAGTGACAAAAATGTGATTTTCTCAGCAAACTCAGTAAAAATGGATGGGGTCAAGTATGCAGTTGGAATGGTTGTGAGCATAGGGTCTTGTTCAGGGCTCCCAGAATTTAGACAGATTGAGCGGGTTGTGATTGTGTTAATAATGAAGTCTTTTTTGTATGCAGAGAGATGTCGGCCTGGTATTATGAACACCTCAGGTCGTATGAACTCTGTAGAAGTGGCTCTCTGCTCTTGACACAGCCCAAGGATTTCAATGATGTGTTTCCACTTTCTGCGTACAGAGTCCAGGGTAAGATATTTATTACACCAAAGCGTTACATATTTTGTTAATTTCCTTAAGGAACATGGATCAGTCCTGGCCAGTGAGGGTGATTGTGGGAGAGAATGACATTCGAAAAGTGAGGCTGCCAGGAAGACCTGCATCTGTGGAGGCTCTCATCGCTGTGTTAAAAAGCCAACTAACTCTGGATTATGACTTCTTGCTTCACTATGAAGACCCAGACTTCAAAGACTTTTGCAACTTGAGTAACATTGATGATCTACCTGAGTGTGGAACTGTGAAGATAGTGAGCTTAGAAAGTGTAATTGTAACTTTGAGCCCACTTTTAAATTCACCGCTGAGTTCGCCCAGTGCCTTGTCAACCACCAGCTCTGCAGATACCCTGAGACCTCAGAGTACCTCACGCGAGCCATGGCCCTCTGAATTTGAAATGCCATATTTGTCTGTGGACATAGAATATAGGCTTCGACAAGGAAACCTCATTTACCTGAAGGAAAACAAACGTATGAAAGTGACACGAGATATAAAGCATGACATTCTGCAGAAACTAGCTGAAGAGATGTATAAGTACACTGCCTATCCTGAAGACAAACATTACACAGATGTTGCTAAAGCGCTGATCGCCAAACACCCCTGCCTCCGTGAATCTGGCTCATCCACTGGTTACTCAGGTTGGGTCAATAGCCTAAAGTTTAAAATGGGAAATCTTCGCAGTAAACTGCGGAATTGTGGAATGGCAGATGTTGTTTGCAACACAAGTAAAAGACAAAACGGAGATGGAAGTTCAAGAAAAGGTATCAAAAGGCCAAGAAGAAGCGAGACAAATTTTTTGCCAAATTTCCCAGAGGGTCATGATGAAGAGGTCTTGGAACAAAAGAGAGAAATTCTTCTCTGTGAGATGAAGAAGAAGAAACCACATTTGGCTCTTGTGAATGAGCTGATGAACCAAACTTTTTCACTGAGACGGAAAGAAATAGTTGAAGATAAGCCGCCTATTCAGCAGATGTTGGGACGATGGCCTGCTCTTTTTACAAAGCAACAAGTGAGTAAATAATTGTTAAATTCTATTTGTTTCTTAGGCAAGTATTGCATTACTAAGTTTTTTATTTTTTCTTCCATTTAGGTCTTGGCTGAATTCACTCGTGTGGCCAGTAAAGACCTAGAAAAAGAATTTTTCCAGTCTTTGGATGGGTTCGTACCAAGACTGCTGGAGCTCTTCAAGGCAAAAAAAGGAAGTGTTGGACAAACACTAGAGAGAATCCTGGCACAGATTGAAACATCGGTATGTATGATTCTTTTTACAATTATTTTATGAAGTAAAACTTCTGCTTTTACTGCAACAAATAGGAATTTTCTAAATGAGTTTGTGCTGTATCTGCTCAGAAGCATCCCCTTATTTATTTATTTTCACATAATGTATACCCTTTTTTTTTCTTGTTGGCTATAGACCCATGATGATTTTACCACGCGAACAGTTGTCTTGAAGTGTCTCCCAGTCTTTTTTGGTGACGATTGGGCAGAGTTCTTCAGAGTCAGTTATGTAAGTACTAGCTGTCATTGTGTCATTAAAAATACAACAATTGTAACAGGCCTAAATTTACTTGGTCTTGTGCAACTCGAAGCTGTTTTTGTCTTTGATTTACTTTTCATTAACTTTAGTCATTTGACTTTTATGTATACCTGATCTAACATTTATATTCAACAATAGGACAATATTTGGAAAAAATACATTTTGAAGTGTGACATGAAAGATACAGTTCATCTGCATAAAGCAGAGCCCCGTGCAGTGTTTTTGGAAGTTAATATTCATTTTCAAAATTCTGTAAAAAAAAAAACACCAGGGCAACAGAGGGGTCACAAGTTGAAGGGGGGCTCAGAGGAATAGGCTGCTTTTTATTTTAAGCACTTTTAATGAATGTTGTCTTTTTTTTCAGTCTCCAGATCTTGTGGAGTCACAGGTACCAGTTGCCATCATGACTGTTGTCCCAGAAGGTGAACCACTCGATCTGTTGGACCCTCACCCTGCAACTGTGACACACTGCATTATACTTGAAGGTACCGTGGCAATGGATACTGCTGGCGGTCTCTCTGATGCGTTTTGCCTCACATTTGGGCTTATGTATGCCCTTCATCTGGACTATCCCAAAAAGATGCGCAACACCTTTGAGTTTGTGCAGAGGGTGATGCTAAACTTGGGAGTTGGAAACCTGAGACCAAAAATTCAAACCTTGAAAAATGCACTTCAGGACTAGTGTTCTTGTTCAGATGTTTCAAACAGGCTTAGTTGTATCATGTACCCTGTTCAAAAAAGAGGCCTGCTATAATTATACTGCACTTTAATTTAAACAGTTTTGCTAATTTCTGAATACTGATTGTTTTTTGTTTGTTTTTTTTAATGCATTTTAACACCCCTTTTCTTATTAGGGGATATTTTTGAGGTTTTTAGTTTTTTTTGTTTAGTTTAGTTATGTTTATCTCGTTCTACTGACCAAAAATTCAAACCTTGAAAAATGCACTTCAGGACTAGTGTTCTTGTTCAGATGTTTCAAACAGGCTTAGTTGTATCATGTACCCTGTTCAAAAAAGAGGCCTGCTATAATTATACTGCACTTTAATTTAAACAGTTTTGCTAATTTCTGAATACTGATTGTTTTTTGTTTGTTTTTTTTAATGCATTTTAACACCCCTTTTCTTATTAGGGGATATTTTTGAGGTTTTTAGTTTTTCTTGTTTAGTTTAGTTATGTTTATCTCGTTCTACTGTGTTGACTCAGAATTTTTCATATTTCATTTTTTTGCTTCTTTGTCAGTTAAGGTTTGGGTTGTATTATAAAAGGATCTGCTTCCTTATAAATCTTCAGTTCTCTTTACTGTGTTTTTTCAAGGCAATCGGTTTCCTAGAATTTTATAAGAAGGTAGAACTTATTAGTGCAGTCACATCAACTTGGTAATCTCAGAAGTGAAAACTTGAATTATAAAAGAAATCAATAGTAGAAAGATTCATTTAAACACGACTGGTATGTTAGTTTACTGCACTGGAAATTGTAGAGTTGCTTACACTTAGTTATAAGTATAGAATAATAGAAATGTTCAATTAAATGCTACTGTTTTTGTGGTTCACAGTACTGCAAATTAGAGAGTTACCAACACTTTATTACAAGTATGCAGTACTAAATGCATTCCATTAAACAGCACTTGATGATAAGTATTCAGTAATGGAAACATTTAACTTAATGTTACTACAATAAGTTAACTCTACTAGAGATTCTTGAATTATCAACACTTGAAAAACCTTTACTAAATTAGCTTGAGTGTTTCAAGGCAATCGGTTTCCTAGATCTGTTTAAGTAAAGCCCACTTATTATTTTTATCAGTGCACTAGATCTGTCGAATAACGACGAGGTTGACGTCAGGGCGCACACGCGGTGTTGTTGACAAAGGACGAGGAATTTGATCGATGGATTTAATGATTTGGAGTGACACATATGGTTTGTTGATATTATTGGTTACATAATAGTTATTTGATATAATTTATATATCGTTATATGGGCCAGTGGAAAATTCAGAAGTGCAAGCGCCGTCAGCAGCGCGCACCCGGACGGCATTGTTTACATAAAGGACGATTGATGGATTTTGATTTGGAGTGACAAAGATGGTTTGATAATATTATTGCTTGTATAATAGTTATTTGATATATAATTTATATATCGTTATATGGGCCTGTGGAATATTTGGAAGTGCAACCGCCGTCAGCGGCGCGCACCCAGCCGGCATTGTTGACATAAAGGACAATCGATGGATTTAATGAATTGGAGTGACACAGACGGTTTTGTAAACGTGGTATTTATGTAATAGTTATTTGAATATTTCGGACTGTTACGTCAGGCCCGTTCTCAGCTCTTCATTTGTGTTTATGTCACGTTAGCATACCTATCGTTTAGCCTGTTGTTGCCCGTTCATGTCTGTTCTTGTTTTGTCGAATAAATTTCCCCCAAAATGCGATTTATACTCCAGAGCGACTTATATATGATTTTTTTTAACGTTATTGTGCATTTTATGGCTAATGCAACGTATATTCCGGAGCGACTTTTAGTCCGAAAAATACGGTAATAGAAAAGGACTGTCTTAGAAAATTAGAATATTGTGATAAAGTTCTTTATTTTCTGTAATCCAATTAAAAAAACTAAAATGTCATACATTCTGGATTCATTACAAATCAACTGAAATATTGCAAGCCTTTTATTATTTTAACATTGCTGATTATGGCATACAGCATTAGAAAACTTAAATATCCTATCTCAAAATATTAGAATATCATGAAAAAGTATACTAGTAGGGTATTCAACGAATCACTTGAATCATCTATTTAACCCCTGAGCCTTGAAAAACACAGCTTGGTTCAGTAAACTAAATCACAAGTATGGGGAAGACTGCTGATCTGACTGCTGTCCAGAGGACCATCATTGACATCCTCCATCAGGAGGGTAAGACACAAAATGGAAATTTCTCAAAGAGCAAGCTGTTCACAAAGTGCAGTTTCAAAACATATCCACAAAAAGTCTGTTGGAAGGGGAAAATGTGGCAGGAAACGCTGCACAACCAAGAGAGATGACCGCAGACTTAACAGCATTGTAAAGAAGAGTCACTTCCAGAATTTGGGGGAGCTTCAAAGACAGGTGACTGAAGCTGGAGTTCAGGTATCAAAAGCCACTGTTCACAGACGTGTCCGGGAAATGGGCTACAATAGCGATATTCCCATGGTCAAGCCACTTCTGAACTCAAGACAACAGAAGAAGCGTCTGACTTCGGTTATGGAAAAGAAGCACTGGACAGTTGCAGAGTGGTCCAAAGTCCTCTTTTCAGACGAAAGCAGGTTTTGTATTTCATTTGGAAGTCAAGGCGCCAGAGTCTGGAGAAAGGCTGGAGAGGAGCAAAATCCAAGTTGCTTGAAATTCAGTGTGAAGTTCCCACAGTCAGCGATGGTTTGGGGGGCATGTCAGCTGCTGGTGTTGGTTCACTGTGTTTCATTAAGTCCAGAGTAGATGCAGATTTTAGAGCACTACATGCTTCTGTCTGGTGAAAAACTCTATGGAAATGATTTCATTTTCCAGCATGATCTGGCACCTGCCCACAGTGCCAAAACCACCAGTAAATGGTGTACTGACCATGGCATTACTGTCCTTGATTGGCCTGCCAATTCTCCTGACCTGAACCCCATAGAGAATTTGTGAGGTATTGTGAAGAAGAAGCTGAAAGACACCAGACCTAACAATGCAAATAGAATAGAATAGAATGCCCTTTATTGTCATTTTACAACTTAGTTCGGATAGCTGCTCCCATCCTAGTATAAAAGGAAATCTGAGAATAAAAGTGAAAGATCTTATTTACAGTATAGCTATTAGTCTAAGAATGAAGGTTAAAAAAAAAATCTTATTTACAGTATGTTCAATCTGGCTATATGTAATAACATGAATGAGGTTTGTACAGAAAATAGATAAATAGTTATTGCACGTAGTTTAAAGGAGTATCGGTGTTGTATTATAGTTGGTAATGTTTTCTCTCAGAGTTCAGAGCGGTGATGGCTCTTAGGAAGAAACTGTTTTTCAGTCTGGTAGTCCTTGTTCGAATGCCTCTGTAGCGCCTCCCAGAAGGAAGCAGTTCAAATAGCTGGGAAGCGGGATGTGTGTTGTCTTTGGTGATGTTGTGAGTTCTGCTGACGCACCGGGTGTTGTATATGTCCGTCAGGGAGATGAGAGGGCAGCCGATGATCCTTTGCGCTGCTTTGACTGTCCTCTGTAGCCTCACTCTATCTGCAGCAGTGCAGCTCCCATACCAGGTGGTGAGGCAGTACATCAGCAGGCTCTCAATGGAGGAATGGTAGAAGGCGAGCAGAAGCTTCTGATCCATACTGCTCTTCCTGAGGACTCTGAAGAAGTGTAGACGCTGCTGAGCCTTCTTGATGACAGCTGAGGTGTTGTGTGTCCAGGAGAGGTCATCAGAGATCTGGACTCCCAGGAATCTGATGTCGTGGACCCTCTCCACAATCTCGCTGTTGATGCATAGGGGAGAGGGGGGATCTCTTTTTTCCCTTCTGAAGTCCACGATGATCTCCTTTGTTTTCTTATTGTTCAGAGCCAGGTTATTTGCAGAGCACCAGTTCGTGAGCTTCTGGACCTGCTCCCTATAGGTTTTCTCGTCACCATTCGAGATCAGCCCGACCACTGGGGTGTCATCAGCAAATTTTACAATCATGTTGTTGCCGTGGACCGGACTGCAGTCATGGTAGAGTACAGTAGAGGAGAGGGCTCAGCACGCAGCCTTGTGGAGAACCAGTGCTCAGTGTGCGTGCGTGTAGAGGAAAGGTGGGGCCAAGTCTCACAGTCTGGGGCTTGTTGGTCAAGAAGTCTTTGATCCAGGTGCAAGTGAGACAGGGGGAGGCCCAGAGTGTCCAGCTTTGTGACCAGAACGTTTGGGATGAATCTATTGAAAGCCGAGCTGTAGTCCACAAAGAGCAATCTCGTATAGCTCTGCTGCTGTTCCAGGTGTCTCAACACAGCATGCCTCTGCATGCTATGGTGATGGCGTCCTCCGTGGATCTGTTCGCCCGGTATGCAAACTGATAGGGGTCGAGTGGGGGGGGGGGGGGGAGGCTGTCCTTGATGTGTTGGAGAACCAGTCTCTCGAAGCACTTCATTATTACTGGGGTGAGGGCAACAGGGCGGTAGTCGTTGAGGGTGGTTGGGGGTGAATATTTTGGTATGGGGATTATTGTGGCTGACTTCAGGCAGGTAGGAATGACTGCTTGTGCCAGCGAGAGGTTTAAGATCCTGCAGAAAATCGGGGACAGCTGGTGGGCGCAAGCTCTGAGCACCTTGCCAGGTACTCCATCTGGACCAGGCGCCTTCCTGGGGTTTACTGCCTGGAGCACACGCCTCACCTCCTGCTCCTTTACAGTGAGTGGAGGGGTGCTGGGATCTGGTGTGGATGGGGGTGGGGAGAGAGCTACAGCAGGTGAGTGAGGCTGCGGTGATTCAAAACGGGCAAAGAAGCAGTTGAGCTCCTCTGCCAGTGACTCACTTGGGTCTGATGTCACCTCACAGCCCCTGAAGTTGGTGATGGTCTGGATGCCCTGCCACACCTCTCGTGGTCTGTTGCTGGCGAGGTGGGACGCCATCTTCCTCATGTACTCCGCTTCGGCTTTTTTAATCCCTTTCTTCAGGTCAGCCCGAGTTGAGCTGTAAAGGGCTCTGTCGCCTGACCTGAAGGCAGACTCACAGGCCCTGAGGAGTGAGCGGGCCTGGCTGGTCATTCAGGGTTTCTGGTTGGGAAAGACCCGAATGGTTTTTTCCACACATACGGCTCCCATGCAGAACTTGATGTAGTCCAGGACTGACTCCGTGAACATGGCCAGGTCTTGGTGGTGAAATAGGTACCAGTCCGTGTTTTGAAGGCAGTCCTGGAGTTGACTGAGTGCATTTCCAGGCCAAGTTGTTACAGTCCTTATGGTGGGCCTGGATCTGCATCTGAGAGGAGTGTATGCAGGGATGAGTACCAAGGAGAGATGGTCTGACTGTCCGAGGTGGGGGAGGGGCATGGCTCTGTACCCGTGCTTGATGTTGGAGTACACGTGGTCCAAAGTGGTGAAACTGTGGGAGTACAGTCTTCAGATTGTTCCTATTAAAGTCTCCTGCTATTATGTGCTGTTCAGCAGGAGAGAGAGCGCTGTGGTAGCGTTAGCATTCGGTGGGATGTAAACAGCAGTGATGATCACCACTGTTACCTCTCAGTAGAAAAAAGGGCCGACATCTAACAGACATGTACTCAATATCGGTGGAGCAGTGCCTTGCTATGCTGCTGCTGTTGTTGCACCAGTCCTCATGCACGTAGATACAGAGCCCCCCACCTTTGTTTTTGCGGGAGTCCCCAGTCTGATCCCAGCGGTGTAGCGAACGACCTGCTAGCTGCACGCTAGCATTGGGGATCTTCAGATTCAGCTAGGTCTCCGTGATAATGAGGGCGCAGCAATCACGAACATAGCGATTTCCCGCAAGCTGTACTTCCAGATCTTCCATCTTGTGGGTGAGGGATCTGGCGTTGGTGAGATACAGGCTCGGGAGGGGTGGCTTGTGCGGTTGGTTCTTTAGCCTTAGCAGGAGGCCGTCTTGCTAGTTCGTCTGGGATGTTTTGGCTGTATTGAAATTCCCTCGAGACTGTGGTCTTATGTCGATAGCCGATGTCTACGAGGTCCTGTCGGCTGTAGTGGTGTGCCGCCGAAGCAAAAATACAAAAAGTCCACAAATAGACACATAGAAAACGCAAAAACAAACAAATGAGCTAAAGGCCGCTATTGAAGCATCTTGGGCATCCATAACACCTCAGCAATACCACAGGCTGATTGCCACCATGCCACGATGCATTGCTTGCAGTAATCCGTGCAAAAGGATTCCCAACCAAGTACTGAGTGTTATAATGGACATTTTCAAATGTTTGATTTTGTTTTGCTGTTATAAATCTATTTTTTTACTTGGTATGAGGAAATATTCTAATATTTTAGACTTAGACTTAGACAAACTTTATTGTCATTTTGTAAACACTAGGTGCACACAAAACGAAATTTCGTTGCATACGGCTTTCAACAATGTAGTGATATTTCGGCTGAATAAAAAAATGAGATTTCTATATAAAAATATGAAATAAGATAAGTATAGAGTGCAGCAGTGATAAAGTATGTAAACAGTGCAGGAAACAAAACAGTATTTACAAAGTGTGCAGAGGAATGTTAAGTTGAATGTTCAACAGTCTGACGACAGCAGGGAAAAAGCTATTGCAGAACCTGGTGTACCTGCAGCAGATGCTGCGAAACCTCTTCCCAGAGGGCAGTAGGGAGAACAGGCCATGGTGGGGGTGTGATGGGTCACTGATAATATTTCGGGCTCGGGACACGCAGCGCTGGGATGACAAGTCCTGAATGGAGGGAAGAGGAGCCCCGATGATCCTCTCTGCTGTCCTCACCACTTTCCTCACATTCTTCCAATCGGAGGCGCTGCAACCTCCACACCACACCGAGAGACAGCTTGTCAGAATGCTCTCTATGGTGCTTCGGTAGAACGTCTTCATGATGGGTGGGGGCAGGTGGGCTCTCCTCATCCTCCGCAGGAGATACAAGCACTTCTGTGCCCTCTTGACCAGTGTTGTGGTGTTCACAGTCCAGGTGAGGTCGTCTGTGATATGGACCCCCAGGAATTTAGTGCTGCTGACCACCACCACAGCTGAGCTGTTAATGATCAGTGGAGCGTGGTGAGGCTGGTTCTTCCTGAAGTCGACGATGATTTCCTTCGTCTTCTCCACATTCAGGATCAGGCTATTGTCTCTGGACCAGCCCACCAACTGCTCCACCTCCTCTCTGTAGTCCAGGTCGTCGTTGTCACTGATGAGGCCCACCACCGTTGTGTCGTCTGGAAACTTTACGATGTGATTGGTGGTGAACCTGGGGACGCAGTCGTGTGTCATCAGGGTGAACAGCAGGGGGCTCAGGACGCAGCCCTGAGGGGAGCCTGTGCTGAGGGTGATAACATCTGAGGTGTTCTGTCCGACCCGAACTGACTGAGGTCTGTTGGTGAGGAAGTCTAGCAGCCAGTTTCGAAGGGGGGTGCTGAAGCCCAGGCGTTCCAGTTTTTCCACCAGATGCTGTGGAATGATGGTGTTAAACGCTGAACTGAAGTCCAGGAACAGCAACCGCACGTGGGTGTTCCTCTCCTCCAGGTGAGCCAGGCTCAGGTGGAGAACGGAGGAGATGGCATCCTCAGTAGAGCGGTTCTGCCGGTAGGCAAACTGGAACGGGTCGAATGTTGGGGGGAGTCTGGAGACGATGTGTTCTTTGAGCAGCCTTTCGAAGCACTTCATCATGATGGGAGTCAGTGCCAGGTCTGTAGTCATTAAATGAGGTGATTTGAGGTTTCGTCGGCACCGGAAGAATGGAGGCAGCCTTGAAGTATACAGGCACAGTGGCTTGGCCCAGCGAGATGTTAAAAATGTGATGACACCAGCCAGCTGACCTGGACATTCCTTGAACCCCCGCCCAGGTATGTTGTCGGGGCCTGGGGCCGTACGTGGGTTGACTCTTCTCAGAGTCTTCAACACGTCGGCTGATTCAAGGCAGAGTTCCTCCTCTTCCTGATGGGGAACAGATTTAACTGCAGGAGTGCTGTTAAGTGCCTCAAACCGCCCAAAGAATTTATTTAGACCATTAAGGAAGTCAGCATCAACCTCACCCACCGGGAGGGAGGGTAAGTTGTAGTCAGTGATCGCCCGTATGCCTTGCCACACACTCCTGGTGTTATCGCCGTCGTGGAAAGAATCCGGAATTTTTCGACTGTGGCTTCGCTTCGCTAACTTGATGGCACGGTTCAAGTTGGCTCTCGCTGTCCTCAGTGCCTCCTTGTCGCCAGACTTGAAGGCTGAGTTCCGTGGTCGTAGCATATGACGTACCTCCTCAGTCATCCAGGGTCGTTGGTTGGCTCGGGTGAATATGTTTTTAGTGGTGCTGACGTCCTCGGTGCATTTGTTGATGTAGGCTGACACAGTCATGGCGTACTCATCAATGTCGATCTGATTGTCATATGTTGCTGCTGATCTGAACATGTCCCAGTCAGAGCACTCAAAGCAGTCCTGGAGTGCCTCCATGGCCCCCTCAGACCACACCCTCACCTGCTTCACTGTGGGTTTTGCTCTGATCAGCAGGGGCCTGTATGCAAGGATTAGCATAACAGATAGGTGATCTGAAGAGCCGAGGTGGGGACGGGGGGCTGCTCTGAATGCATCTTTTATATTGGTGTAAACCAAGTCCAGAGTGTTCTCTCCCAGAGTTGGAAAATCCACGTGTTGGTAAAAGTGAGGGAGAATAGTCTTCATGTTAGCCTGCTTGATGTCCCCAGCAATGATGAAAACACCCTCTGTGTGCGTGGATTGCAGCTCACCGATTGTTCGATAGAGAACGCTCCTGGCCTCTTTAGTATTAGCGCTAGGAGGCACATACGCAGCCGTGATGCGAACAACAGTAAACTCCCTGGGCAGGTAGAATGGTCTGCAGTTAACAGTCAAAAGCTCGATGTCCGAAGAGCTGGCGACAGATCTAGCATTTTTGCACAAGTTGTTGTTGATGTAGACACACAGCCCACCTCCTCGGGACTTACCACTTAGTTCGCTGTTTCTGTCGGTGCGGAATGTAGCTAGCCCCTCCAGGCTAACGGCGTTGTCCGGTATTGATGAGTTCAGCCATGTCTCCGTCAGGATGAGAGCGCAGCAGTTTCTAACCTCCCTCTTTGAAGAGAGTTCCAGTTGTAGATGGTCCATTTTATTATCCAGTGAGCGGACGTTAGAGAGGAAGATGGATGGAAGCGGCGGTTTGTGGGGGTTAGCTTTTAGCTTAGCCGTTAGCCCACCTCGACAGCCGCGCTTCCGCCGCCGGTCACACCGCCTACGCTTACTCCTCCTCCGGCGTGTGCTGCCCGGCGAGCCCGCTGCATCGGGAGCTTCTGGGGCTAGGGCCCGAAGCACTCCGAGGCTGCGGAAACAGACTAGGGTAGTTGTGGCTACGAGTCCAAAAACACTTGATGACCGTACCTCCAGCAGGCGCTGGCGATCATATACTAACCTACTGGATGGATAAACTAAACTTTGTGTTGTATGTAGTGTCCTAGGCGGCATATTTTGTGAAAATGCTCGTCGGTCGTCGAGAGCCGTAGCAGCCCCAGCCGACTGGGGCGCCGCCATCTTGTGTTCCCGCCATCTTGTGTTTTGAGATAGGATATATGAGTTTTCTTAAGCTGTATGCCATAATCAGCAATATTAAAATAATAAAAGGCTTGCGATATTTCAGTTGATTTGTAATGAATCCAGAATGTATGACATTTTTGTTTTTTTAATTGCATTAAAGAAAATAAAGACCTTTATCACAATATTCTAATTTTCTGAGACAGTCCTGTACATGTTGAAGTAGTTGCATATACTAAGTTATCCCATATTTACTCAATGTTTAAGTAACTCCATACAAGTTATCTCACTTTTACTTAATACCTGTTGAAGTGTTTGCAAAAAAGCTATCCGATTATTTACTCAATATTATTATTGTGTGAAACTTAGCAAGAAAGTCTAGTGCATCGTTTCACAGGAACACGGCACTCAGCATACTTGGAGATATCTAATCTGCCAACCAACTGAGGAGAGACTCTGCACTGCTGTGGTCACGGAAAGACCAAGGTTCTGTCGGCCCACTTCGTTAGCTAGGCAGCGTTGCTACGGCAAAAACGCCCCTCTCTTCAGTGTAGCAACGCCTTTGTAACCAGGAAAACCCAAAATGAAAAGAGGAGATAGCAGACTAAGAGCTCAGAATTGACGGAGAATGTAACACGAATACTGGTTGTCTTCTCCTTTTTGTTTTAGTGTGTGAATTAAGGTCTGATGGTATAAGACCTGACAATAGTCTTCTCTTACAGTACTTGCAAAAAAGACAAAATTCCTTAAAAAAGCACCCACCTTCCTTAGACAAATTTCTGGTCGTGGGGCAAGGAGCTAGAGGAGATACATATGAAGACACGAAGAACAAAGAGCTAAACCACAAAATTTTAAAATGTCATTAAGATTTCGAAGCTGAATAGGAATAAGGAATAAAGTGAAGGGAATTGCCAAGCACTAGGGCAAGGTCTGAAGGGCAAAATAAGATCACAATCACATTCACACCTTATCACATTCTTGAAAACTAGTTGAAATTGCACATTTTGTTTGGTTCATGAATTTATGCATCGGTGTACATACTGTAGAAGGTCTCTTGACCAGGTTTTCCAGCTTTGTGTGGCTAAACTCCAGGCTGATGACATTGAAGAGCCTGTCTCGCTGAGACGAAGGACTCTCATAGTACCGTGTCCACTGGGCCATGGACATCTCTGTCCCCTTCTGAGTGCTTACATCCATGACATCGATCATACGTCTGCTTCCTGAGTAGAGAATAAAACATACCGTATTGGCCCGAATATAAGACGACACCGATTACCAGTCGACCCCCTCTTTTTCAAGACTCAAGTTTGAAAAAAGACTTTTTGAACACCAAATTTAATTTTTATACAGAAAATTATTACAGTACATCTGAAACAAATGATTATAACAATATATTCGAGAGAAAAATTATGATATTTTGCCTCATTAAAATCATGCAAAAACTGAACACACATCTTAATATCTGAACATTTAAATATGTAAACTAAAGTGCAATCACATTTGTAAATGAATGGCTTCTGATTTTTGAAATGTAAATAAACCAATCTACTGTGATAAAACAACAAAATTGCAATAACTGCATTAACCATCAAAGTGAAGTCTAACTGTAACTGTCTTGAAACAAATCTGAATAGGGAAAAACATTGCAATAAAATAATGAAAACTGCTACCGCTATTGTTGGGGAGCCTGAGGACTGTATTGGGGGTTGGATCGGAAAGTTATGCTCTTTTCGCCCCCGAGTGTCGGTCAGAACACAGCTTTACTGAATTATTGGCAAAAAAGTAACAGGCACTGTGGCTCAAAGCAGCAAACAGGCAACTGGCAAAAGGGTATTGGCTGATAGATTAGTTTGATCCTATGATTATGTTGGAATGTAACCTGTAATAATTAACCTAGCTTGTCCTGTCTTAACAAAAGTAGTAGAACAAAGTGCTAAGATCTTTTGAACTGATTGGCCAGCTGCAGAGGAAGCAATCAAAGTTGTTCTGTTTACACAACGTCGTAAAAGACCCCCTGCTATGGTTTGACCCGCAGGCCAGGGGCTTCAACCCCATCCTGTCCACTCTCACCCCCACTCTACCCCCCACCCTGTTTCTCTCAAGTTTGATCAATTTTGAAAAAAAATGTTCTTGCAAGAGGCCTGAGTCAGACCTCATTCGATCATCGCTGTACGCACAGGGACGAATGACTCTCCACTTGCAAGTGCTTAAAAAGGGCATACTGTCTCCCGTGTGGTTCTTGCAAAAATAGGTTAGAGTGAGCACCACTCTAACATTTTGGTGCCGAAACCCGGGACCCTCATACCCGCTGCTGGTGGACGGAGGACGACGTGCTGCATTGTCGACAAGTCAGCGTCCATTAGGAGGACCTGGAAAAGAAAGACCTGGGAAGAAAATTCTTTGCTGGGCCAGCATCTTAGGTCTGCCTTCGTCTGACAACAGTGGATTGACGGGGTCCAGTAGTGCAACAAACCAGGGGACAAGTAAGTTTAAGCCCTAAAGTAAAAGATGTGAAACGCGTAAAAAGTAGAGGTGCACAAGATATAGCTTAAGTCCTAGTGGAAGAAACAGGCTAGGAAAAGCAGAGCTTCTTTTTCATTCATCGAAGAAGTGCGTAGATTCTTCTTTGTCTGTTTTTCCAAGCTAAGGGATCGGGCTTGGGTTAGTGTCCCAGTGGAAGGAACGTGCTAAGAAAAACATAGCTTCTTTTTGTTAATCAAAGAAGAGCGTAGATTTTTCTTTGTCCGTTTTTCCGGCCAAAGAACAGCTTGGGTTCGACTCCCAGTGGAAGAAACGTGCTAGAAAAAAAACAGCTTCTTTTTCTTAATTGAAGAAGGGCGTAGATTCTTTTTTGTCCGTTTTTCCAAGCTGTTTGCATGAAAGTTGTGTGGTTGAGTGTGACTGGCAGGATATATTGACTAAAAAGCAGTTCTAGCATTGATCCACGGCAATAACACAGGCTAGTAGTTTGTTGAAAGGTCAACCTGCATTGAGGATCCACAAAGAAAAAAACTTGAAAAAAAATTGGAAAAACTAAAACTACTAAAATTAAGATGGGAAATAAGAACGGTAAATCTCTAGCTCTTGAAGAAGATGAAAAGTACATGGCGAGTAAATTTCTTAATTGTATGCAATACATGCCGAAGTGGAAGAAAAAGTATGGAGTACAAGGAAAGTTGAAAATTGAAATGTGGAACGTAGTGGTAGACATTTTGGAGGAGAGTGTGGCTAGGAAGCCAAAGGGATTGAAAAAGGAAAGAAAAGACCTTTACATGTCATTTATATTACTTCACACAAACACTACATCCATCAGCTCCTGGTTCGGCCCCCCAGTCAAAATTTAGAACCCAATTCGGCCCGCAAGTCAAAAGTTTGCCCACCCCTGTGCTAGAGTGTGGTTGAAAGTTTCACGAGAGAGAAGAGAACAAATTCAAAAAACAAAAAATAGAAAGATAAAAAGTGATGAGGCCGCCATTCAATTAAGATTTGAAAAAGAATTCAGGTTGCACAGTGGCATCCCATTCAATGATGCAGCTGAGAGTGCTTATCAGCACCATCTTAAAAATGCGCTCCTCACTGGTCTCCCCCCTGACTTAGGCAACTGGGTGAGGAAACACTTGGTGGAAGCGGACACTGCTTGTGTTACAACGACCATGCAGTGGGCCAGAGACGCTGACAAAGTGATAAAAAAAGGGGAAGGTTCTGATGTATTTCATCTAGATGATGATGGTAATGATCTAGATGAAGATACAACGGTCTTCTTCCAAAGTTCCCAAAGGGGCAGAGGTCGCAAGCCACCATTCAAATCAAAACCCCCATCAGATTCAGACAACTGTTGGAACTGTAGGAAACATGGACACTGGTCAAGAGATTGTCGTCATAAAAAACAAAACCCATCAAAGGGCGGAGGAAGAGGCAGAGGAAAAGTCAAATTTTCAGCATGACAAGCTCTTTGACCGCTCATGCTCATACAGAGAAAGAAATAATAGATGTCCATACAGCAAAACATGTCATTGTCAGATTATTAGAATTTTTTTTAGATTAGAGCTCCTGTCCATACAAGAAGTATGACAATGCTGTTTGTATGCCCAATGACAAATGACCAGAGATCAGATTGTGTGCACACTCAAGTTAAGATTTGCATATCAAGTGGTAAAGAAATGCAAATTGCTTCTACAAGATAAATAAAAAATTAGAATGTGCTGTCCTAGCGTGCATGGGAGGGACCAGCTCATGATCGACTGCAAGAAATGGCCAGCCTGTGACGAATCTTTGGTGCTGGGGCCCCACCCCTTGTGCGCGAGAGCTGTGCATGTGTGTGCGAATGTGTTAGAATGATGAAATCGGCTCAACCTTTAGTGCAAACAAATTGCTAGACTTTGGTCTATCCAAATTGCACCGCACAACAGAAACAATTTTGAAAAATAAAAATGAGCGGAAAAGAGAGAAATCTGTTTGCGGGCCGAAACCGATCCACACTAGTGCATGTTAGTGTCGAGCCCTCATGATAAATTCGGAAAAAAAAAACGACAAAACATGCTTTCAGGTATTGGAAGAAGCAAAATTATGAATTTAAGACATTGCAATGCTACATTTATTAGGAATAATTGATTGATTGTGTTATAAGATTATACAAACTTCTATATGTGAGCTAAATCTGAGAGATTGAGTTCTTTAAATTTAAAAACAAAGAAAAAAAAATTCTGATTAATTTGCCAGCAGTTTTTTTGTGTTGAGTTTCTTTTTGGACTGGTGGATTGTTTTATCAGGAACCTTGAGTTGAAAATGGTATATGAATGCTTGGATAAATTGGGACCAACGTAATAGAAAGACTCCTTTTTGGAAACTGTGTGTGAGATGCAAATGAGCATTGATGAATGATTGCCTGAATGAAAGGAAAATATAGGTTGAATGGTTGAAGTTGTTGGAGACTACTATGGAAAATTGGTAGAGCGACTTTGAAGAAAGAGTGATTTTGAGTACCTTACAGATGCGCTTTCTTCTCTGCTGTTCACTTCAAACACGCTCCATATGAACACAATGCTCTCGTCTCAGATGCTTGCTCGATCACCTGCTCGTTTGCTGTCACAATGTATCCTACACAAATACGAAACATTTCTTTGCTATTGAGTTTTCTAGCGCATGCGCCGTGATACTGACCGGCAGAATAACATCCGGTTGTTCCCAAAGATGAATTTTTTTCTGAAATAATTTTACGTTTACGGACTTAAGTAGGAGTCAAACTTTGGGTGCGTATTATACATGGGTACAGGCTTTTTTCCAGCATCAACATGCCATTTTTAGGGTGCGTATTATACATGGGGGCGCATTATACATGGAAAAAACGGTAAGCTAAATGCTGAGGGAAAAAAAGGGTTGCTTTTGGATTGATAATTAACTAGAGAAAAAATGGAGAACCAGTAACACATGCAGGAGATGTGTGAACTGGTAAATTGAGAAGCGTTTTGGAAAGAAAGTCAAATGAAATGATGATAGAATCATATGTGGTATAGAACACATTCTCCCAAAACGTTTGTCAAGTTAAAAAGTTAAAGTCCCAATGATCGTCACACACATCTGGGTGTGGTGAAATTTGTCCTCTGCATTTAACCCATCCCCATGTGATTTTGATGATTGAAAATTGACTAAATAAGCTATGAGGAAGTGCTGTAGGTGTTAAGGTCACGCGCTTATGAGCTTCCCTGGCTAATCAACACTTGTTCGAATGAAAAGGAAGAGGGGGAATTGGCTGAGCTTCCTGAAAAACTGTGGACAAAGGGCCCATCTGATGTAGGACTTTTAATGTCCATTACCCCAGTACAAATCCAACCAAGATCAGAGAATCTCCTTTAAAACAGGAGGCATTAAATGGGATAGCCCCTGTCATAAATGGTCTTTGGTTAGGAGGAATCATTAGGGAGTGCTCAAACCCTTCCCGCAAACACCCCTATCTGCCCAGTTTAAAAGGGCAATAAAATTGACTACAAGAGTTGCAAAAAGCAGACGAAGAACATTCCTTGGCAGGTAGCATGATCAGAGCACTCAAACTGAAAGATGTGTCAAATGCAAACTTACTGCGGCCTGATCTTTCTTCCCCACAGGTCAACAACCGCTCCAAGCCAGGAGACTGAGACGTCATAAAGGTCGTCAAAAAGGACAAACTGGGCCAGCCATGGTGGGAGGGGCCATTCCAAGTCTTGCTGACTACCCCCACTGCACTGAACATTGCTGGAAGGCCCAGCGAAGTTTCACCTCAACCACTGGACGTTACAGAGAGTGCTGTACCCCGTTTTCGGAGTGGGGGGGGGGGGGAAGTTTGACTACGAAGGGGCCTCGTCGTTTAGGGCGGGGCGTCTCAATGTTGGTGAAGAATGGAATCAATAAGATCCCCACTCTGACTAGGCAATGGGAAATATCGGTGTCTCTGCCAACCTAGTAGCAACGGGTCTCCACATGCCAGGTGGATCCTCTGCTGCGTTGTGGTTGGAGCGTGCTATGGTCTAAGGCAGGGGTGGGCAAACTACGGCCCGTGGACCACATCCGGCCCACGGGACCGTTTAATCTGGCCCGCCAACCCTGAATAAATTGTATTATTAAACATTTTTTTTGTCATATTGCCTGCAATGACTGTGTTTCCCCAGTAGATGGGGAACCGCTCGCCTGCGCATTTACTACCGGAAGCCGTGTCAGAAAGCTCGGTGCACACTCACAAATGCGTGTACGTACTCAGTAGTACGGACATGGCGCACTCGCGCTCTATTTGTATCAGTCCCGAATTTAGAGCGTGGGCTGTGACGACAGCATTCTTGTAATTCGCGCGCTGAGCTTTCAGATACAGTTTTACGCTAAAGCCACCCACAAACCTTCCCCTGGAATCCTTCTATTAAAATGAGTCGCCCAAGGAAAAGCAAGGTGGACACAGTGCCGAGTGTTTAAAAAAGAGTGGCCAATTTGGCTCGACGTACGCGACGTGACGTTCAGCCACATGAACGTCAACATCAACCCGTCACAGATCGAGGTAAACGGACCAACACCTCGGATCTCTCCTAAGAATTGCCACAACAGATTTTACTCCAGACTATGACGCACTAGCAAAAAAGGGAGACCAACAACACTGTTCCCACTGAAAATGAAGGGGAGGCTCCCAAGTTTGTTGTAAAAAAATGCATTTTGAATATGATTTGTACACACAGCAGGGATTGAAACTAGCGACCACTCATTTTCAAACAATGCAGGATGCTCAAGGACATTGATGCTTCACCTGTTTGCGACTACCGTTTTTTTCCATGTATAATGCGCATGTATAATACGCACCCTAAAAATGGCATGTCGATGCTGGAAAAAAGCCTGTACCCATGTATAATACGCACCCAGATTTTGACTCCTACTTAAGTCTGTAAACGTAAAATTATTTCAGAAAAAAGATCATCTTTGGGAACAACCGGATGTTATTCTGTCGGTCAGTATCACTGCGCATGCGCTAGCAAACTTGATAGCGAAGAAATGTTTCGGATTTGTGTAGGGTACATTGTGACAGCAAACGAGCAGGTGATCGAGCAAGCGTCTGATACGAGAGCACTGTGTTCGTATGGAGCGTGTTTGAAGTGAACAGCAGAGAAGAAAGCGCATCTGTAATGGCGGACTCCGTATCATATCCGGATAAAAGAAAAATATATATATATTTTTTTGTACCCATGTATAATGCGCACCCCAGATTTTAAGATAATAAATTTGTTTAATTTTGCGCATTATACATGGAAAAAACGGTAATCTTAACCTGTAAAGTTGTTAAGGCTTACTTTAAGGAAGTGTTTCCCGTTTCCTCACCTCTGTTACCAGGTGTTTGTGAGTTAAAACTCTGCTCCGATTTTCAGATACCCCTCACCGTGTTGCCGTTTAGATTACTTTATTTGGATGTAGGCTTTCACTGATTCTTCAAGATGATATATTTGGTCAGAATGTTTGCCGTTTGATGTGATCTCATAAGATAAACATCTTTCATTAATCTGACCTGCAGGCACTGAATTGATGGAGACTGTTATTCATAATATCTGTCGTATTTTATGAGAATCACCGATAGCAGTTTTTTAGTGAATTATTCTTATTATATTTTTAATGCTGTTAATAAATGCATTTGTTTTAAAGAAAAAAAAACTTGTTTGGAATATCCATGCTGTACTACCTACTAAAGGCCAAAATGCAATGACCTTTACATGTCGCTTATATTACTTCACACAAACACTACGTCCATCTGCTCCTGGTTCGGCCCTCCGGTCCAAATTTAGAACCCAGTTCGGCCTACGAGTCAAAAAGTTTGCCCACCCCTGGTCTAACCTCTTCGGCGAGGATTGGTATCAGAGCCCAAGTTGAGGAGTCGAGTCAGACCATTGCTCGTCTGAACTTCTCTGCCTCAACACACCAACATAGGCAAGTACCCTGCCAGAAAGGTGAAATTCCAGGTTTCTAATGTAAGCTTCTGTCGGCATAAATAGGATCGCCAAGATCCCCGCCTCTGGCGACAGCCCAGCTCACAGAACACCTGACCAATTTGGCCGCTTCCACACGTTGTCAGCTCATGGGAAAAATGACCCATATTGTATTTTTGGGCTGAGGCGTCCACCAGCTACTCACCAACAAGCCCCACTTCCAGGCCTGGCTCCAGAATAAGGCAATGATGACCCACATACAGCAAAGGGAAAACACAACCCACTTATTGTACTCTTCATGAGTACAATAAGTGGGTTGACCCTGTTTTGGCCCAAACTGTTTGACCCTGCCAAGGGCATAAATTCCCAGACAACCTATCTCCTAGGATCATTGTGACAAAGAAACCCTTCGACCATGTTAAAGTGATGACTCATCGTTTATTTTTTTAATTTAATAAAATTCACTTTCAAAGCAAAATTTTATGTCTCAACAATTCGACTTCCAAACACAGTCAGATTCCATTGTGTTTGTAAGTTGAAGATGACCTGTACTACAAATCTTTGCTCAGTGAATGAAATAAAGGCTTACCAACAAACATCTTGACATCACTCACACTGAAGCTTGGATCAGGCATTCTATAAAACAAGAAAAAGGTGTTACTTAGCCCACTTTATGGAACAAATTATGAGTGCTTAAAGGGGAGGGCAGGGGAACAGAGAGAAGTAAAAAAAAGTGCAAAGGAAAAAAATATACTTGAGTCCGAGGCCATCAATTTTCTCAAAGATGATAGGATCTCTCAGGCCACCTCTTTGGATGAACTCGTATGTTAAATCTAAAAGACAATGACAGTAATTAAAAATTCAAATGTTACATGACTATTTAGGATGAATATAAAAAACAATTGTGATGTGTTCAGAAATGAAAACATCAAAACAGCCTAGTAAAAATCAGCTGCAAAAAAACTAAATCTGGTATTACACCTAATGATTTTCACAGTCTCTGAATATTGTCAGAAGGAAGGTTTAGAGTTTAAAAGACATCACAGCTTCACAGAAATGTCAACTGTTAAGTCGTAAGTTCATCATTCTTTGGATCATATTTTTTCCGAGACTTGTCTTTGTGCACACGCATGTACAGTTACACATGCATACACATACACATTATACACATACATACATATATACAAAAGATTAAAGATTAAAGTCCCAATGATTGTCACACACACATCTGGGTGTGGTGAAATTCGTCCTCTGCATTTAACCCATCCCCATGTGATTTTAATCCATCCCCTGGGGGAGAGGGGAGCAGTGAGCAGCAGCGGTGCCGCGCTCGGGAATCATTTGGTGATCTAACCCCCCAATTCCAACCATTATGTATGAATGTGTCCCATTTTTATAGTCTTTGGTAGGACCCGGCCGCGGTTTGAACATCAAAACAGCCTAGTAAAAATCCCACAACCTTCCAGTCTCAGGGCGGACACTCTACCACTAGGCCACTGAGCTGGTCACACACAGTGTATACAATACAATGTATACACACACACACATTCATACATAAGGGTTGGAATTGGGGGGTTAGATCACCAAATGATTCCCGAGCGCAGTGCCGCTGATGCTCACTGCTCCCCTCTCCGCCAGGGGATGGATTAAAATCACATGGGGATGGGTTAACTGCAGAGGACAAATTTCACCACACCCAGATGTGTGTGTGACGATCATTGGGACTTTAACACGCACGCACGCACGCACGCGCACACACACACACACACACATACATGACTGTCTCAGAAAATTAGAATATTGTGATAAGGTTCTTTATTTTCTGTAATGCAATTAAAAAAACTAAAATGTCATAAATTCTCGATTCATTACAAATCAACTGAAATATTGCAAGCCATTTATTATTTTAATATTGCTGATTATGGCCTACAGCTAAAGAAAACTCAAATATCCTATCTCAAAATACTAGAATATCATGAAAAAGTATACTAGTAATAATATGTAATATAATAATTCATTAAATTTGTATAGCGCTTTTCAAAACCCCAAAGACGCTTACAGGGAACAAGGCAAAGACATACATGAGGGGAGGGGGACGGGGAAGAAACAATCGGATAAAATTAAGAAGAAAAGAGGAAACCAGTTATGGGTAGGGGAGATCATGAGCTTGGGAGAAGAGGTAAGTTTTTAGACGGGACTTTTTTTTTTTTTTTTTTTTTTTTTCTCTTGGTATGGCGCCGTGAGTGGCTGCCTCCCAGCAATGTTCTCTCTTTTCCTCTTTATTTCCTTATTTTCTCCTTTTTCTTTCTGTCTTTTTGTCCATTCGGCGATGCTGGTGCCTTCTACCGCACCTCGGTACCTCTTCGGATCGGATATTTTATTTTATTTATTTTTTTCTTCCTGGGACCGGACCGGGATCATCGGTCGTAACTCTACGACGGCTTCCTGCTTATCCGACCAGTGATGACCGGGTCCCTCGCATTGGCCTTGCAGCCGCAACACCTGTGGGGAGTCCGCTCCCTCGTGCTCGTCGGAACCGACGACTTTCGCCATGCTAGCCCCGTGGTGGCCATCTGCACGTCCCCCGACAGGGTGCCCGGGACGCTGCTCACACGTTTGCCTGCTTTGTGATGTTTTCACCGATTCACCACCACGGTCCATTGGGCGCCGTTGAACTGGACTGCCCTTACACCTGTCGATGGACCCCGTGGAGGCTATTTTGTGTGTTTTGGGGTGTTCTCTTGTATTGAGGGGTGCTAGGTGGCCGCTGTTGCTTTTTTTTCCTTTGTCTTTTAGCTTTGATTTGCTTTGATGGCTTTTATCTCGTGCACTTTCTGACTTTCTTTGTGGCGCCGTTGTGTGGCAGCCTTGTGAGAGCCTATTGAGTTGCGCTCATGCCATCTGTGTGTTTTTTGTATACCCACTCTGTGGTATGGATACTGCTGGGGCCTGAATTTCCCCACCCCTGGGGATCAATAAATATTCAATCAATCAATCAATCAATCAAATATGGGGAGTGTGGGTGAGTCACAGACATACTGAGGGAGAGAGTTCCAGAGTCAGGGTGATGTGTAGGAGAAGGCTCTGTCACCGAAGGATTTGAGTCTAGATTTTGGGATTGTCAGACGTTAAGTATTGGAGGATCGGAGGGGACGGTTGGGGCAGTAGGGGACACGGAGGTTGGATAGGTAAGTGGGAGCCAGGTGGTGAAGGGCTTTGAAGGTGAGGAGGAGTATCTTGAAGATGATACGCTCCTTAATGGGGAGCCAGTGAAGAGAGCGGAGAACAGGAGTGATGTGTTCACGGGACCGGGTGTGGGTAAGGAGGCGGGCAGCAGAGTTTTGGATTAGTTGAAGTCTATGGAGTGAGTCGCAGTGATTCCAGTGAGAAGGGACTTGCAGTAGTCAAGCCGGGATGAGATGAAGGCGTGGATGAGGGATTCAGCGGCAGGGAGAGAGAGGCAGTGCCGGATTTTGGCGATGCGTCGGAGGTGGAAGTAGGAGGTCTGAGGGAACATGAGGGTGGAAGGACAGTGTGGGGTCAAAAATAATGCCAAGGTTGCGTGCCAGAGGGGAGGGAGAGATGTTTGAGGAGTCAATGGTGAGTGTGATGGATCCAGTTTTATTAAGGGAGGATTTAGTGCCTATGAGGAGGAGCTCTGTTTTGTCACTGTTGAGTTTGAGAAAATTGTGGGTCAGCCATGTTTTAATTTTAGAGATGCAGGTTTCAAAGTGGGTGAGGGAAGGGTTACGGGTTGGTGTGGTACGTATGTACGTAGATCTGGGTGTCATCAGCATAGCAATGGAAGTCCAAATTGAGTTTGCGGATGACAGTACCAAGGGGAAAGAGGTAACAGATGAATAGGAGGGGACCAAGAACTGAGCCTTGGGGGACCCCTTGTGTAACTGGGGAGAGGATGGATGTGTGACCGGAGAGAGAGATGAACTGGTTTCTGTTGGTGAGATAGGAGGTGAGCCAGTCAAATGCAGGGCCCTCAACACCTAGTTGGTGCAGCCTTTGGAGGAGGATGGAATGGTTCACAGTGTCAAAGGCTGCGCTAAGGTCAAGTAGTAGTAGGATGTTGAGGGCACCAGAGTCTGCAGAAATGAGGAGATCGTTGGTGACTTAAACTAGAGCTGTTTCGGTGCTGTGAAGTGGGCGGAATCCGGACTGGAAGGGTTCATAGAGGTTGTTGGACTGGAGATGGGTGTGGAGTTGGGCGGAGACAATGCGTTCAAGGGTTTTGGAAAGGAATGAAAGGTTGGAGATGGGACGATAGTTGGAGAGGTTGAGTGGGTCCAAGGTGGGCTATTTGAGGATGGGGTGATGGCTGCAAATTTATAGACAGTGGGAAAGTGGCCAAGGGATAGAGACTGATTAAAAAGGGTGGTGAGGTGGGGGAGGAGGACAGAGAGTCGAGAGAGCAGGTGGTTGTCTTGGATGCGGTATTGATGTCTAGGATAGTGGGGGAGTCGACAAGGGAGAAGGCAGTGAGAGAGGGGAAGGGCGGGAGGTCAGGAAGGGGGGGGGCAGGAGAGTAGGGGAGGTGGGGGAGAGGAGTTATTGATGGTGTCGGTCAGAGAACTGATGATTTGGGCGATTTTGTTGTTAAAGTTGACAAGGAAGGAGTTACAGAGGGCGGGTGAGGAGGTTGGCTTGGTGACCGGTGGCTGGAGCAATTTGTTGACGGTGGAGAACAGTATGCGGGGTTTCCGGTTGGTGTTATTAATGAGAGATGAAAAGTTAGCAGATTTGGCAGCAAGAAGAGCTTCACGATAGGAGGAGATGGGTTGTTTGAAGGTTTCGGCATGGACGGTGAGGCGGGTTCTTTTGTAGAGGCGTTCGAGTTGACGGCCAGTTTGTTTCATGGAGCGGAGTTCCGGGGTGTACCAAGGGGCAGAGTTAGTGAATGTAAGAGAACGCTTTCCAAGGGGCTAGGGAATCAAGGGAGTCAGAAAGGATGTTGTTGAGAGTGGTGGCAAGGTCATCAGGGGAGGAAGAAATGGCAGAGGATAAGAGCTGGCAAAGCGTGATTGGGTTTACAGTCTTGATGTTGCGGTAGGAGATGGTGCGTTTTGTGGAATTATGAGGCGAGGGTAGAGGGGCGGAGAAGAGGATGCAGAGATGATCTGACAGTGGAAAGGTGAGAGGACAGGGGTTGGATGTGAGTGGAAAGGAGGAGCATACTATATCCAGGGTGTGGCCTTTGGTGTGGGTGGGGAAGTTGATGTGCTGGGTGAGATGAAAGCAGTCCAGAAGCAGGGCTCGAAGCTTACTTTTTGCCCAAGTTGCCCTCGGGCAAGTTGGAGAAAATTTTACTTGCCCGAAACAAAATTTTACTTGCCCGAATTTTTTTGGAGTGGATTTTTACTTGCCCGACACATTTTTGCAATAAAAAAGATAACACTATAAGTTTCGCCTTCATATGTTTTTATTCCATCATATTGTGCCTGCAGCCTGTTTTAATACAGTGTAGAACTTTTGATGCAATTAAACCACACTAGTCTACTGTAGTACCAAAATTCATTCAGTCCCTCCTGGCCCTCTGCCTTTCCATGTATTCTGCCCTCCTGGCCCTCTGCCCCTCCTCCCTCGCTCAACCGGAAACAAGCTCTGCTGGTGCGCAGGCGCAGAAGAGCCAGGGACGAGTGAGGGAGCATGCATTTAATTACGAAGCGCTTTGCCGTTATCAATGTATTGCAGACTTACACGAGAAACTAACCGCTCCCTAGAAAACAAAATGTCGGACCAGAAGCGGCAGAAGTTGCGAGAAATTATGCCCAAAATCGTCTTTTTACAGCTTGAAAACATGGTATTATGGCAGGGCAAGTTCGGGCAAGTGAGGAAAAATTCTACTTGCCCGTCTGCCATCGCTACTTGCCCCGGGCAATCGGGCAATCGTTAGTTTCGAGCCCTGAGAAGGGAGATGAAGTCAGACGTCAGTGGACCATTTGGCTGGTCGATGTGGATGTTGAAGTCACCGATGAGTAGGAGGCGATAGGAGACAGAGGATACGATGGTGAGGAGTTCAGAGAGTTCAGAAAGAAAAGACGGATGTGACTTTGGGGGGGCGGGTATTCAACTAATAACTTGAATGGTCTAATTAACTCAAAACACCTGCAAGGGTTTCCTGAGCCTTGAAAAACACTCAGCTTGGTTCAGTAAACTAAATCACAAGCATGGGGAAGACTGCTGATCTGACTGCTGTCCAGAGGACCAACATTGACACCCTCCATCATGAGGGTAAGACAAAAAAAGAAATTTCTCAAAGAGCAAGCTGTTCACAGAGTGCAGTTTCAAAGCACATTCACAAAAAGTCTGTTGGAAGGGGGAAATGTGGCAGGAAACTCTGCAGAACCAAAAGAGATGACCGCAGCCCTAACAGCATTGTGAGGAAGAGTCGCTTCTGGAATTTGGGGAAGGTTCAAAGACAGTGGACCAAAGCTGGAGTCCAGGTATCAAAAGCCACTGTTCAAGGACGTGTCCAGGAAATGGCCTACAATAGCCGTATTCCCATGGTCAAGCCACTTCTGAAGCGTCTGACTTGGGCTATGGAAAAGAAGCACTGGACAGTTGCAGAGTGGTCCAAAGTCCTTTTTTCAGACAAAAGCAAGTTTTGTATTTCATTTGGAAGTCAAGGCGCCAGAGTCTGGAGAAAGGCTGGAGAGGAGAAAAATCGTAGTTGCTTGAAATCCAGTGTGAAGTTCCCACAGTCAGCGATGGTTTGGGGAGCCATGTCAGCTGCTAGTGTTGGTCCACTGTGTTTCATCAAGTCCAGAGTAAATGCAGAGCACTACATGCGTCCATCTGCTGAAGAGCTCTATGGAGATGATGATTTTAATTCTAGCATGATCTGGCACCTGCCCACAGTGCCAAAACCACCAGTAAATGGTGTACTGACCATGGCATTACTGTACTTGATTGGCCTGCCGATTCCCCTGACCTGAACCCCATAGAGAATTTGTGGGGTATTATCGGAGTCAGCTTTATTGTCAACTCCTTCATGCCAAGACACACAAAGAAATCGAAATTACGTTTCCTCCACCCCACGGTGACGAGACGCAGTACACGAGTAACACACAAGTAAACAACGGGGGAGAGAGTTCAGGACCCCAAAAGCCTGGAGATCACAAACTTCGCCAGAGGCGAGCAGTGCTTGCATCCCACCACAGAGTCCCGGCACCATTCGCGCATTCCACTTCCTCGCGATGTTCCCCCTCGTACAATGGCCCGGTCCGCCCGATAGCACACTAGCCGCTCCAGATGCACAGCAGTTACGCACTGTCCGGTTCGTAGATCTCAGCAGGCATGTTGATGCTCAGCGATCGAACGTTCGCCAGAAGAAAGGAAGGCACGGCCGGGCGAGCTGGGTTGGCCGCCAGCCTGGCCCGGACGCCCCCGCTCTCGCCCCTTTTCAGCCTCCTCCCACACCGCTTCCGACGCTTCAGGATGGAGCAGACCGAGCGCCTTTAATGTCCCCGCTTCAAAGTCCAGATCGCCACAAAACTCGCTTTCGCCGATGTCGAGCAGAACCAGCCCGCTGTACTTGTAGGACAACCCGGTGCGACGAGACGAACACACAAAACTGTCGGACAAACCCACATTAAACGACAAAACAAAACACCGTTCGGGACAGAGAAAGGCCGCTGCGTGTGCACGCGCCGCCATCTTACTTATTATTGTATTGTGAAGAAGAAGCTGAAAGACACCAGACCCAACAATGCAAATGAGCTAAAGCATCCACATTGAAGCATCCTGGGCATCCGTAACACCTCAGCAATCCCTGATTGCCTCCATGCCGCGCCGCAATGATGCAGTAATCCGTGCAAAAGGATTCCCAACCAAGTAGTGAGTGCATTAATAAACATTTTCAAATGTTTGATTTAGTTTTGCTGTTATAAATCTTTTTTTTTTTTTTACTTGGTCTGAGGAAATATTCTAATATGTTGAGATTCAATTATTGAGTTTTCTTAAGCTGTCAGGAATAATCAGCAATAATAAAATAAAAGGGTTTAAGATATTTTAGCTGACTTGTAATGAATCCAGAATGTATGACATTTTTATATTTTTAATTGCATTGCAGAAAATAAAGAACTTTATCACAATATTCTAATTTTCTGAGACAGTCCTGTACACACGCACACACACACTCACAAACACACACATATATATATATACACACACACACACACACACACACACACACAGTTGCAGTTCAGATGCTACATCGCGGTTCGTTTATTGCGGTTTCACTACATCAGATTTTTAAATTTTGAAACTTTGTGAATAACTTCACATACAAGTCGCTCCTGCGTATAAATCGCTCCCCCACCCAAACTACGAAAAAAAACGTGATTTATAATCCGAAAAAACGGTATATATATATATATACAGTGCCTTGCGAAAGTATTCGGCCCCCTTGAACCTTTCAACATTTCGCAACATTTCAGGCTTCAAACATGAAAATATAAAAGTTTAAATTTTTGTCAAGAATCAACAACAAGTGCGACACAATCGTGAAGTGGAACAAAATTGATTGGATAATTTAAACTTTTTTAACAAATAAAAAAGTGGGGCGTGCAATATTATTCGGCCCCTTTGTAGCGCCACCTTTTGCTGCAATTACAGCTGCAAGTCGCTTGGGATATGTCTCTATCAGTTTTGCACATCGAGAGACTGGAATTCTTGCCCATTCTTCCTTGCAAAACAGCTTGAGCTCAGTGAGGTTGGATGGAGAGCGTTTGTGAACAGCAGTCTTCAGCTCTTTCCACAGATTCTCGATTGGATTCAGGTCTGGACTTTGACTTGGCCGTTCTAACACCTGGATACGTCTATTTGTGAACCATTCCATTGTAGATTTGGCTTTATGTTTTGGATCATTGTCCTGTTGGAAGATAAATCTCCATCCCAGTCTCAGGTCTTTTGCAGACTCCAACAGGTTTTCTTCCAAAATGGTCCTATATTTGGCTCCATCCATCTTCCCATCAATTTTAGCCATCTTCCCTGTCCCTGCTGAAGCAAAGCAGGCCCAAACCATGATGCTGCCACCACCATGTTTGACAGTGGGGATGGTGTGTTCAGGGTGATGAGCTGTGTTGCTTTTACGCCAAACATATCGTTTTGCATTGTGGCCAAAAAGTTCGGTTTTTGATTCATCTGACCAGAGCACCTTCTTCCACGTTTGGTGTGTCTCCCAGGTGGCTTGTCGCAAACTTTAAACAAGACTTTTTATGGATATCTTTGAGAAATGGCTTTCTTCTTGCCACTCTTCTATAAAGGCCAGATTTGTGCAGTGCACGACTGATTGTTGTCCTATGGACAGACTCTCCCACCTCAGTTGTAGTTATCTGTAGTTCATCCAGAGTGATCATGGGCCGCTTGGCTGCATCTCTGATCAGTCTTCTACTTGTTTGAGATGAAATTTTGGAGGGACGGCCGGGTCTTGGTATAATATATATAATTGCTTGCACAGTGTTCCTTGAGATGTTTAAAGCTTGGGAAATATTTTTGTATCCAAATCCGGCTTTAAACGTCTCCACAACAGTATCTCGGACCTGCCTGTTGTCTTCCTTTGTCTTCATGGTTCTCGCTGCGCTTTAAACAGAACCCTGAGACTATCAAAGAGCAGGTGCATTTATACGGAGACTTGATTACACACAGGTGCATTCTATTTATCATCATCAGTCATTTAGGACAACATTGGATCATTCAAAGATCCTCACTGAACTTCTGAAGTGAGTTTGCTGCACTGAAAGTAAAGGGGCCGAATAATATTGCACTCCCCACTTTTCAGTTTTGTATTTGTTAAAAAGGTTTAAATTATCCAATAAATTACGTTCCACTTCACGATTGTGTCCCACTTGTTGATTCTTGACAAAAAATTATATATCTTTATGTTTGAAGCCTGAAATGTGGCAAATGTTGAAAGGTTCAAGGGGGCCGAATACTTTCGCAAGGCACTGTATATATATATATATATATATATATATACACACACACACACACACACACACACACACACACACACACAAACACACACCGTATTGGCGTGTGTATACGACGACGACCCTGATTACAAGACGACCGCCTCTTTTCCAAGACTCAAGTTTGAAAAAAGACTTTTTGAACACCAAATTTAATTTTTATACAGAAAATTACATTAAATCTGAAACAAATGATTATAACAATATATTCGAGAGAAAAAGCATGTTATTTTGCTTCATTAAATCATGCAAAAACTGTCTATCACATCCTAATATCTGAACATTTAAATATGTAAACTTAAGTGCGATCACATTTGTAAATGAATGGCTTCTGGTTTTTGAAATGTAAATAAAACAACCTACTGTGATAAAACAACAAAATAGATATAACTGCATCAACCATCGAAGTGAACTCTAACTGTAACTGTAGTCTTGAAACAAATCTGAATAAGGAAAAACATTGCAAGAAAATAATGCAAACTGCTACCGCTATTGTTGGGGAGCCTGAGGACTGTATTGGGGGTTGGATCGGATAGTTATGCTCTTTTCGCCCCCGGGTGTCGGTCAGAACACAGCTTTACTGAATTATTGGCAAAAAAGTAACAGGCACTCTGGCTCAAAGCAGCAAACAGGCAACTGGCAAAAGGGTATTGAACGTTTGGTCGTAAGGATGTGTGGTGTACATGGGTGAGTTTTTGGGTGTGTGAATTTGATTTTAGTGTGTGTGATTATTGTATGAAGGGTGTGTGTGTGTGTGCGTGTTTAGCATCGAAGCCAACAAATCGTAGAGCATTATATCGATTAATCGATGTGTATCGATGAATCGTTACACCCCTACTAAACATCGATCTATATCACCCGTTTTTGACCTCGGACATTAGACGCAACTTTATTTTGAAATGCAGTTCATTGTTGCTTGCTTCCTCTTTCCGGGAGCAGTGCGCGGCGTGTTGTGTTGTGAGCAGAGCAGGCACGTGAAAGGGGAGCCGACAACTAAGCGGCTCCTGGGCTGGTGCTATGGCTAGTGTCCAAGAAGACGAGGAAATTCGCTCCCCTTTGGGCTTCAACTCATTCGTTTGGAAGCACGTTGTAATTTCCTAAATAAAGAGTTTGCAGTACCTTGTTGATTTTGCGTATGATTTGTTATAAATCAGGATATTGTTCTATATCGATCGTAGAGCACTATTTCATGATGAATCGTGAATGAATCACAGCAGGCTTTAAGACAGGGGTCCCCAAACTTTTTCCTGCGAGGGCCACATAACTTTTCCCTTCTCTGATGGGGGGCCGGTGGCAGTTTGTAACAGAAAAAGTGTGACGATCGTAGGGGAGCTTAAAAAAATTATTGTTTTCTAGAAAGCCACAAAACCAAATAACGGTTATTTAATAACCCTTTCTAGGTTCTTTACAGAAAAAAGTCAGGAAACAAATAACACTATTAATGAAATAAATAATAACTAAATAATCTTCTCTGAGTTCTTCACAGAAAAAACAGGAAATAAATAATAACTAAATGACTCTCTCTGCGTTCTTCATAGAAAAAAAAAGCCATGGAACATTAACTTTCTGTTGTGCCATGCACAATCTTAACAGATAAAAGTTCAGCTCAGTTGTCAGAGCAGAATCTCTCTGACACATGTGAGCAGTCTCTTAAAGTTCTTGTGTTCCTTCCTTATAATCCTTTTGTAGGTTTCAGTAGGCTTGTAGACACCGCTGTCTTTTTTGTTAAAGTTTGCTAGTGCGTCATAGTCTGGAGTAAAATTTGTTGTGGCAAATCTTAGGAGAGACCCGAGGTGTTGGTCCGTTTACCTCGATCTGTGACGGGTTGATGTTGACGTTCATGTGGCTGAACGTCACGTCGCGTACGTCGAGCCAAATTGGCCATTCTCTTTTCAACGGCACTGTGTCCACCTTGCTTTTCCTTGGGCGACTCATTTTAATGGAAGGATTCCAGGGGAAGGTTTGTGGGTGGCTTTAGCGCAAAACTGTATCTGAAAGCTCAGCGCGCGAATTACAAGAATGCTGTCGTCACAGCCCACGCTCTAAATTCGGGACTGATACAAATAGAGCGCGAGTGCGCCATGTCCGTACCACTGAGTACGTACACGCACTTGTGAGTGTGCACCGAGCTTTCTGACGCATGACTGCACTGCAACCTACAGCGACAACCGTATCGTGAAGTTTGCTGACGACACGACTCTGGTGGGTCTCATCACCAAGGGAGACGAGACTCAATACAGGCTGGAGGTTGACCTTCTGACCACGTGGTGCAGGGACAACAACCTCCTGCTGAACGTCGACAAGACCAAGGAGATTGTTGTGGACTTCCGGAAGGGTCACACCCAACACCTGCCGCTGACCATCGACGGTGCTGTGGTGGAGAGAGTGAGCAGCGCCAAGTTCCTGGGGGTGCACATCAGTGAGGATCTC